>NC_056746.1:52150321-52420321 GCF_019279795.1 Protopterus annectens
AACAATAGGAGTGTTAGAACAGGTCTGGTTATCAATGGTATATGAAGTAGGAGAATCAATAAGGGAACAAGAATGGTTACTCGATGTATTGCAACAGCCTTTAAAGAGTAATGGTGTGAAAACTCCATTAAGTCGTTTTCGGCTAACTTCTTGAATCATCTCATCAACCAGTACTGTGGGATAACCACGGTTGAGAAACATATCTTTCAAAAGTTGGCACTCTCTTTGAAAAGCTGTATCAATAGAACACATCCTAGCTGCTCTAATGAGTTGCCCTTTAATTATTGACCGTTTTTGTTTGAAAGGGTGAGAACTCGAAAAGTGAAGGAAGGAATTGCAGTAAGTGGATTTTCTGAAAATAGATGAAAAGTAAATGTTGTTTAAAGGGTCCTTATTAAGTTTGACGTCAAGATAGTCAATCTCAGTAGTGGAAAAGTGGTGCGTAAATTTAAGAAAGGTAGTTGTAGAATTGAAAAAATTTATCAAGTCTAATGCTTCCCTCAAATTCCCATTAAAGAGAATAAAGACATCATCTAAAAATCTGGTATAATATTTAATACGTGGCATCCATACTGGGTTGTTAAAGATGTAATGTTTTTCCCAGTATGCTACAAATAAGTTTGCCACGCTAGCACCACATGGTGAACCCATTGCTATCCCTTGTTTTTGTAAATAGTATTCTTTATTAAAAATAAAGAAATTAGATGTAAGAATTATGTCTAGCAATTCAGATACTACATCAATTTCCTTCTGAGTTGCATTTAGCTCTTTCAAGATTAGTGTAATCCATTCTATCGCTTCATTGTGTGGGATAGATGTGTATAAGTCAACAACGTCAACTGTAAGGAAGTTGTTGGCAATATCAAAAGTCAAGTTATTTATACTGCTAAGAAATGACCATGAGTCTTTACAAATTTCTGAGATATTTTTTATATATTTCGAAAGGATGTTGTCCACAAGTTGTGCACAAGGATATGTTATGGATCCGCGGCCATCAATAAGGGCACGCATGGGAGGATTATTAAGGTCTTTATGTATTTTGGGGATCCCAAATATTATGGGGACCTTAGGAAACAAGATGTCAATGTAATTATAAGTGTCATTGTCGATCTTGGCACCTATAAACAGGTCCCGGAAATAACCTCTAATTCTAGAGTGGGTTATATTCATTTCATTGAGTGAAGATAAAGTATATGCTGAACTTTGTAAAACTGTAAGCATTTTGGTAATGTATTCAGAATTGTCAAAAATGACCAACCCTCCCCCTTTGTCTGGTTTAATAACCCTCACAGGAGATGCACAAAGATTGTTAAAAGATATAAGCTGTTCTCTCGATATGTTGGGTTTCACATGCTTGTTGCTTACATGTGTCGTTAGACCAAGGTATCTAATGTCTAATTCGCACATGTTTTCAAAAGTAAGTAACGCAGGGTGTAAAGGGGGGTTAAATGTGCTGCTAGACCTTAGAGAGTCTGAAGTCATGAAGCTTGAATTGTTAAATAATAAATGAAGGTTAAGCTTCCGCACATAACATTTTAGGTCAATGATAGTTTTTGCCAAGTTGAATTGTTTGCTAGGTACAAAGGTGTTGCCATAAGCCAAAAGTTCAATCAATGGATGGTCAAGTTCGATGCTAGAAAAGTTGTAAATTTTGAAATCCCCCTGTGCATTAGTTAGCATCCTTAGTTTTTTCTTTACGTAGGTGTCGGCATTACTACCATCAGGTTCAAGTGTTACCGAAAATTGTTTCGGTTCTTGTTGTAGTTCTTCTTGAACCGGTTGTTGCGTGCTCCTAAAAAATTCCCCTTATTAGAGGTATTATTAGGATTGTTGTTGACTGCAGTTCCTTGTTGATGGTTCCTAGAATTGTTATTATTGGCTCGGATTCTATTACTCCGTCTAGGTACCTCGATAAATTCATCCTCTATTGTTTCTTCTATGACATCCGTATCAGACATGTTAGAATTAGCAGAATGTATTTGTTGGTCAGAGATATTTTTAAGGTTTTTATCTCCGTTGTTAAATTGTAATTTAGGATAGACATTCTTTTGCATATACGCTGTTCTATCTCTTAAAAGTTTCTTAACTTTATTCGATTTGAGTTTGTCCACTAGTGCATCAATGCTGGAAAAAATTCGACCATAATCATATTTATACCTGTTAAAGTCAAGGTCACTTTTAATAGAATCGTCAAGTTCATTCACTTCAGATATTAAAGAAGTGATGTGTAAAGAATAATGCTTGACCATTAGTTCTAACAGTAAGGCCCCCTGTTGGTCAAAGAGGGCCGTAAGGTCATTGTAAAATGCACTGTCTACAAGTAAGCCAGTAGGAAAAAAAGTAGTACGGAGACCCTTAGGTACCACTTTATCATTCAAGCATTGTTTAAAATAGGCTACTTCAAGCTGTAACTTTTTCAGTTTAACTAGTTTGCTGTCAAAGTTCTTAAGTTTATCTGCAATGTTATTATTACTCACTGTTAGGGGTTCCATACCCACAGCCGGACGTTCCTGTGTTGGCAATGTGACAAACATGAACTTGTCTGTATTCTGGATCCAATCCTGGATCGGTGGAATGCCAATAAGTGCTTGGTCTGGTCCCCTTATTGCTCCTTCATGTATCCAATTACCAGGTGTAGTAGAAATTTGTTCACTTCATTGTGGTAATTGTACAATGGATGCAGGCTTGTTGCTAGTCGAAGGATTAGGTGAAACTAATGCATTCCCAGAGTTACAAATAGCGTTAGGTGCATTTTGGTCAAGTGGTGCCCTTTGTCCATGAAAATGCTGAGGTTGCGCTGGTGGAATTGTTGGAAATGATGTAAGGTCAACAGCGCTATTACTAACAATAATGTTAGGTTCAAGATGGACAATGGAAGATGTGGCTGTTTCTCTCTTATCCATAGCATCTAAGCGGTTAGATAACGAGTCCATACGCTGTGAAATAGAGCGTAGTAATGACAAAATATCCATTTGTTCAGTTGGTTCATTTTGAGTGTTTGAACCAAAAATATTCGGAGTTCCTGGGCTAGAATGAATACCTGAAGCCATAACCCAAACGCACAACTATTAAATTCCAGACACCTGCGTTTAGGATTATACTCTTGTACCAGTTTATTTCAAACTTGCTTGGGCTACGTTTGGATACACCTGACATTTTTTATTTTTTACTTTTGCGTGTGTCTGGAATTTAATAGTTGTGCGTTTTAGTTATTTATATTAGAGTGTTACACAGTTATCGCACATGCCACAGAGCTTATAAGGGTCTGGATTACTGAAGGGTACCTCTAAGGTGGCTGACATCTGCAGGACTGCTAAAGTAGGGTAATGAGCAGTGTACTGGGTTGAGAAGGCTTTTTATTTCCCACATCTTTCAAACACTTACAGACACTTCTCAAAGTGTATGAGCATGCCCAGTGTGACCTTATATAGTACATGTGGGACTCCATGCCAGTGATTGTTGTATTCCAGTTCAGGAATGTATGTGCTACAGCCATGCATCTCCATCTGTTAGTGCATGATATGTGGAGACAGCCTATTTAAATAAGGGAACTTTAGGCCATACATAGGGGGTGATTGTGACTATATCTGTTATTAATGTCTGAGGTGCTGGGGTTACAGGGTTTGTTTGGACAGAATTTTTGTCTGCCTTTTTTGATGTTTGACACTGTAATTTCTTGTTGCAGTACCTCCTGACATACCTCCTCAGATCATCACGGTGATTTACCAGAGGAATACAGCCTGGATGATGCACAAGCAGATATTATGGCCAACTACTAGGCATTCTTGCACAATCCAGCCTGTTGAGATTTGTGGCTACCTTGGTGATATACTAGGATGTGTAATCTGTGTGTATTTCTGTTCTGGCATGCTTTGGTTACCAGTACATGTTTGTGTAATACAAGTCAGGCAGGATCAGGGTGACAGGTGGACTCCAGATAGATTTGTCGGGGTAAGACATGTGCTTGGGGGGGCTGGTTCAGATATGTTGGCCTGCAGCTACCAACTGTTTGTATAGTGGTCATGTCAAGGGTTGACCACACTTGGAGATCTTGTTTGTCTCACACTGTTTGACCAGACTGGAGGTGTGCATCTGTCTCACATATATGTATACCACCACATAATTTTGCTTGTCTGCCCACATTTCTGAGTCGTGTTGTATGAGATAAGTGATCAGGGAAGGCTTCTGTTGTTCCCCATGGCTGTGGGCCAGGTTTCTGTGGGTTCAGATAGGTCACCATCTTCCAGGGTTAGGACTCCCTGCAGTGTGTGCATTCCCCTGTTTAGACTCCTAACCATACCTCTCGACTGTAGAGGGTTTCACACTATGTGCAGATTCACGACTCATATATCTTGTAAGTTACACATACAGGTGTGGTTTTCAAGCTAGTGTTTTGCAACTCAGTCAGGGTTGAGGTCAGATATTAGTGACAGTAAATTCACAGTTTCAGACTTCATACCCTTCAGACATTCCATGGTAATACAACACTTTTCCACTCGATCAACTGTATTACATTATTACAGCTGAGTTTCACATGCAGCCTTCAATTTGGACCTTTACCACCCCATTATTTGTGATTTTTATCCAGGTATCTGGGTCTCTCTGAGTTTGGTAGGTATGCTCCTAGCATTTAGCATGGCCTTTCTCTTCATTTTGTTGATTATGTTATATTGGTGTTATGGACTCCATAACACTCCCTAAAAGGGCACTGTGTGTGAGCTATGGGCCTTTGCCAGAGGCCTGTAGGCCAGGTGTGGCAGATATAGGCCATCTGTAGCAAGGCAGTGTATTTTGCTGGGCATATGTTCCCAGGTTACAAGGCAGGGGACACCCCTGGGATGGCACCAGAAAGTGGACTGAGCATTACTGACACTTGTTTCAGTTTGTAGTCAGACATTACTCTGGATAATAGCCGGATACTGCTTACAGCTAGGAACATGTTACTGCATTTCTGTGGGACTGCAGGGGGGGGGGTATAACCTGCCCACAATATACATTTATACAGACTGTGCTGCTATTTGCTTAACATTTTGGTCCCATTTATCATAGTGGTGACCCTATCTTTGAGAATATGGGAAAATGGTATAGACCAGAGGTAAGATTGTTGTTGCATACACATGTTTAGTTTGGGGGCTTCTTAACTTTCAGAGCCATACTGCTACTGGCAGACCTGCTGTGATATCACTGTGTAAAAGTCTGTAGGTGGACATTTCATGGCTTTTGGCATTTCAGGCCCTTTACCAGACATTTCTGTCTGGCTTTCAACAGCTGACCTGCTGGGTGAGGTTGGGGGTGAGTATGGGTCCCCCACTTTGACATCCATGCATGTGACCTATTACCCCCCCCCCCCAGTTATTTGGCTCATCACATGTACTGCAGTGGACTTTTTGTTAACTACAGTGGTACTGCATAGTGTGGGGAAGGCAGTACTGCACATACAATCCCTGCTCTCCTATATAGCTGCCAGTTGTCTGCTGCTATCCCATGCAGCCACCCCATTCCCTCGCATGCTTGCATCAATACCATAGATATCCTATCAGAACATTGTACACCATTCCTTTATTGTAATGAAACTGACTTAACTTGTGCCTGAGGCAGGTGTGAGAACAGTGCTTGAGGGCTGACTATGTTGTATGCATGCAGTACACCGCCTATACATGGTAAGGTATAGGTAGGATGAAGTTTGGCATCCATTTTAGTGTTTGTGCAAGTCAGAGAGATATATCAGTCCCTGGGTCCCTACAGTGTCAGTGTATGTGCTATGCATTGCCTCTTTGCCAAGGTCTGGGCATACTGGGCACGGCTCCTTCTGTATGCAGGAGCAGGCTCAGGATGTTCCTCCTCCAAGTCCTTCTGTGCCTGTGGTAACCTTGGCATTGGTGGGGGTCTGTGTGGCCCTTTCCCATTATGTTCCTGCTGCAGCCCTTTCTGCAGGATCATGTTGTGTAGCATGGCACATACTATGAACATATGTGCACATGTAGCTGGAGCATACTGCAAGACTCCACCGGATATGTCAAGATAGTGGAACCATGACTTGAGCTTCGCAAGCACACACACTCTATAATGATCCTTGTTTGTATGTGTGCCTCATTATGGCATTCTTGTGCGGGTGTGTGTGCATTTCTGATGGGGGTCATCAGCCGCGGTTCCAGTGCATAGCCAGCATCCCCCATGAGATGGCCATACAGGATGTCCACACTGGCAAATGCCTGGTACAGCTGTGAGATATGCCAGATGTGGGAGTCATGGTAGCTTCCAGGGTTGCCAGCGCACACATTCATGATAATGCCCTGAGCATTGTACATGACCTGGCAGTTGATGGAATGGAACCCCTTGCAGTTTACGTAGACTCTACCTCGCTCACTGGATGGTTCTTTGATGTGGATATCCGTGCAGTCTATGGCAACCAGTACCACCGGGTAGTCTGCTACACAATGGAAAAGATGCATATTGCTAGCCTCTCCTCACAGTTGATGGGGAATTGAATGTGCTCAGTGGCATGTGGTTGCATGGCATCCGGGAACTGGTGGAGTATCCTGGATCTGGATGCCTGTGAGACCCCATGATATCGCTAGTAGGCCTTTGGAAGGTACCTGTAGCTAGTATTCTTAAGGCTACACATACCTTGGTATCCACAGGGAAGGGTTCCCCTTTGTTGGCTTTGGGTGTTAGGTGAGGCTGGCACAGCTCAATGATTTGCTGAAGTAGGTTCCTGTCCACCCTGTAGTGCTCTGCTATCTCCAGATCATGTAGCCCCTGGTAGGTTACCCTGGTCATGAACACTCTTCTCCTCCTCCTCATAAGCCTGGGGCAGTTGTCAGCATTATCCTCTTCACCACCTTCAGCTTCTAACACATACTGATGGAGTAAAGCAGCAGCAGCCTCTAACCTTTTTAGTTAGATTTGCCAGTTACAAATCCCCCGTCTGTGTACACCGGTGGGAAAAAACAAACTGAAAGGTGTTTGCATAGTTTATTCTGCTGGCTGGATAATTGGCTGATTATAATACATTTCACCTGCCAGCTATGTTACTTGCATTTAACTGGCTGTATTCTGATATTTCCCTTTTATTTTTTCTTGTTCCACTTACCAGTTCCTTTTTTCTTTTTCTTTTTGTTTAAGTCCCGGTGCACACCCATTTAGGCACGGTAAACATGACTATACAGCCTCAGACACACCTCCTTGCTTACATGTAGAAAGTGCTGCCATTTTCTGTTTATTTTTTTGGATTTAGGACCCGGTGCGTGCCATGCACACCCGTTTAGGCAATGTAAGCAGAGGTATACAGGGTCAGACACACCCCCTTGCTTATCTGTGCTTACCTAAGTGCAAACATGGGCCACAGAGCTCCAATGTGCTTACAAAAAGCATGACATACCCCCTTTTCATGTTATTTGTTCCTCCTGCCTATACAATTGTCTTAGAGCACCTACATGGTTAGGTGCAGGTTTTGGGCTTAGAATATTTTGTGTTTCAGTAAATTTCCCCTCAGTTGCATACCCCACCATCTTAGTCCATAGTTACTGCAGGAAAGCAGATGCTTTTCCATTGAAAACCACTGTTCCCTGGTATTATTATAACGGTATTATTATATTATTATTATGGTATTATTATATTATAACGGCAAAATGCAGATTTTCCCTTAGGATTGGGTTTTCTCTCTCTCTCTCTCTCTCTTTTTTTTTTCGGCATGAGCCTTTTTGCACGCCACTGCCCTATGCTTAAACAGCCAAGATCAGCACCCCCCAAAAAATTATTTTTATAAAACTTAAACAGTTTTTCATGCCAATGGCCTTATATTTGGCAATTGGCATGCCTAATGAACATAATACATGCTTTTTTACGAGCTGTCATGCCTCCATTTTGTTATTTGCAAAAATGTACACTGTTGTTAACAGAATGCATTTCTGCACTGACACTGTTCTTGCACGGAGACCTGGCAGCTTACTGAATAGCTAATTCACCTCATTTGTATGGTTTTCACCAGCAAATGAGGTAATTAGCATGCTGCATGGTTTTCTGTGCAAGAACAGTGTAGAGAGGCTTGTGCACGCTAATTCAGTTGTCTTTTTCCATGCAAGAGCAGCTATACTGTTCTTGCATGGAAAAATGACTTTATTGAATCCCGGGTATTGTTGGTGTATGGTGCTTTTACTACAGTCTTATCAGTTTTATTAACAGCAGATAATAACTTGTCCTCAGAGTGCAGAAGCTTATTTGGTGTGTACTGCTCTAAGAAGTTCTTTAAAGCTGGATATGTTTCTGGTTTGTATGTAAGATTATGTGCAAGCAGTAGTTGTTTATAAATAATCCTGGGATATATGAAGCTATTCGAGCTTTTAGGGCCTCGCAATGATAAGACTTTTGCATGTGATAACCTGCAAATTAAACTATTTTAGGGTAGCACTGCTATTGCTTATTTTTTATAGCAACATGTAGGTTGGTGAAGGCAGGAGCGGTCTATAGTAGTGATAGAAAAAGGCATGTTGAAGCAGTTTGTTTGTTTCTGTCTTTTGGCTTTTCCCGGTTAGGGGTCACCACAGCGGAACTCCGGTCTGCTAATGATTGGCAGTAGAGTTTTACATGCTGGCTTGCTGGGCCTAACGCACAACTTTCAACGAAGGAACGCCCATCCACGCATGTCACCACACAGAAGACGCTCTAACTGAGAATCGAACGGGCAACGTCTAACTGTGAGGCGACAACGCTACTGCAGCACCACTACCGCAGTAGTTTTTCCTAAGTATTAGGGAGTTAGTGTTTACCTCTACAAAGCAGGACAACTTTCTGATGAGTCTCTTTTAATATTTGCTGACTATGTTTACCAGAGTCTATATTAAATTAACAAAATGACAAAAGAGTGAACACTTTTTCATCGACAGATAAATGCCAAAACCACAAAACAGCAAAGTTATAGAACAGCATTTTTTTTCCCAGGGAAAAAAAAAATTACTGCTCAAAAAAAAAAATGTAAAGACAAAATAAAGTGGGGGGCTTCACCTCCCACACCCACCCTACTTAAATATACCAACTCCGAGATCGCACCACAGTTGAGGAAATGGCAAAGTCCCAAGAACGGCCCAGCAATTTTTTTTTCCTTGGGGGAAAAAAATCACTGTTCCGTAACTTTGCTGTTTTGTGGTTTCACCTTTTATGTGTCGATGAAAGAGCATTCGTTCTTTTGTTGTTTCATTCATTTAATACAGACCCATTTACAAACCCTCAAGTTTTTGACTATAGCAACTCCTAAATGTTTGGTACAGTTTATTACTTCAAATCTAGTTTTATTGCCTGAGGAAACAATACTGCTAGGTGACTGAGGCCATAGCTCTCCAACTACCATCTCCAAAATGAGGAACAGTAGCCCTCATTATGTGAAACATATACTAACAGCATACTAACAACCTCAACTAGGGAGGTCATATGATGGTTAAAATATGCTAGTTTTACTTATAAGTAAAATCTTTTTTTTATTAATATGATTCATTTCTATTTACCATGAATATCAGTTAAAATATTCCTAACACTGCATATGTAAAAAATATTTTAAATTTGGAACTTTGAGGAACATAAACTTTTTAAGACCCCATATGAGGTGCATTCCTCATAATGAGGTACACTTCAGAGGTATGACTGAGGCTTACAGTTGGAAAACAACTTCACAACCAAGATATTTGATATATGTGACCCTGTTAGTTTGAATTCACTTAGTAAATCCATTCAGGTGTCTAGATCCCAGAAAAGAAGCCAAATGAATAAGAACATGTAAAAAAGTTCACACTAATATACCAACATTTTACAAATCATATCCAGTGCATTAAAAATTCATTGCCACTCTTAAGAGTCATAGAATCATAGAATGTACAAGATCATTTATGTTTTGTCATTACTTAACCCTGAGATCTTACCTCCATTTTCAAAGAGCAATACACAAGTTATACAAGGGATGAATTTACAAATTCTCACCCTATTGTCTAATTTCTTCTTACACTGCATGTTCCGGTGAGGAAGTTTTTTTTCTAAAAAAAGACATAGTTGTTACTGGACAAACCAGTCTCTCCACAGTGTTTTCTTTATTTTCTGAAGCAGGTTCATATTTCTGGTTCCAGTGTTCACTGGACTGCTTGATTTTTGAGAATCAAGAAGTCATAGAGGGCCATATCCCTAATGACACAGACAGCAAGGCATAGATTTCACCTAAGGAGTCTATAGGGTACTGAGTACAGGGACAAGGCTTGCAGCATCTCTTGGTAGCTCATATCTTTTAGGTCCATGATCTCCTTTTGTAAGGAACCTTTAGGGAGTCTTTCCATTTACTGGATATGTTAAGTAAGATACATTTCCAAAAGGCATATTGTATTTGATGATGGGCCTGATCAGTGCAGAATATACATAAGTGTTAGGATTTTTTGATCACTGTTTGAACATGATGATCAAAGGAGAGGGAGTTATTTACCCATGTTTCAAAATCTCTCACAACCTCTTCATTCTGGAGTGGGGATTCTTCTGTACTATAAGCCAGTAGACAATTTGTTTGCAAATGCAGCAATATTACATATTTTAGCACTTAGTTTTAGCCCATTTTCAGAGCACCAGCTATTAATATGTTTAAGTTCGCTTTGTAGCTTCTGCATATTAGAAGGGGAGTTAATTTTAACACCCAGTTTATAATCATCTGCAACTTGGTTAACCAGAGGTCCTCATTTTTGATTTGGATGCCAGTGAAATATATGCAAAATAGCAGCGGTACCAGCAAAGACCCCTGTGGTGCTCCACTGTTTGCTTTCATGAGCTTTGACAACACATCTGCCACCTCACAGCGTGGGTCTCTCAGCTATTTAGGTATCCAACTAACTACAGTTGGAATCAATCTGGAGTGCATTTGACTTCTTCATAATGTTGGGATGTGATATGTTATCAAATGCCTTGGCTGGCTAGAGAATGGCTTAAGAATATAAGAATTCCTATTTTGCTTTTCTGCTATTTTCTTAGTTGCCAGTGACATTTTGAACTGTATAATGCTTGCTAACCATCTCTAAATTTCATTTGTGATATCTGGCTTCCCCAGGTGATTCACTGTGCTTTAATGCAAAGAGATAACAAAGAAGATGTCAGATTGCATACTTAAAGGGCTTATATTTTTGGCAAAGGTGTGCTTCAACCAGCAATTTCAGTTATGGCATATGCTAGTCTGTATTTAGAAACATTCCGTGGGATTCAATAAACTGTGTAGACTTTGCATGAAGCCTACATGAAGTTTCATGTGTGCGCACTGATGCATGGCTAGCAGCAACGCTCATTGCATATTCATGTTGCACACCACATTTAAATGTAAATAAGTGAAGTTTTTTGGCTGTCAACAGTGTTGCCAGCCAGGAAACCATGTAAGCAAATATGGATAGCACTCCTGCTTAACTCAAAGCCCTGATGGTCAGTGTTTTTGTGCAGAATGCCACAATGATCACTAGGGCTTCACAGATAGCTCTCAATCTCTTGTGTGCAGGACATCTGGTCAAATGCCAACATAATGAGGGGACAATGACACAGAAATAGGAACATTTGTGACATATATGCACTATAGAAATGCGCTAGAATAACCAGAGGTTTGTATTAAGATACATGTTCTGAAGGATTTGAAGTCTGAAACTCAAATGTGTGCAATATTAAGTCACATCAGTCCTGAGATCATCCTAATAATATGGCATAAAGCCACAAATTTGATAAGGAATACCTCTGAGCATTCTGTGAAAATCTGGACAGTTGAGAGGTATGAATGTTAAGTATATGGTCCAAACACAGCACAGGACAGTGCATCTATGCTGCAGAATATTTTGAAACCCCATTCCTGGAATTCTGTACTGAAGTTGTGTAAATGATCTGTAAGGATTCATGGACTGCCATGTAGAATAAACACTCAGGGGAATTGTGTATATTAAATAGGGACACACAGATGAATTGTAGTAATAAACACAGGGGAAAAGGACAGGTGAAACAACCTAAGTACAGCAGACAAGGGCATGTCAATGGAAGACAGTTGTAGCAGCAACACCAATTACATATCAATACAGTATAATACAGACTGCACAGTGAATTATATGACTGTCACACAAGGTGACATAATAATGGGGAGGATGTCTGTGTGAGATAATCACCCTTACATGTATAATGCAGAGGACATCAGGGATCTGACATACAACTGGGGAAGGGTGCACATTGTGAAGTTGTGCAAACTGATTTGCCTGAATATGAGAGTAATCTCAGTACAAGTCTCCAGCAAGTGGGGCACAGATAAAGGCTCATGGACAACATTAAAAGAAGTGACCACAATCATCAGAATAATGTCACCAGTAATCCCATGCCTCTGATATAACATATGATTTAGAGTGATTATAGATGACTCTGCACAAACACGCTTGTACAACTATTATGATACATTTACACTCTATGAGGTTAATCATGCAGATGTACCTGACACCATAACATCTGCTGGAGGTGTTAGGAGGGACATTGCTATACCTATATATGACATTATGAACAATACAGGCTAGTTGACTGGTGTGCATGGGATATATATATATATATATATATATATATATATATATATATATATATATATATATATATATATATATATATATATATATATATATATATATAAATAAAATAGTCAACACTGTCATGAATGCTCTCCATGCCATTA
The DNA here is from genome assembly GCF_019279795.1 of Protopterus annectens. Classification (NCBI taxonomy): domain Eukaryota; kingdom Metazoa; phylum Chordata; order Ceratodontiformes; family Protopteridae; genus Protopterus; species Protopterus annectens. The sequence goes on from NC_056746.1 coordinate 52,163,025, forward strand.
ATGTTGTTAAACAGCTATGTATGTACTGTGTGCAGACAGTAATGCTGATGCCAGAAAAAACAATAACTAGGTATGGCCAATAAGCTGTGTGAGAGCTCACTGTGACAAAGGTGGCATACTTCAGTTACACATCAGTGGAAAATGTGTGGAGTGGTACATTAAGAAGGGTGAATTGTGCTCAATTATTTGTGTGATGAAGGCTGGGAACTGTGGACGTATTATGGCTTCTGATGTGGATGTCCTTCACAAACTTACTACTTGTGTTACATACAAGGGAGTAGTCAGCACTGTGACCACATGCTGGTGGATGTTCCACTTAACATCAACCCCAGGACACAGATAACATAACTATTTGTCTGATTATAGGGTGTGATGTCCACATTATACTTGGGCTGTGTGTTTGTTTCCCTGATGTAACAACCCCCCCCCCATGTTTTCTTGTCATTGCAGGTGTTGTCATGGCTGTGACAGCCATCTTAGGTATGTGTTGATACTGCCTGTTATATAGTAATATCATAACTGGAGGAAATGATTGCCTACAATATGTTGTCCTTCAGGCAGCTGTCTGGACACAGGCAAACCAAACCTATGTGTATGTCATTTGTGATGCCCATCATTTAAATAATGGACAGGAAAGGGCATAGGAGACAGCCCTGATACATGGACCTGATCACTGGACCTGAGATATAGGCCATTTCACACATGTCAGCATAGTTAGATGCCATGTATGTCACCCACTGGTCTACCCACTTGTTGATATAGCTGTTTATGGCCACATTTGACAGTGTGGATTGAATACCTTAATGAAGATTTGTGTCAAATGCCTTGGCCTGGTCAAGATCAACAGGGTGATAGTATTGTCATCATGCATGGCCTCAAATACCTCTCTGAGGATATCTATCAGATGTAACTGACATGATGTAGCATTAACAACTCACACAGGTCTGTTGCACACAGCCTGGATATTATTAGTGTCCATTTAGAAAAGGGCCATGATGATGTGATGGCCTACCTCACAGTTGAGGAAAGTCAGGATGTGTCTATACATGCACACATCAGGTGTTGTGCCCCTCAACTCTGATGGCTGCATTGTTGATGTACACCCTTCTACAGGAGCATAGCCCATGTGGAGGGTATGTTGAAGTGTGTAGTTAACTGTATCAGGAAAGTGTATGTGCTGAATCATGCCATAAGCACTTTACAGGTGATGACATCAGCAGTGTCTGTTGAGAAGAATATGGTAATAGCAGTGTCCCACATGCTTGTGTAAAAGGCTCTCTGTAATGTCAAGCAAGAGCACAAACACACACACACACACACACACACACACACACACACACACACACACACACACACACACACACACACACACACACACATACACACAGAACTCAGCAACAGCTCCTCATGGTCCTGCAGAGTGGTGCCAGCAGCAGAGAAATTAAAAGAGTAACTGCTTTCAAGATTTAAGTATATTTTACTGCTATTTCCTGTGCGACCTTCTCTCCTCGCCAAAAAGCGAGTTTAATCTGCTCTTTTGCCTGTTTTAAGCTTGTTTTTGTGAAATTCATTACCTGCACTTTTAAAAGTTTGTTTGTTGTTGAATTTAACTGTTGAGGCTGCTCACTCAAGTGCGCTAGCCTGTGTTAAGTTTTTACTGTACATTTTCTGCTGTTTGCTCTGTTAAAAAAGAAAAAACAAAAACATATCCTTGTTTCCCACCTTTCCTGACCTAAAATAGTCCCTATTACAGGCATTGCTGTATTCTGGATTTTAGAATAGTTCCTGTGTTGCCTGTTTCCTTACTTGGATAGAAGGAAGCTTCTTTGTTCACCAGTGGGAGTGGGGAGCTTTGAGCAGCCTATCTGTACCTGGAGAAGTGATCTCAGCACAAGAATCTTGTAGTTTATTGGCCGTTTTGGGCTAATTTCTAGCTCTTTTAAGTTCCCTGTATAAAAACACGCTTTGGCACGATTTTGCGCAATTTTGCGCATAGCGCAGCATCAGGCAGCGCCGCTCAACCGGGCTTAAACCATTCTCAGCTCCACAAAGTCTGCTCTTCACTTTTTCCCTTAGATCTGCTCTATCTCTCAAGTAAAGACCCTATTTTCAATCTAAAAACCCAGCACTTGCTCTTACAAGCAATTATATAAGTTAGCACTAATAAACTAATAGCACTACTTCCACATATACTCCCTTGGCGTACTCATCCCCTATTGGTCCTTTTGGTCAGTCATAAAGGAGTTACTTATACTATACCAGCATGTCCAAAGGTCAGTTGCTAGTTTCCTCTCCAGTCCAGCTGGTGAATTTGGGAATCCTGAGGCAATGTTACAACTGCCTCATGTACACAGACAACCCTCTCCTGCTCCCAACAAGTACTAATATATGCGAGAGATGCAACCATATAGCCAAACTGGAGGCTAAGCTCTCTCAACGCAGTACTGGCGCAGCCAGTCAGGAGGAGAAGGTAACCATAAACACCACAAATCCAGTCGCACATAGACCTACCACATCATCAAACCAAACACATAAACACACTAAAACATACTCAGAGGCTCTAAATACAAATCTGCCTAAGCAGCTGAGACCTCCTAAGCAGACATCCAAGCAACCTCTACTCCAAAACAAAACAAGTGAAACACATACTTCACAAAGTCAGTGTGCCAAGCAGTCACAGCCCTTAAGGCCAAACAACACACCTGATACACTTGTAATAGGTGACTCTATTGTCAGGCACACTGATGTCTCACTCACCAGGCTGAACAAGGAGAAGGTCACGGTGAGCTGCCTGTCGGGTGCCAGGATCCGCCACATAACACAAGCACTCAGGTCACTCCAAACAAGTACAAATATAACTCTGTCATTGTCCATGCTGGTGTGAATGACCTGAGATGTACCTCCATGGACTACATGAAAAGAGACATAGAGGAGCTCTCAGATCATGTAGTCCAGACAGGTATGACCCAGACCTTGAGTAGCATCTTACCCTCACCAAAAATGATGCCAAAGTATAAAGAATAAATGATCAATTTTAACAAATGGCTAAAGTTCTGGTGTCAATCAAAGGGGATCCAGTGTCTGTCAGCCTGGGATGACATGCTCAACAAGACACGTTGCTTCACTAGGGATGGCTTGCACCTGTCACCTCTGAGCTTTTGGATACTGGCAAAGGCTCTTGCCACCCCCATAGTGCCTTTTTTAGGCAAGGCTCAAAAGACAAACCCACCTCCATAGACAACACAAGGAAAAATAAACTAAGGGTAATGCTACTCAACGCCAGAAGTCTAAACCTCAAAATGCAAGCACTCAAAGCTCTCCTCAGCATGGAGAATATCGATGTCTGTGCAGTAACAGAGACCTGGTTCAAGGCTCCCAAGAGCACCCCAGCACTACCAGGTTATACCTCATACCATGCTTTTCGGCCCCAAAACTCAGACCGAACCACAAAAGGAGGGGGAGTATCCATATTCATCAAGGATACCCACACCTCCAGGTTAGTGGCACTGCACAAAGCATCGGAAACCATCCATGTGCAACTAACAGTGGGCAAAACTGCCTTTCAGTTTGTAGCCTGCTACAGACCACCATCCCAGACTCTGGAACCTCATGTGGCTTTCCTGAGAACATTGGAGAATATGAAGGTCTCTCCAAACACCTTTATATTGGGTGACTTCAACTACCCAAACATAGACTGGGAGCACTACTCATGCCCCAACAACCTAGCCCAAAGGTTCCTAGAATTTATAAACTCAAATGCTATGGAACAACTGGTCCCCATGCCCACAAGAGGGGAAAACATACTGGACCTGATCATCACAAACATGTGGACTCTATGCCCTGCACCAGAGGTACACCCCTCATTGGTAAGATCGGACCACAAATTAATCTCTCTGGACATCCGCATCCCGACCCCACCAACACCCCAGAAAACCACAGTAAAAAATTTCTCCAAGGCTAATTTCACACTTCTCAAAACCAAGATGAATTCACTCACAGCCCCTGGGCCAGTGGAAACTACTGCCCAAACTGCAGAATCCTTTATAAATGCATTCTATGGACATCTTCAGGAATGCATGGATCATGCAATCCCAAATAAAACCAAGACCCAGTCCTCCAAAGGCAGGCGTCCTGTCTGGTGGATCCCAGCCATAAATAAGCTATACAACAAAAGGAGGAAGCTACTGCAGGATAGAGCAAAATCCCTTAATAAGAAAGCATCACTGATCAGTACTAGCAAAAAACTACGGTCCCTCATAAAATCATCCAAGGCCAGCTTCGAGAGAAAAATTGCACAAGACACTAAAGATAACCACAAGGCCTTCTTTAGTTATGTTAGGAACCTGGGTGGCAACTCCCAGATATGTTCTGAGTTAGTCCAAAATGACAAAAAATACACTGAACCCACAGACATTGCCAATATACTGTCTGATAGGTTTAGTGCAAACCCCCCCTTCCCCCTCCAAAACAGCAAATATCTATCCCAGCAGAGAGTTGTCTCCCTGTTATATCAGATGCTCAGGTGAGAGCTGCCCTCTCCAAAGCAAAAAACACAGCATCAATGGAACTGGATAGTGTCCTGGGCTGCGTCCTACATAAGCTCCAAGAAGAGCTAGAACTTCATGTTAGGTTAATGTTCAGTCTCAGCCTTACTACAGGATATGTACCCAAGGAATGGCGTACAGCAACAGTGGTCCCACTCCACAAAGGTGGTGCCTGAACAGACCCTGGAAACTATCGCCCCATAAGCCTGACTAGCCTGGTCTGCAAAGCTATGGAGCGGATCATCATGGAACTCATAAACATAGACATTGGGGAACTACAGATGCTAGATCCTACACAATTCGGCTTTGTTAAGGGCAGATCCTGTCTCTTGAACCTGATCGACTTCTTTGAAACAGTCACCAAGGCCATAGATTAAGAGAAGGTAGTCCACACAGCCTACCTGGACCTCGCAAAAGCCTTCAACATCATACCCCACTGTGGCATCATAAATAAGCTCTCCAGCCTAAATATCAACTCCTATGTCATAAGATGGGTTGCAAACTGGCTCAAGGACAGAACCCACATGGTCAGAATTGCGGGAGCCATGTCAGACTCTAAACCTGTTGCAAGTGGTGTTCCACAGGGCTCAGTCCTGGGACCGCTCTTGTTCGGTATATATTTTTCTGAGGTACAGGCCAACACATGAGGGCTATGGCTGACCAAGTTCGCAGACGACTGCAAACTGGGTGCCATAATTGACTCTCCAGCTGACACAGGCATCCTCCAGAAGGGTCTCACAGAGACGAACAACTGGTGCCAAAGCCATGGCCTAAAACTAAATGTCAAAAAGTGTATAGTCATCCCCTTTGGGAAAAAACAAAGTGCTCATAAATTACCACATAGGCGGTAATCCTTTAAGTATGGAGGAAGTAATTAGGGACCTGGGAACCCAAGTTGATAGTAATCTCTCCTTTGACAACCATGTTGCCAAAGTGGTTAGAAAGACCTTCTATATAGCCCACCTTATCGTGAAAGGATTCACATCTAGATCAAGGGAGGTCATTGTGCCCCTTTACTCATCACTCATCAGGCCCATAATTGAATACAATGCCCCGTTTGGCATGTACCTTACCGACACCTGCAGCAACTGGAAAGACCCCAAAAGTACCTCACCAAGAGGATCAAGGGTCTCAAACAGATGACCTATGCTGCCAGGTTAAAGAAACTCCAGCTCTACTCAGTTGCATACCGCCTACTTAGAGGTGATCTGTGCCTGACGTATAAAGCCATGTCCAACCCTGAATTAATGGACATGCTCCACCTCAAAAAATCCAAATCCACTAGAGCTACATGCTCAAGGGACTTGAATCTGAACACAGAAATTAATAGGACATGCCGGAGAGACAGATGTGTGACCCAGAGGCTCCCAGCACTCTGGAATAGAATCCCAGTCCATATCAGGCAGAGACCTTCACTGACTCTCTTCAAGAGAAATCTTTATGAGTGGATGGGAGATTGTAGGTCCACCCCGGGGATCACTTCTGTGTCACTACTAGACAGAGGCACAGTAAATTAACCTAAAAAGGGCACAGTAAAACCTATTTTTAAGGGGTGGCGAAAGCCAAACACACTCTGGCTAGGCTGATAAATGCCCTAGGGCATATAGCCTAGTATCAACCTATGAACCTATGAACCTATGAACACACACACACACACACACACACACACACACACACACACACACACACACACACACACACACACACACACACACACACACACAGACACACACACACACACACACACACACGCACACCCAGTTGACTGCAGTGAGAATAGAACCCCTACCAAAGTACACAGCCAACAGAACTCAGTACTTTACGCCATCACCATGGAAAAATGTCTGACATTTATAACAATGCAGGTTAACTTGTAGTGGATAACATCAGCAGGGCATGCTGGAGAGAAGATGTTTGGAGGCCTGCATAGGATCATAACTTCATATGTTCATAGGAGGTTACTAGCCTAACGGTCCTATGGTGTTTACAAGCCTAGCTGTGAAAAAACACAAGTACCCTTGCTGCGCCTAGTTAGATGGTCATTGTCAGCAGAGAGATTTTGTGATCAGCACCAAATTGCACTGTCAATAAGGGACAGGGGTTCCAACTGAGGGGTGAATTTACAATAACCCATCCAGTTGTCAAGGTTGCACTTGAATAGAGTCATTGAGGAGCACTGCTTCACATGCAGTGGGAGCTTATTACAGAGGAGTGGCAATTGGCATGCGATATGTCTGTCTCCCCAGCATGTTCTGCTTATGTCACAGGCTAGGTTGAGATCCTAGAGCAAGTTATTCTTGTCCTATTTGATTTGCAGATGTCCAGCATTTCCTGTAGGATAGGGTCTGAGACCAATCTGTAGGCCAGACATAGATGTACTCTCAGCAGCCTGCATGATACTGAGTACAGTGACAGGTCTTTCAGTCTTTCCATGTATGTCATGTTTTGGAGGCTTTGGATTCTCCCGGTCACAAACCTCTGAGTTTTCTCAAGTTGCTGCAGGTGTCTGGCGAGGTACAGACAGAAGGGAGCATTATACTCCATTAGTGGTCTGATAAGGGAAGTGTATAGCAGAGCTATGACCTCCCTGGTATTGGATGTAATGGTCTTATTTATGAAGTGCACAATGTAGAATGCATGTCTCGCAACACTGTGTTTGAGCTTAGAGGGGTGCCATTTATATCATAACAAGGGTACTTAATTGCCAAAGGGGACAATGAGGCATTTTTTGCTTTAAGGTTTAGTCTGTGAGTTTGTCAACAATCATTTGTTTCTGTCAGTCCCTTCTGTAATATGTTAACACCATTGGGGGACTCTATATGATTACATCCAGTTGACAGTCATCTTCAAACCTGGTAAGCCACAGGCCATCCCCTTTGCCTGGAATTCAGAGAAATAGTTTCCAAACAGTTGAGGGCCCAGCACGGATGCTTGTGGTATTCCTCTGGTAAGTGGTCTAGTGATGGAGCTGAAGTCCCCAACACTGACAGCGTGTATTTTGTTAGTGAACCAGTTGGCTATCTGTCTAGTAATGTATGAGTTAATTCCCAGACGGGAGATTTTCTCTATTATACCTGAATGGGGGTTATTGTCAAAGGCCTTGGATAACTCATCATAGGGGGTATGTCTTGTTATCCCTCATCCAGGTCTTTGGGGTCAGTATCAAAGAAGTCCAGTAGGTATAATAAGCAAGCTCTACCACTGATAAAAGCAAAATGGGTTGGGTCAAGTGTGTTGAAGGTCACCTATGTCCCTCTGGATAAGGTCCATGCTGATTCCTTCCTTATCCTTGCAGATAAGGCTTTTTACACTTATGAGTCAATAGTTCTAGTTCTGCATGTTACCAGATTTATGTGCATTGCATATCACAAAACATTTGACATTAATTTCTGTAGTGTATGTGATATATTTGTGGAAAAAGTCCTGAGACACCAGGGTTGCAGTGCCTGGGGGGAGGCAACACATGTCTGTATTGTAAATAGGTGACATATTGTTAGATAGAGCCTTCAGTTTGTTATGTTTCCACATGTAATTTCATGCCATAGACAGGAAATGGACAGTAAACAGCAGTAATACATAATAGTATTTACTTTTTCATAGCGTGGTGGGCAGTGGGTTTGCTCAAGAGTTGGAAAAGTGTTTGCGCATGGCAGATACACATTCTCAATACTTTCCATGTTTGCAAGTAGTTAAGTAGTGCACAAACACGAGCCACAATGTAAAAAGTCTGAGAGTGAGTCGTGAGTCTATGGAACACACCTGCTATTTAATGGACTCTGTGGCAGGAGATGTAAAGGCATTGGCACATTTCGTTTTGAGCCCAGACAATACTGGGCTCAAATCCAAGTGTGTCCAATGCTTTTAAAGATTTTTACATAAATATTGACAATGCATTGAGTTGAATTCTTTACAGTACATTTATTGCTGTGTGTTGGCATTGCACAGTGGGGTTAAGCAGCATTGTGCAGAGGTAGCTACTGCATTATGCCACCATTCACCATCACTGCTCACCTCCATGCAAACACAGAACCCTAAAAGTGAAGGGATCCATTGCTACTTTTGTGTATTGTGTGTGATTTTATTTTTGACCAGATTAAATGTGTTAAAATGTGGTAGATAAGAAAGTGGAGAAATGGGGAGCAAACAGGTAGAAGAACAAATGGAAAGCAGTACAGGAATGTGCAGGAGGGAGGTAGGCAAGAACCATAGCTATCCATTTCTTTAACAGCGTAAACTGAAAATATGTAAAAAATATTAACTGAATTTGGACTCCCACCTTGACAAAGATGGGTGACAACAATGCAATCATATTGTATAGCCAATTGGACTGAATCAAGTGCATCGAGAAGATACCTGTGTGAAATGGAGAGCTATGTATGGGACAACTTTTTTTTTTTTTTTTGCGGATAGGTGGCCATTTTATTTTTAATTCGGTAGGAGAGGACTGTTGGGTAAGGGACATAGGTATGTCTGGGTGAGTTAAATTGGGTAGGTGAGGAAGCAAATGCAAACATACAAGACAAAAAAGACAGAAACAGGGATGATGATGGACACAAAAGGTTGGGGGACACCATGATTAGGATGAGGCAGGGGACAAAATAGTCTCATGGGCATCAAGCTTGGAGACAATGAGAATAGAGCCCTCACCCACTGGACTGACATCAGTGTCTCCTTACTCTGCTGGTGGCTGGAGTACTTGATACCTCCTCCTCCTCCTATAAATCATCAGGGAGTGCAGCTTTTCCATCAGGTGTAGGCATACACCAATAGTGCAGTGCATGGCCTTATGCACCATCCCTGGCAACTTGCTGCAGATGATGAAATCACCACCTCCGCCACTGCTTCTGGAGGGAACCACTGCACCAGCTTCTGGGGCAGGACTACCTGAGAGCACAGGTAGTGCAGGGCAGCAGTGGCAGTGGTGCCAGGTTGGCTCCCAGATGTGTTAGGCATTGGTGCTGGAGCAGGTGCAGTGGGGGCAGACTGATCTACTGAGGCTGGCCTACCTCGCTGTTCTGTGTAGCATTTAGTGATGTGGTACACATGGATGATATGGAAACATTTTGAAGACACATAATAGAAAATAAAAAAGAGAAATAAGGGTTGGAGTGAGAGAAAAAAATAGATAAAATTAGTGCCATTTTATGTGACATACAATGCAATAACACAATTATACAATTATTCTATCTGAAGTATTACATTTAAGTATACATCCTAACAGATACACACTATAACTACAGATTGCTGAAAGTAATCCTTGAAATGTGCATATATTGCACATATGCATGCTCCAGTTATACAGATTACAGTTTACAGCAGGGCATTTGTGCCACTGGTATAGTGTTTTTAATTTAATGAAAATATTATTAAAGAAATAACAATACTGCAGTTGTGACTATTCGAATATTGGACTCTTACAATGGTTTGTGCTACAGACTAATGGAGGCAGCCTTAATTTTACAGTTGGGCTATGCATGCTCAGTTTGACACAACTCTATAAAAGACCAAAAAAGCTATTGTCAACTTTTAATGCTACAATAACATTTCTCTTCTGCTGCATACATACCACTTGCTTATCTAAATTTCTGCAGTCAAGCAACATGAGCTTGCCAACTGAAGTCGTGCTCAGTGGCAGCTGGGAAAAGGACAGAAAAGAACAGAAGCACATTATTCATACCAGTTTTGCCTATATTTAGCTTCTAAATTTTACAAGTACTCAATGTCATACTAACACAGCTGTGGGATGTTTGCAGTCTCAAGTTCTTCCAACCAATAGTTGAGAGCATCCCCTTTTCTCCTGTGTAGGTCATTAAAATGATGCCTACATTGCTCTCCAGTGTGTGGGATGTCAGTGGCACTGGATGCAGCATGTTACAAACTATTCCATGCCTCAGACTTGTATTGGGAGCCAGAAGAGTCCCCCTGCAGAAGCTTTTGGCTGTGGTGCTTTACCAGGAGTTCAATAAATATCCTGGACTCTTGGACACCCCACCTCTGTGGCCTAAACCTAGCACCTTCCCCTCTGATGTCAGCCATGTCTACCAGCCTAACTAGAGCAATGGAAACTGATGCTTTCCTGCCAATTCCAGTTATAGCATTTATTGATAGGCACAAACCCGAGCAATGATGGCAACAGTGTCTACACAACGTTAAGTGGAGAGCAGCAGTGCCAACAGGAGGATTTCAATAATTGAAAATGGAAGGTTAATGTGACACTTGGCCTTAGTTTGAGGGGTGTCTACTGATGTAGCCTGGAAAAAAAAAAAAAAAAAAAAAATATATATATATATATATATATATATATATATATATATATATATATATATATGTATATATATTTATTTATTGGAAATTGGAAGGTAACTGTTAGGTGAGTTAGGTTTGCAGACATGCACTGGGGACATAAATGCAATGAACTGACATGTTTGTTTTTCCTTTATACACTGAGAAAATTGATTTTTACATCATGGAATTCAAACCTGGGTATAAGGGACAAAACATTTTTGTCCACATTGTTGATTTTCCATCTTTGCTACAGAAGACGTGCTGTTCAGACATAGTCAGGAATCATACATAAATACAGGTGACAGTTTGAGTTGTTACACATGTATGTATGTATGTGATCTGACAAGGTTATTGGATATAGATCTAGTTGTGTATGTGTCTTAGGTAATTGTGAAGGCCATCCAAGTCCAGATAGCAGAATTTTGCTAACAGAAATATAGTATACAGTACACCCTCAGTCGTACATCTGAAAACACGATAATACTGTCCCATCCCCTCATACATATAATTCATATCAACTCCAATATCTAAAATGTTATAAGTGGGAGTGAATATAATGGGAAGTGGAACAACAATAAAAGTATAATTAATATCCTGTATTAGAACCCAGGACTGTGTGAATGGCAGTCCTACACTTACAACTATTGCCCCAAGAAGGTTGAGATAAAATTTGTCTATTTTTCAGTATATTTCTATAAACTGTACTGTCACAAAAGAAACAAAAAAGTTGCACACCCTGTACTAGGACCCAGGATTATCTGTACTCCAGCCCTGCACTTACAGTTCTGCCACAGGACTAGTTATATGACATTCACTAATTTACTAATCTTTCTTAAGGTCTCTGTGTCAAATGCCATGGAACATCATTTAGTGGGTTTGCATTGTGCCCGGCAGAATTAATTGAATGTATCAAGATTCAGTTATTGGCTGTCTAAGTCCTGTCTACAGATGTTCTGTCTGTTTTCTGGGTGGGTCAGTTGTCCAATTTTTGCACTGCCACACCTCAAGCAAACAAGATAAGCACAGCAAAACCTGATGTTCATTTTTCCCTCATTTGCCATGTTTGTACAAAGTGTCACATAGTGCAAACACTGCCCCCCAAAAAAGAAAAAGGGACAAGTAGTTGAAATAAGGAAAAGCAATCTATGACATACACACTGCAAAATGTTGGTTTACATGGGATATTTCTACATAGGCCTGGATTTGAACTCTCACTCCAATGAACCTTCAGAACACAGGAAGGGTGCATTATCACTCTTTGCTACACAAAAACTTTTGCAACAGTGAATCAGAATCATTCTGCATACAACCAACGGCAACACCATCTACATTAACAGGAAACCATACAACGGTTATTTGTACATTTATTATTTTTGGATGTAGTGCACTAAGTGATCACACAACCAGTTATGACTATTGCTTGCCTCTCTGTGTTTGTTGGTCATTCTTCTCTCATCTGAGCAGTAATCTGAGACATGCAGTGTGTAAGCCATTCTATATCATAGTCCTTAAAATGTGTGAGGGATTTAAATGACAATAATATTCATATGAAGTTGCAAAAAAATGAAGGGGAGGTTGGCTGTTACTGAACAGAACCTGTGAACTGTGTGCTGCTTACTTACATTTCCAACCTTACATCTCATTTAACACTTTGTACATCTAACCTGACACACCCACTGGATGTAGGGCAGCCTGCAATGCTATTATGTTTTCCTTCTTCAAACCAGTAATCATTCATAGCTGCAATCCATTAAAAACAAAAACTGAGGGACTGCGTGTACTATGTTTACATTTGCAACATGGATGCAAGTATTTGGGATTCAGCAATTCTAATGAGCTCACACCTGATTTACATCTTCACTGTGCTAAAAGCCCTGAATCTAAACCATAAAAAGGCAACTGTTTAGTTAGAAAAACTGAAGGTGAGGAGACGTGTTTATGTGATGAACACAGAAATACTTTAGGATATATTTGCATAGAGGATTACTGAACTTGAGAAGGTATGCTTACATTTTATCAGCTGCATGCTGCTTATGCTGGAATGTAATTAAGAAAATTCTGAAGCAAAGGCTTTTGCACTTTTTTCTGTATGCATTAGTGTACTGATGCCATGGACATGTTTGTCAAGGCATTTCACAAGTATACATGATTGACAAAACATTAAAATGGAATGTTCTGCGTTAAATCTGTAGACATGTTTCAGGGACAGTTCATTTGATAGAACTTTTAGCATTTCTAAGATGGCTTGTTAGCAAAATGTGTCATTGTTTGGGGGGGTGGGGGAGTAAAGCTGCATTTCTGTTATGGCACAAACAAGGATATGTTGCTACTGTTACTCTGCTTTTTTATTTATTTATTTTTTGCATCCAGCCTGTTGTTCATATTTCAGATCTCTAGATTTTTTGTGTTTCTCCAGTGTGTAATACTGAGATACTATATTTTCTGTTTTATGTGGGAACAGTTGTTTTATAGTTAAGTGCTACTTATGTGTATTATCATTCTGTTGTTTTTTTAGAACAGCTAGGACTATGCCAGTCAGGCATCTTCATCCTCAAAGACCACCCATCACTGACACTGAAAATCAGGTTATTGTTGATGCTTTTAGCCAACATGATACAGTCTTGCTTGAAAGGGGATGGGGAGATATGTCACATAGAATGCAAATTCGGTGGCAGATTGTCAATGATGTTACTGTCATGGGTTGCCATGGCAGGACATATGAGCGGGTGCTCCATAGGGCCACTGACATGATTTCATCAACATGGAGGCTAGCAGCTGCAGTGGGCTGTGATTGAATAGGTACTGAGGGGCTGCTACACACCCACCACTAACACCAAATGAAGAGCTCCTGTCCAATGTTAGTGATCCAGGCAACTCCCAGGAAAGTGCAAAACAGCATGTCCATGACATTGTTGCTACTGTTTCAGGGACAGCAAGCATGTCCTAGGAATAGCTTCCATGTAGGCTTTTGTATCTCAGTTATTCTATACTGTTGTATAGTAAAACAATTTAAATCATTAAGTTACTTCTGTTTCACAAGAAATGTTTTTTAAGGAGGATAGAAAATTGTTACAATTAACACATTCTGATTGATTAGCATAGGTTGGAGTTGTCATCCAAGTTAATGGACACATAAAGGGGTAAAAGTATTACCTTTGTGTTATTGCAAATTGTTTTTGTGACAGGCACTCTTTATCCATGGCCAGTAATCAAGGAGCCTCAATTCTCACCACTGACACTGGTGAGACATGGTCACTAAAATAGTGATGGATTTACTCAGTATTTTCAACTGCAGCTCTCTGTATGAAGCACAATTTCCCCCAAGAGCATTTCCAAGTGACTGATACAACCACACCTGGTTATAAGATTTTCACACACTCCTGGGAGTAAATAAATAATAATAAATAAATAATGATGCTGCCACCAGCCAATCACTGTCAGGGTCTTACAAGGGTATCCAATTATACTGAGTAAAATCAATACTAACATAAATGGTCAAGGTGTCATATTAGAATAAGCACAAGTACTCTCAAGATGTTAAATGTAATCCCTAAAAGACCAGCCACAATAAAAGGTATAAACATATTTTATAATAAATAATAAAACAGAAAACATGATAATATTAAATATTTAATTTCAATAAACATCAAAGTTTCAATCACAGGAGAAATAAAAATGACAAAGTAGGACAGATTCAAACAGATGCAGGAAAACAATACTTTGCTAATTTTACTGTAATTCCTGACTGTCTAAAGAAGAACTGTTCCCTATCTAACTTAATTAATACAGTGAGGCAAGATTAGATGCTGAGTTGCTTACTTCCACAAGCAAGGTGATGTTCTTCCTGCTTACACTGATCTAACTGAACTCAACTGACTGTGATAAATGCCATAGATTTTTTTTTTATATCAGGTTCCAACCAAAACAAAACAAGCTGATGTGTTGCATCCCCTCAGTGCTGGTTATAGAATGACATTACATTTGATCACATGACTCTGGTAGATTACCTACTCAGAGATTTTCTAAGATCTGTTGCAGTATTTGAAAATTATAGAACTCTGTTTAAACATAAACATTTAATCAGTTATAAAACACGGTTGAAACTTGTTTTACATAAGCATCTATACAAGTCAGTGTGATAGTTATTTGCAAAACTATTTACAAAACTCCAGCTAAGTATGCTGATATATGATACACATGCACTGCCCTATTCTCCCTCACACAGATGGCAATAACTCACATTGTCACATCTCCCCCCTTTGAATACTCAATCTAGTTTTTCAAGTGACCCTGGAAAAATGTCACTTGAGAAAAATGGGCCTGTCTGGGAATACATCAACCTATATCCTGTCTTGTAAGCCCATTTGCATTGGCATTGCTGTAATCCAGACAGGCTACTGCAGGGTGTTCTCTCAAAGCCCCCCCCCCCAAGCTCCTGGAACGCCTGCTCATAGGCTGGAGTCCACACTGCCTTATCTGGCCTGTTTTTCCTTGTCAAGTCTGTGAGGGAAGCCATTTTTGAACTATAATTGAGAATGAACTTTCTGTAGTATCACCCCTCTCCCCAAGAATGCCCTCATCTGTTTTTTGATAACAGGGGTGGGCCACACCTGAATAGCTTCCACTTTGGCAGGTTATGACATAATCTTACCACTCTCCACTCTATGTCCCATGTAGGAGATCTCTGCCATACCCAACTGACACTTACTGAGCTTAATGGTCAATCCTGCCCTTTGCAGTCTGTCCACGTCCTCCCCTAACATGCTGAAGCTTCATTTTGAAAACAGTACAATTTGTGCCCCTGCCTCCTACCTAGCAGATTTACCATGTAATTGTCATTACTGACCTTCCATACGACCTCAAAGGGTTCCAACCAATCTGCCTGCAGCTTATCATGAAAGGAATGAGCACCATACTCTTGAGCTTGATAATTCCTGTCATACCAGACCTTTTTCTGCTGTTGGGCTCCTTCCAGGTTCTCTTGGGCCAAGCCCATGAGCTCCCTAAACCTTGTTATGAGGTTCAAACATAATGTCACAACCATCTCCTTGTGGGAATCACACTCATCCTCCCACTCATCACAAATGAAATCTAAAGGCCCCTCCACCCTATGTCCATACAGCAACTCAAAGGGTAAAAAAACTATGGATTCCCTGGGGTACCTTTCTGTATGCAAAAGATAGATGGAGCAAATATTTTTCCCACTCTATGTTAAACTGGTCAGCAAATGCCTGTATTATGGTCTTTAGTGTAGAGTTTAACCTCTTCATAAGACCATTAGTCTGGGGAACGGTAGGGGGTGGTGTTTAGGTACACACCCCACAAAACTCCATGGACAAGCCAAAAGGCCTGACATGAAACTCGAACCTCTGTCATTTAATAATTCTCTTGGGAAGTCTATCTTGCTGAAAATTTCTAACAAAGAATTTGCCACCTTCTGTGTCTCAATGGAGGACAGAGCCACCACTTCAATGTATCTAATAGCATAATCTACAACCACCAGGTTATACTTCTTGATAACCACCAAAGCAAATACGAGTATAACTGGAAGAACAACAGACAAATCCACAACTAAGGAAACAAATTTAATTCTCTGACATCTCGGCCGTAGCCTTCAAGGAGTAAAAAACTCATGAACACTACGGCTGAGACGTCAGAGAATTAAATTTGTTTCTTTAGTTGTGGATTTGTCTGTTGTTCTTTCAGGTTATACTTCTTCCCTGTAGAACTTGGGACACTCAGAGACCCCACAATATCCACAGCTAGCCCCTGAAATGGAACATCAGTCACAGGTAAAGGCATCAAAAGACCTTTGACCTTGTCCCCTGCCTTGCCTACCATTTGACACTGGTCAAAGGTCCTGCAGTACCCTGTTACATCCTCTGCAATTCCAGGCCAATAAAAGTGCTGCATAATATGTTGCTTGGTATGCTTTATGCCCATATGACCTGCAAAAGGAATATCATGTGCTATGGCTAGAAGTGCCAGGTGGTAGTCAGTGGGCACTACCAACTGCTGTATTACCTTACCCTCTAGCTCTTCTTCAGGGGTCCGCCTCTCTGTACAGTAAACCTTTGTTCCAGCATACAGACTCCCCTTTTCCTTGACCATTAGGTGACTCCTTAGCTACACCCCTCAAGCTTCATAAGGTAGGCTCCAAAAGCTGAGCCTGTCTCAGCTCCACTTTTGTGACCATTCCTGGCTCCCCTTCCACAGGAAGCCTAGTATCTTCCAACAGTAGTGTCTCTCTGTCAACCTGGGTACTATCACTCACCTCTGTCCTGGCAGTCACCCTGTCTATGGAAACATTAGTACCTAACAGTAACTGTGGGTCACTTTCAGGCTCACTGCTACAGGGTAGCTCTGTCCCTAAAACAGCCACATCACCAGCCCTGGCATCAGGTGTGGGATCTGTCTGGGTTTCTCCCAGCCTACCAGACCTACATGCTTGTCTCCAAGACTGACAGCATGTAACTGCATGCACACAAGGAAATGTATTATCAAAATCATTCTCTATCAGGATATCTGCAGGAATATCCACAAACATAGCTAGCTACCTGCTTGCATCCTTTTCCACCCCCCCCCCCAGTCAAGGTGAACCCTGGCCAGAGGTATTTGGAATCATATTCCTCCTAAAGTGGAAGTACTACTCCTCTTTAACCATAGCAGGCTTCACAATGGTTATTCCATAGGCTGTGTCTCTCTTAGCAGTGGCCTGTTTTGCATCCACTAAGATTGGATATAACCTCTGGTGGTAGTTTGGTACCCTTGTTGTCTCCAAGCAACTTACTACTAGCATGCTGTTATTCCCACTTGCTGCCACCCTCACCTTTTGTTCCCCACCTTGTTTCAGAGGACATTTGTATGCTAAATGGCTCCTCTGGTTACATTTAAAACATCTAACTTCTGATCCTGGCCATGTACCTAAATTAGTGCCTTCCCCTTGTTACTGGTAGACTCTGTTGAGGTGGATTAGCCTGCCCACCATGGGCTCCCTTATATCCATGTGCAGCACTGGGTATCCCCTTCTTGTGCAGTGATACCCTACTTGCTAAGTAGAGATCCCCATTTCTCTTCAGGTCATCTGAAGAGTCACATTCCCTGTATGCCAACCAGATTATCATCTCCTCAGACAAAGTATTAAGGGCTTGTTCCCTCACCAAAAGGTCTGCCAATCTTTCAAAAGTGGTAACCTGACACCCAGTCACCCAACTATGAAAGTAAGTACTTAACTCAGTAATATAATCACATACACTTTCATCTGCCTTGCGTCTAGGTTCACTCATTTTTTTCTGTAAGCTTCAGCTGTTAACTTATAACAGTTCAACAAAAATTGTTTCACTCTATCATAGTTTAAACTGTCAGTATTAGACAATTTAGAAACAGCAGTTACAGCTTTACCATAGAGTAAGGGTATCAGGAACCATACCCAGAACTGCTGGTTAACCTTATACTGTTTACATACTCTTTCAAATACAAAAATAAACTATCAAAGTCAACCCCTTCTGTAAATTGTGGAAGATATTTACTAACCTTTATTGCATCTGTGGTCTGGTTATTCACTTCCCCATTACCTCCATGACCCTGTTGAAGGTTCAACATTTCTTTCCCATGTTGTCACTGCTTCTCTTCTTCTTCAGCCTCCACTCTCTGCAGTCTCTCATTTTCTTCTATCTCCAAATGTTTGGCCTCCCGTTCATGCCGATGCTTCTTCTCCTTTTCTTCAGCCTCCAAATGGTTGGCCTCCAGTTCAAGTCTCTAACTCCAGATGGATTTTTAAGTCCTCTGAGGAAAAGGAGAACTGTCCTGTTTCTGCAGACTGCACATCTCCATCACCAGACTGGTTATCTTCATGGTCACTGGCCTGTACTGCAACTGAATTTCCTCTTTAGTCCATTTAGCATGCACCAGTCCTTTGACTTTGCACACCTTGGCCAACTGGTTCTTTGTCAGCTTACCTAATCCTCTGCTAACATCTTTGCCTGCTTTCCCTGACTAAACTAAACTAATAAAAATAAATAAAACTGTTGTGACAATGAAACTCTAAATGTTGACCTTGTGGGTGTTGTGAGTACACACACCTTCAGCGACAACTGCCCAAAGGTTACTGAAATTCAATTAATATCCTACAGCTGCCACCAATATGTGACAGGCTCTTTTTACCTAGGTCCAGTAATCAAGGAGCCTCAAGCCTCATCACTGACACTGTTGAGAGAAGGTCACTAAAACAGGGATGGACTTACTCAGTATTTTCAAATGCAGCTTTCTGCATCAAGCAAAATTTCCCCAAGAGCAGTTCCAAGTGACTGACACACCCACACCTAGGTATTTGTGATGTTCTTCACACTTACACTGATCTAACTGAACTCAACTGATGGTGATAAGTGCCATAGTTTTTTATATCAAGTTCCAAAGAAAAGAAAACAAGCTGATCTGTGAGTTCCATCCCTTCAGTGCTGGTTTTAGAATGAGATCACATTTGATCACATGACTCTGGTAGAGTACACACTCAGAGCTTTTCTAAGATATGATGCAGTATTTGAAAATTATAGAATTCTTTATTTAAACATACAAATTTATCAGTTATAATAACACCATTTATACATTTTTAACATGAGCATATGTACATACGTGTGATACTGAAATGACAGAAAATTATTTACAAAACTATTTGTAAAACTCCAGCTAACATTGTTGGCATATGTTACATATGCACTGTCCTATTTTCCCTGGCACAGATGGCAATAAGTCACTCACAATGTCACATCAGTGATGTTGTCCTCACCTTTTGCTTAACTTCTTCCAGGACCATCTGGCATGCAGAGGATACCATCATCTGCACATGTTAAGCCAAACATTTTTATGATAGCACTGATTTGCAATTCAAAGAAATATTTTAATGTGTGATGTTGATGTTAGAACTGTTGCATGTATTGCTGTACTGTCTAACAGAGGCAGTACTGTTCTTTTGTTAGCATATATTGGAGTATAGTAGTTTAGGTATTAATTTTTCATGTATTTGTTGCTCATTATCATAGGTGATCCCGACAGTGGAAGTGTGGGACTTCTACCACCTGATGTCAGATGATCAGCAGACTGTGATGATGATAGTGGCCAAATAGAGGCAGTGTTGGGGGGGTGTAGAGATTGAATCTGACACTGAGGTTGACATACAGCCATCCCCTGTAATTCCATTGGACAGAGTCAGTAGGCCTATGCCTACCCAGTCAGCCCACAGATGTTGGGCAGGTAGAGTGCAAGACAGTTGATCAGGGAAGTGTGGTTCCTGCGGCTTCAGTGACTGTTGACTCTGGCCATAGCCAAAGTGTGGGTGAGGTGCCACATAGGATGGTAGTTAGAGGTGCTCAGAGGAGGCCTCTTGTCCATCTTCCCCCTAATTCAGGTGTCTATTCCTATGCCACTCAATGCATATTTATGGCCATCATGGAAGTACTGGCATGTTCCCATAGGTGCTCCAGAGAAATGCTTAGGGTTGTAGATGTGGCACAGACTGACTTGAGTGACTGCCTCCACCATGTTGTCAATTCAGTGCATTGGATGAATTACATATTAAAAGTGGTGTCTGTGATGGAACGTCTGCTTAGGTGGTGGCATCTTCGTGGGTGTAGGTCAGCCACATCATCTGCTGTTGGTCAAAGTGGCCATGCCCAACCATGCTCCCATAGTGGCAGTATTACAATACTCCCTCAGTGGTTGAACTGTCCACACCCAGACATGGCAGGCTATGGGGTCATGGTCCTGAGCATCCTCGTGAGAGGACTGCATCCAGCAGACATCAGTCATGTTCAAGTATCAGCAGTGCATCTGACCTTGGGAGTTGCCTTGCCAGTGCAACTCCTGGCAGGGCCAGTTCGCATCTGGGGCAACAACTATGTACTTCCCCCTCTACCATGCATGGCTCACACCTGTCTGACATACCAAGTTATAGAGTTAGCACAGAGCTTGGCTGTGTTCATGCAAATACTCTCACACCAGTTTCACCTGGATGACCCCCTATGTCATGTGATTGATATGATAAGCACAATGAGGTGGTGTGCTTTGCACATTCACATATGCAAAGCATTGACTCATAGCTGCAATATAGGTGCGGCAGGCAGGCCACATAGGGCCAGTATAACAAAGCACTAACACAGTTCATCATTGACGTAGAAAGTAAAGGAAGAGGTAAGGCAACTAGAAATGAGGCAAAAGCCACAGGAACAGGTAAGGCAGCTATAAATGAGGTAAAAGTACAGGAACACACACACACACACACACACACACACACACACACACACACACACACACACACACAAAACAGTTACATGGTTCAGCCATGCAGCTTAAAACTCATTTTGTCTCACTGGCCATTTGTTGGTTTATCCAAATGTCTGCCTGTTTCTCTTGTTTACTCACGCACACTCACTGACCTTTTGTGTCAGCCTATGCTTCCTGCCTCCCACACAACACCCTGTGCAAATGATGGTAACTGTGCCATGTCTATGTTTTGTATCTTTTCAATTCAGGGATACATAAGCTTTTTGTCTAATGCTCAGGGTGCATAGCTGACTTAGTGCTTATATTGGTCTTAGAAAGTTAGACAGTTGATAGCATCAGAATTTTCCAACTTTATTGTGAATGATGTTGTGAGGGTTGTGAAGTCTGAAACTGAAATGTGTATCATTACTTTCTAACTTCTCTCTTTAATGATGTTCCACTACAAAAATATGGTGCTAAACTGAGGGCATGCAGTGACCATCACTGCTTTTGAAAGGTATGACTATATGAATCTTTGATGCCTGAGGCCTACTACTTAATAATGGACACATATAAGTCAAATAAGTCTCTGCTGTCACATGCAAAGGTCATTTCTGTACAAATCTCCCACCTTTTACTTGCTTACATTACCAAGCAACAAAATGCAAGGATATGCCAGTCATTCATTTTATTACACAATACACTCCATGTTCAACACTTACCTTGTAAATACAGCAGAAGGCCAATAGTTTTAGTTCAGGACTGACTCTGTCTGATGAAAGCAATACACAGCCAATATATGGGGAGGTAAAGGTTGTGCAAGTCGCACTGACATCAATATTACTATCTGCATGTGCATAGAAGGAAGGTTTTAGCCACTTAGGTGGTGACTGACTGTGCTGTGCATTGCCTCTTAGCCAATGCAAGGACATAGTGAGCACACTTATGTCTGTCTACACCCAGAGCAGCTTCTGGTTGCCCCACTGACTGCTCATCTGTGTGTGTGGCTGTGATGACCTTGGTATTGTTGGTCGGATGTGTGCTCCTTCCCCTTGATGATCCTGCTGAAGCTGTTTCCTCAGGATGATGTTGTGTAGCATGGCACATGCTGTGAATATTTCAATACATGTCTGTGGATTGTACTGCAGGGCTCCATCAGATGTATCTAAGCACAGGAACCATGACTTCAGCAGCCCAAACACATGCTCTGTCATATTTCTGGTTTGTGTGTGTGCTTCATTATGACATTCTTCAGTGGGTGTGTGTGCATTTTTGATGGGTGTCAGCAGCTATGATTCTAGTGCATAACCTGTATCCCACAGTAAATGACCCTGTGGGATATCCCCCTAGCGAACATCTGATACATTTGGGAGGGTGCCAGATATGTGAGTCATGATAATTGCCAGGGTTGCCAGTGCACAAGTTTCAAGATGAGTCCCTTGGCATTACACATGACTTAGCAATTAATAGAGTGGAAGCCCTTTCTATTTATGAAGAGCCTTCTCTGTTCCCTGGGTGGTGCCTTAATTTCTATATGTATGCAATCTATGTAACCCAGTACGTCAGCGTAGTGTGATACAGGGTTGAATTCCTATATATTTCTGGCCTATCCTCAGGAGTACAGAGAAAATACATGTGGTCACTGACATGTTGGACCATAGCATTCAAGAAGTGATGGAGGATCCTGAATGCTGATACCTGTGACACCCCCATCAAATCCCCTGTTGGTCTCTGAAAGGTACCTGTAGCTGAGATTCTAAATGCTACACATACCTTTGTCTCCACAGGGATGGGTTCCCCGCGGCTTTACCTGGCTCTGAGTTGAGAATGACAGAGGTTGCAGGGTTCCTGCAGTGTATCTTTATCCACCCTGTAGCACCCTACAATTTCCACATCATGTAAGTTGTGATATGTTACCCAAGGTCTAAACACTCTTCTCATTCTTAGCCTTGGCCTATTGGCAGCAACAGCAGCAGCATAGACTTCAGCCTGTTGCACGTATACATGAATCAAAGCAACAGCAGTCCATAACCTTGTTTTTATGTAGATTCCTTTCCATGGCTGTATTCTAATAGGTTTTGGAATTCACAGGGAAAACCAGTGCTGAGTCTACATGGTTGCTTTATAGCTTGTTGAATAAATGTTCCATCTTGGATTGGTTGATTTGCATACATTTCAGCTGCTTATGCTGCATTTTGCATGCCATGGTATTTACCTTATTTGTGCAACAGTGCACAGTTCTATACACCATGTAGAGCTACTGTGCACTACCATGTGCACGTCAGACTGCAATGCGCACATGGTGTAATCAAACTGTGTAGGCTTTATTGAATCTGGCTGATTGTCTTGCTTGTGTACACAAATACACATCTATCATGCACAAAGTATAATGTACATACAGTATACTCTCAGCAGTATATTATTTGATATGAGTTTACATTAAATAGTACTGCAGCAGAAAGAGTTTATTTTTTGTCACTTACTTGAATAATTAGATCTCAAAATGTGAAATTAACCATCGATACTAAACATTTTTTTTATTTTGTTTCATCAGAAAACTAAGTATATCTTGTGTTTCTTCTCTTTATTGTCAGTGGTTATAAGTAATTGATCACCTCTTTGCCCATTTAAGGAGTGTAGTTAACAAATGTACTGAAATGAAATACACCAGTGCCACAAGCCACATGACCCAACTCTCAATAATTGCACAAGATAGTGAACTAAATAAAGAACTTTTTCATCCAAAAAAATCAAGACTTCAACAGAACTGTTTTTAGCAGATGTTACAAGTTTAAATAACCCATTTATTAGTCACATGACTAAGGTATTACCTAGGTTTAAAGTGCACTTGGCCACTAAGATAAAACATAAATAAAAATTCAGTCATTTAAAATACAAATAAAACACCTGTTAATTATAAAAGCAATATTCTGACAGAAAAAAAAATATGTTTTGATTTTTGCTAACATCCCAGTATTCCAAAGAACTTAACAATTAATAACAGGTAAGCATTTATAGGAAACACACATAACACAGTAGAAGGTCTTCATTTGTTGGAGGTCATAATTTGGCAGCTCAAGATTTTTGCACAATATTAATTATATATAGTGTCATTATAACACAGGAAATTGGCCTGCATGAAGCCACAGCTGCCAAGTCAATTCTCTGTACTCTATTATCAGCTCCCATTAGCATCTCCTGGGTTGGGTGGGAAAGTGCTCAAGAGCAACAGACACTGCAGAGTGTGTCTAAAATGTGCATTATCATCAGTTTTATTTCCTATATTGTAATTGTGTTTGTAAATATAATGCTATTCTGTCAGAATGTTACTTTTATAATTAACTTGAGAGCTGTTTTATTTGTATTTTAAATAACTGTTTTTTTTTTATTTTAGTGGACAAGTGCACTCTAAATCTAGGTAATGGTTTAGTCATGTGACTACTAAATGGGTTATTTAAACCTGTGGCATCTTGTAAAAGCAGTTCTGTTGAAGTTCTGATTTTTTTGACAAAAGCACTAAATTTTAACAGTTATTTATTTCACTGTCCTATAGAATTCGTGAGAGTTGGGTTGTGTGACTTGTGGCACTGGTATAATTCATTTTGATTCTTAGATTCTTGGGACTAGAAGATTCTTTGGGTTTGCATTTGGTTCTTAGTTAACACATGTTTAAATAAATAAAGAAACATATAAGAATTTCCTTCATTACCAAAACATTTCCCAATATCTCAAATTCTTATGATTGATTTTAATATCAGTAGCCATTGTTACAAAAACTACAGTCATTGCATGGGTTCATAATATAGTCCATGCAGTAATTATGATATGACAAATGGCTTGTATGACGTTACCTGCTTATACAGTCTCTTGCATTGTAGATTGTTTTATTCTCTGAGGATACACAGACAGGTGATAATAACTAGTACAAACGGTGCAAATTCCATGGTAGATGGAGCATATATGCATTCTAGTCCTAAAAAGGTAATAATCGATCTGGGCAGTTTGTTGAACTTACAGTTACATTATCTAAATAATTATCTCTGATGCCTACAAAAATATATATCTGGTAGCATATACTGTTACAGCCTAGCACATTTTTTTCTAATAACTGCATTTGCAAAAAAATTTGTATGTATTTTTTTTTTGAGAAACTAAAGGAAATTGTGAGGGAAAGAAACATCTTTAAGGTCAGCAATACCAAATAATTTACCCTTCATGTAGTCCTAAGCCGAACAAACTATATTAATATTGATTTCATAAACACACAAGCAACAGATCGAATAAACAATGAAATAAGGGGTCACAAAGGAGCAATAAAACCATGGGAATAAGCCACAAGTTTTAGCATTTTAAGCTTTTTTTTCTGTCTCTTAGCCTAGAGAGTAAATATCAGAATTACATATGCACTACAGACAGTTGTATTACAAGTCAGGAGTTTTTGAAATGTCTGAAGTCATATTAAGGAGATGTCAAAAATAAAACAGGAACAATCAGTAAGGTACAATTGATGAGAAGTCAGTAAATAACATGTTATTACGGTGAAAATCAATGGAAGATACAGGAGATGAAATTTCCCCTTTCACCCCCTCTCCCACATTCTGACAAAATGTAAATGTGAATTCTGTCAAGGAATGAAATAGATCATCTAAATCCCTGAAAACCATGGGCTTAGAAAAGCCATTTTAGAGTTTAATAATGCATTGCAGTTCGAATATGAACTCCAGTCTCTGCCTTTGTCTTCATAAAAACAATGTAATTTGACCAGTAGTATTTTAAAAAGTGAAATAAAAAAAAAAGCAATAAGACAGGGTGGCTTGACCACCAAGAGAATCTAAATCAGCTGCATTTATCATACTAAAGTTCCATAAATACTGCATGGAATGTATGAATGACAACACATTAGAAATGTATGGAACCATGAAAGGCGAAAGTGAAAATCATGTACTACCTCAAATTCTCGCTAGACATCCACAGTGCTTCAGGAAGCTATGCAGTTTAATCCTTTATATAGTTTGAATGATCTGAATTAAAGATAAATAAAGTACTATACTGAGCTCTAGACAGGTTCTAATATTGGAGTCGCTTAATAAATACTTTATCAGTGCCAGCTTGTTCTGTGAGTTCTGCATAGTGTTAAGAGAAAAAAAATATTAGCCCTTTCTCCTTTGCTGTACATAAAACGTACAAGACATCCACCTGTAATGTCTGAATTTTTATTTCTGTTAATTTTGATGATCCACACAATTAAAACTGGCAATATAATACAGTAGACTAAGGCTATGAGGCACTAATGAATTCCATCTTCTAGCCTTGGGTTTGATTATCTCAGTTTCTGTCTATTTTGTGTCTCTGAGTGCATCATTTAAATAGTATGCTCCCCAATTGCCCCTGAAAACAGTACTTGTGCTTAATAAGTTTAACAAGTTAATAAATAATAAAACAGAAAAAAAAAATCATTTATATCTAAATATCATAATGTTTAACAGTGTTCTGAGTAGCCTAATGCAGCACTTAAAAAATAAGAGGATCTTGTAGCAGATGGGTTGTAAATAAAGTTATAACAGCCCTTCTGTCACTTAGCTACACTAAATAAGAATGTAAGACAAATAATACTCTGCCTAGATGCTTACACATCTATGACAAGAAGCAGGAAAGATTTGTCAACTTTTCACTGAAAACACCACAACTACTTGTCACGCTAGTAAAAAGAATTTAAAAGCAAACTGGGATCACGTTGAGGGCAGCTACTAAACAGTAAAGTCTGATAAAGGCAGCACATTTCCTTATTCTAGTGAGATGCTTCATGATTTTTTTGACCATATTCAGTCACAGAGTAAGGAAGAAGGAACAAAAACAGAGCAGCTTCCATTAGTCGATACATTAGGATTCTTATTCATCAATGTGAGATCACAGAGAGTATTTTAATGGGAAACCAGAAAAAGACACGAAAAACTTTATACTGGTACTATACCAGCACTTTTACTCTATGACAGGTTAGTGAATGACCATTGCAGAAGGCCAAAGAAAACACAGTGATGGGCCTATGCCCATAAGCAACTGACAGTGTAGTTTAAAAATAAAACAGTGAACAACAGAGGTTCATTTAAATCAATGTACTTTATCATATAGCCTGTTAACAGCTGAGAAGTTCACGACCTCACATAATGACATACTTTGTAATGAATGTTCTAGATTCTCACCTCAGCAGTCTGCCATCATTACATGCCCTGTACCGTATCCTCAGTCATCTGTGAACCTTTAACCTGATAAAAATAATGAAGTGCAGAAGTCCACACAAAATACATCTTAATAAGCAAGATTACGCACTTTTGTCCACAAGATTATAATGCACTTTTTTAGAATCTAGTTTGTTGCTTAACATGTCTACTTATACGCAACATATGTCACATGATTAAAGATCAGGGTATACTGATTATATGATAACAGAAGTAAAAAGACAGGATCAAATCACTGTTTAAAATATTTCATTAGTTAAAAACACTGATATAGAATTATGTAATAAATAAATCAAATGAATAAGAAAAGTAGCAGCATGTAAAAGTTTGCAAAAATTAAGATGACCTTGCAATCAGTAACATTACTAGGGAGGAGCAAAGGGTTCAGCCCCTCTAACCACAAAGTGTCCAGTAGTACCAATAGATGAGCCTGATCGCTCCTTAGTGCATATTGGCAGTTTTAAACACCAGCATTGCATTTGCAGTCAAAAGTGAGTACTGAAGTACTCCGTATGTGGTATAACTGTAGCATATTCTTGCTACAAATGTAGCAGGCAGTTTGTTATAGTTAAAAAGAAACAAAAATTATTTTTTTTGTTTTGTTTTGTTTGCAAAAAAGCTGAGTATGGTACTGCTCCCTGTGTGGTACAAACTGTAAAGATGTAGCAACTGCTCTTTACAAAGTGAGCAGTTTGCTACAGTTCAAAGGAATAAAAAAGCTTTATTTTTCCAGTTCAAGATCAAAGAAGAGCTTTACAGGGGGAGGGGGCTGAGGAGCACAATTTCAGGTGATGGCATTGGGTGCAAAAATAGTAAACTATATCTCTGTTTAGAATTTTGTGGCTCTTACGTTTGGAGCATTACATCCTGGTTTCTCTTTGGCATTAAGATGTAGCTGGTGAACCAGCTCCCTGTGTTCTAGACACTTCTCCCAAGATTCACCCCTAATGTTAACAGGAACCTTTTCAACTTTCCCTTCTTTAGCAGGATATTTGTTTTCACTTTTACGCTATCAGTTCCTGTCTGGATTTTACTTATCTGTCAACCTTTCCAAACAGCTTTTTTGACTTGCCATTTGGACTGGGACCTCATGAATGAGGAAAGCTGTAGTGTAAGCAAATTGTGAGAGTGTACAATATGGAGAAATGGAAATCCGAGTATGGTGTCCTTGGGACAGCTGCTTAGGGCTTTTGTGAATGTTTTATCCACTACCATACCTAATTTCCAATGTGCATGACATATGCCCATGACTCTGGACTAGCATCATTGGTCTCCACCAACTACTGCACATAACTGGATAAAAGCCTCACTCCTCAATCCAGGTATAGGTGAGCTGACACAATAGCATTACTCTCAATCTCTCTCAGATGACACAGGTTCATAGGGTCATAGGAGATTACTAGGCTTATGGCCCAAGAATCCTTAGAAGCCTAGCCATATTTAACCCAAGTTTCCTAATTTTCAATAGCTAGGTGAACAAAGTTCCCAGAGGTATGAGCCTATCCTGTGGTGTCAAATACCGACTGACTCAGTCCACGAGGGACAAGGGTGCCACCCCAAGATTAAATTTATGATTACCTATCTATTGATCTAGGTTGCACTTGAAGAGGGTCAGGGAAGGGCTTTGCTTCACATGAATGAGAAGCTTGTTCCAGAGAAGGGTAGTCCCTGAGAAAGGTATCTATCTGTCCAGCATGATTTATTTATGTCAAAGGCAATTTTAAGAATCATTTGTTTAAAAAAAAAAAAGATCCCTGGAATGTGTGCCCCTCATGCAATTTGATTTACAAATGTGTAACATTTCAATCAGGGCCAGATCAGAGGCTGCCCTGTAGATCAGACATAAATTGCCTCTTAGTAGTCTGTAGGGGACAGAATACAGTGATAGGGTTTTCTTTCATTTATGTAGGACTTGTTTTTAATACCCTGTATCTTCCTTCTGAGAAACCTCTGGGGTTGTTCCAGTGGTTGCAGATGTCTGGTGAGGTACATGTAAATGGGTACATTGTACTCAGTTACTGGTCTGTCTAGGGCCAAGAGCATTTTTTTTGCATTTGATTTCAATCCATGGCTCCGGTACTAATCATTTATCTGTGTTAATCCTTTCTGTAGTATATCAGTATCGTTCATGGATTCAGTGACTGTCCTCAATTTGCAGTCATCCATGAACTTGGTCAGCCAAAAGCTGTCTACATTTTCTTTTTCTTTTGAAAAAATAAATATTGAACAAGAGACAGCCTAGTACAGAACCCTGTGGTACGCCGGTGACTGGCCTCTTGCTAGAGTTGAATTCACCCACTTTGACAGTACATGTACTGTCAGTGAGCCATTTGGCTATCCACCAGGTGATGTAGGGGGTCATGACCATTTGAAACAGATTCTCAGTAGTATCTGAGTGGTGAATTGTGTCAAATGCCTTGGCAGGGCATCATAGGTGGTATTCCCAATCTTTCCCTCATCCATGGCCTTGGTCACCTTCTCGAAGAAGTCAACCACATTTAACAGATATATTCTACTCTTAACAAATCTAGACTAGGTTGGCTTCAGAGTTTGGAGATTACCTATGTCCTTGCTGATAAAGTCCAATGATTCTTTCCATTGTCTTACAGATGAGGCTTGTCAGGCTTATGGATCTGTATTTTCCTGGGTCTCTTGATGGTCCCCCCTTGTGCAGGGAAATGACTGTTGATGTCTTCCATTCTGCTGGAACATAGGCTGTCTGGAGGCTGTGGTTAAACTGGGATCTAAATGGGTCTTCTAGGTCATGTTTTAAGTTATTTAAAAGGCAAAAGGATGTTATCAGGGCCCATTGATGCCATGTTTATAGCCTTAAAGAGCACAGAGATGATTGTTTTTCTCTTGAGATAATAGGCGGTGGAATGGTGGCAGGTATACTTTGGGGGACGACCAATAGGAGACAGGGAAGTTTAGCTTGATCCAAATATGTCAGCTAGCAGGTTGGCTATTTCCTCCAGTTGAGTATGGGTAATGCCATCCACATTCAACACAAAATAGAAATAAATTCCACAAAGAAATACACTAAGGAGGCAGCAACTGGGAACATACTCCAAAGTTTAATAGCACTTCTGGTACCTCGGCGAACAGCCTTCAAGGAATAACATAAGCCACTACCCTTTCCCATTTTATATCCAACTGTTCTAATTAAACAAGCAATCTAATCATATAATTAATCTACTAAATAAGCCTACTTAAATAGACATACCCTAAGAAGAATTATTTCATATTTTCATTTTTTAATAAATTCCAAAATCATGACATATATTTAAACAACATTATAACCTTACACATTTAAATTCACATCCAAATTCATACCCTAAGGTTTTAAAGTATTATAATTTCATATAAATCTGCTTTCCATTTTTAACAAACTGGCTAAAAAATCCCCACCTTTAGCAAGAAAAGGTGTAGCCAGAACACTAAAAAAGAAAGTGACATCAGAACCCTCATGTACATTAATAAAATGTTCAGCTACTGGGCTATCCAAATTCCTATTCCTAATGTGACCCAAATGTCCAAGAATTCTAACTTTTACCATACCCCTAATTTGTCCTACACACCACCTCACAAGAGTGCACCCACACCCTATAATATAAACCACCCCACAAGAAACACATGAAAACCTTCCCATTGATCGAAACTATTTTCCATTAATAATAATAATAATAATAATAATAATAATAATAATAATAATAATAATAATAATACTATGTAATAATAATCCTAATCCTAGAATATACTTTACATCTTCCAATAGGAAAGGAACCCACACTAGCCCCATGGCAAGAATTTTTTTTTAAACTTAACAACTCCCTCAAATTTAAATATCTTTCATAAGAAAATGTCACATGTGAAGGGAGCAAATGTTTAAGTTGCTCATCTTCACATGCCACTGGCCATAAATATTTCATTGACCTCCTCAATATGTCAGAAAATGGGGAAATTTGATAACAAAAAAGAATGAATTATCCTGCTTATCAGTATCCTGACCATAAAAATACCTTCTAGAACCACCATATGTATTACTACTCCTACCAACACTACCTCCACACTTAACACACTATCCTTAGCTCTTTTCAGGTTAATGCTAGAATACCCCGTTTGCAACAATTTCCATTCTACCTTCATAAACTCTCCTCCCACTAATCTTTTATCATAAGTGCTGTCATAAATCCTTTTAATGTCTCCCCTAGGCAATGCTTCCAATAAATGTGATGGATGCATACTATAAGCCTGTAAAAAGTTACTAATAGCAGTGGGCTTAGTGTGGGATTTGTGTTCTCCTTTCAAATCTTCCCCTATATCAAATTCCACATCCAAAAATTGGACATTCTTTCTCTCTACAGTAAATGTAAATGGCAATCCCAAATCATTCTGGTTCAACTGATCAACAACTACTGAAAATTCATCCAAATTACCCCTACACACAAAAATCAAATCATCAATATAACGCTTAAACAAAATAACTTGGTAAGCAAAAAGTTTTGCAGGATGAATAAATTTATTCTCAAAAAAGGCCATAAAAATAATAGCATAGCTAGGGACAAAAGAAGCCCCCCCACTGCAGTGCCTTCCTTCTGCAAATAATAATCACCCACAAAATAAAAATAATTATGTGTCAAACATAATTCCAGTACTTCCACCAAAAAGGCTGTATGTGGTCCTTCCCCTAACATCCATTGATCTGCTTCCAATCCCCACCTTCTTTTAATATCGGTGTATAATGCTTTCATATCTACTGTTGCCCAATATAAGTCTTTATGCCATTGAATTTTGTTCACTTTCTGGCAAATATCTGCAGTACACTTAATGTGGGAAGGAATTTTGGGTAAAAAAACATTTAAATGAAAATCCAACAAAATCCCAACATTTAGCAAATATGACCCCCCACCTGTCACAATTGGTCTACCAGGGGGAGTCATTTAAAATGTTGTGCACTTTAGGGATGGTATAAAAGATATGGTCCTTAGGAGATTTAACAAACAACTTGCTCACATCCCTCTCCATGAAAAAAAAATATTTCTTTTTTAACCAAAATCTCTTTCAACTGACTGTTGTAATGTTTCCTGGGGTTGTTTAACATTTTTTCATATTCTAGACCTGCTAATAAGTCAAAAATAATTCTCTCTGGAAAACAACACCCAATTACCCCCCTTATCTGCTTGACAAAACACTTCATCAAATTCTTGGTTCTACACTGATTTAAAGTATCCCATTCACCCCTATATGAATTATAAACTTTTCTAGATTTAACAGACTTATGGTATTCAAATTCCACTTTTTTTACATAATATCCTTTCAAAACTTTGTACAATATTAGAACATCTAGGGGGAATGAAAGTACCAGAATAGAAAAATAGGCAACTTTTAATTTTCCATAACCAGTTAAGTAACCAACATTCCCTTCACCTTCATTCTCAGAAAAAATATCAACAAATTAATTTTCATATAGGTTCATAGGTTCATAGGTTGGTACTAGGCTATCAGCTTTAGGACCTATACAAGCCTATCCATAAAAATTCCCTGGCTATTTATTCCCACAGTATTTACTTCCCTGAACCCCTGTCGAGCAGGGCAACTGACATGATCCCCGGGGTGAATTTCCTATCTCTCATCCAATCATCAAGGTTCCTTTTGAAGAGGGCCAGAGAGGCGCTCTGCTTGACATGTATGGGCAGTCTATTCCAGAGTCTGGGGAGTCTCTGGGTCAGCAACCTATCCCTCCAGCATATTTTGTTCATTGTGATGACAAGGTTTAGATCCCTGGAACGTGTGTCTCTGAGGGATTGGGATTTCTTTAAGTGTAGCATATCCAACAGCTCTGGGTTTGACACGGCCTTGTATGTTAAGCAGAGATTGCCTCTGAGTAGACAATATGCAACACAGTATAGGTGGAGTGTTTTAGACGGTCAGTATAGGGCATCTGCTTTAGGCCTGTGATTCTTTTAGTGAGGTATTTCTGTGGCCTTTCCAGTTGTTGCAGATGTCTTGAGAGGTACATACCAAATGGGACGTTGTATTCTATAATGGGTCTAATGAGGAATGAGTACAGCGGGACAATGACCTCCTTTTTTCTGGATGAAAATCCCTTAGTGATGAGGTGTGCCACATAGAAGGATTTCTTGACTGTTGTGGTGATGTGGTTATCGAAGGTCATACCACTGTCCACCTGTGTCCCTAAGTCTCTTATCACACTTTTGATATTTAGTGTACTGCCACCTATGTGGTAATTCACGGGTACATGTTTTTTCCCAAAGGGGCTAACTATTCATTTCTTGGCATTGATCTTGAGCCCATGGCTCTGGCACCAAGCATCTGTTTCTGTAACACCCTTTTGTAGAATATCCACATCATTTGGGGATTCAATAATGGCTCCCAGTTTGCAGTCATCTGCAAACTTTGTTAGCCAGAGTCCCTTAGTGTTGGTCTGTACTTCAGAGAAGTAGATGCCAAACAAGAGTGGTCCCAGGACTGAACCCTGAGGTACTCCACTTGTCACTTGTCTGGAGATGGATTTGGAGTCGGCTACTTTTACAGTGTGGGTTCTGTCAGTAAGCCAGTTGGCAACCCATCAAGTGATGTAGGATTAATGCCCAGCTTAATAAGTTTATCTATGATTCCAGAGTGGGGGATGGTGTCGAAGGCCTTGGCGAGGTCCAGATAGGCTGCATGGACACACCTTACCCTTGTCCACAGCTCTGGAGACTGATTCAAAGAAGTCAATCAGTTTCAGGAGACAAGATCGGCCCTTCACGAACCCAAAGTGCATGGGGTCCAGTGTTTGAAAGTTGGCAATGTCTTTGTTTATAAGTTCCATGATAATACATTCCATGGCCTTGCAGATCAGGCTCGTCAGACTGATGGGGGTGGGGGTAGTTCCTGGGATCCAAGGTGGATCCCGTCTTGTGGAGTGGGATAACTGTAGCTGTGCGCCACTCAGTGGGCATGAAGCCTGAGGTGAGGCTATGATTAATCATGACACTTAGGTGAGGTGCCAGTTTATTTTGTAGTCCATGTAGTACACAGCCTGGGATGTCATCTGGTCCCGTGGATGCTGTATTCTTAGCTTTGGAGAGTGTGTTTTTTACCTGTGTGGCCATTATTACTGGAATTTGGCAATCTTTCGGTATTGAGATGGGCCCATTAGGGGGTGATAGGGGGGTGAAGTTTACACTGAATTGATCTGCCAGGATATTTGCAATATCCTTGGGATCAGTATATTTAATGCCATTCTGTTGTAGCTCAGAGCAGATCTAAGCATTGCCATCCAGGTTCTTGACATAGCTATAGAATGCCTTGTGGTTGTCTTTGGAATCTTTGGCAATTTTATTTTTGTAACTAGCTTTGGAGGATTTGGAGGGATGTCAGCTTCTTACTGAGGCTGGTAAGAGAGCTTTTTGCATCCTGGGATTTTCCTCTTTTCTGCAACAGTTTCTTCCTTTTGTTGTAAAGCTTGTTTATGGCAAGGGACTACCAGATTGGCTTCCTTTTTTGGAGGAGAGTGTCTTTTTTCTATTGGGGATGGCACAATATTGACATGTCAAGCAATGAATCTTCTATATTAAACATTTCAACATCTTCATTTTCAACAAGTGCCTGTTTACCTTCAAAATACACTCATAAATACAATTTTCTACAAAACTTTTTAATGTCCAAAATGACATCTGCTAGAGATGGAAATCAGGTAGGAACAAACTTTCTTCCCTTTAACAATAAATTGTCAAGATCTTTTGTTATGGTGACATTCAATAAGTTTATGATATGTAACTGTTTGGGCATACAAACCCTGTTACCCTGAATTTCACAACAAGAAAATACATCATTCACTATTTGTGTGCCTCCTGAGTGTATTTCTTTAATGCCATCCACAACCAGCTCTGTGCATATCTGGGTTTGCCCCTTAAAATTTTCTGATAAAGTTATAAAAATGTTTTGTGACTTTCTTTGGCTAGAAAGGCACTTTTTGATTCATAATTAGCTTTTGAAGATTTGATCAGATCTCTGATCTATTTGTTCAGACTAGTGAGAGATTTTGTCTTCTGCTGAGCTTGCTGCCAAATATTTTTGGACATCAGTTTCTTTCTTTTGTTTTATAGCCCATTTGTATCAGTGGTCCACCAGGATGGCTTGTTTATCCAGCAAAACCTATGTTTAATCTGGTCTGGTATTGCTGATTCTATACAGCTGCTAACATGACTATACAGGGTATTAGTGTACAACTCTGCATAGGATTCTATGTTTTCTGTGTTTGGGGAGATTTTATATATCTTATGTCATCACTTAGTATGAGATAATTTGTCTTGAAAATTTCTTTAGCAAGTTTGATGTGGTATCTAGTCCAATATTTATTTATTTCAAATGAGACCATTTTTGTGGTCTAATCTTACTAGTTTTTCCAGAGCATTTGCATTGACAAAGTCCAAGAACCTCTGACCCTGCATTTTAGTGGTTACCTATATTTCCCAGTCAATGGCAGGATAGTTGTTACTGGAGTGCATAGTGCATAACTCCAGTAAGTCCAGGTATGCGATATGTTCTTCCGGGTTCATGGTGGAGACTTATAGCTAGCGATGATATGGTAGGGGATTTTACCTACGGTTAGTTGGACATTGAGTAGCTCAAGAGAGTCATACTATTTGACCTGTCTTGAGGTGTACTTATCCTTTATGAAGATCATGGATGCACCTCCTCCTTTCATTCTTTCTTTCTCAGTTGCTGGTCCGATCATATGGAAGGGGCTGTTATCTTGCACATACAGGGTGCTTTCCATGGCTTTGAATCATGTCTCAGTGTCTGCACAGATGTCAGCATATTCCAAGGTGGGGAGTCCTTCTAGGAGTGTAGTTTCTTGTTTAGAGTTCAATCAATGAGCAGCAGAACCTTGAGGTTATCAAGAGAAGATATGGTTATGTTGGGAGGTTGGTTACTTTGACACTACCTAAAAAAGGCACTATAGGGGTGGCTAAAGCCTTTGCTAGTATCTGAAAGCCTAGAGGCG
This sequence comes from Protopterus annectens, assembly GCF_019279795.1. Taxonomy (NCBI): domain Eukaryota; kingdom Metazoa; phylum Chordata; order Ceratodontiformes; family Protopteridae; genus Protopterus; species Protopterus annectens. The sequence goes on from NC_056746.1 coordinate 52,199,363, forward strand.
ACAAGTGCAGACCATCTCTGGCAAAACAGAGAGGCCTGGTGATTATGTCCTCCCAGGCTGTCAAATATTGTGCCACAATACAGAGATAAGATGATCAGCTTTAACAATTGGCTTAAACACTGGTGTCATTCAAAGGGGATCCAGTGTCTGTCTGCCTGGGATGACATGCTGGACAAGCCACGCTGCTTCGCAAGGGACGGCTTGCACCTGTCACCCCTGGGATTCCGGATATTGGCAAAGGCTCTTGCCACCCCCATAGTGCCTTTTTTAGGCAAGGCTCAAATTCTAAACCTACCACCCTAGAACACAAAAGGAAAAAACTAAGGGTAATGCTGCTCAATGCCAGAAGTCTAAATCTCAAAATGCACGCACTCGAGGCCCTTCTCAGTATGGAGAACATCGATGTCTGTGCTGTGACAGAAACCTGGTTCAAGGCTCCTGAGAGCACCCGGCGCTATCAGGTTTTACCTCATATCATGCGTTCCGGCCCCAAAATCTGGACAATACCAAGAAAGGAGGTATCCATATTCATCAAGGACACCCACACCTCAAGACTGGTGGCAACGCACGATGCATCGGAGACCATCCAGGTGCAATTAACCATAGGCAAGACTGCTCTGCAAATTGTAGCATGTTACAGGCCACCCTCACAAACTCAGGAACCTCACATGGCCTTCCTGAAAACACTAGAGGGGATAAATGTATCACCAAACACCATCATACTAGGTGACTTCAATTACCCTAATATAGACTGGGAACACTACTCAAGCCCAAACACCCTAGCCCAAAAGTTCCTGGAATTCATAAACTCAAATGCCATGGAACAACTAGTCACCATCCCACAAGAGGAGATAACATACTTGATCTCATCATCACGAACATGGGAGCACAATGTTCAACACCAGAGGTGTACCCCTCACTGGTGAGATCAGACCACAAACTAATCTCGCTGGAGGTCCTCATCCCACCCCCACCTGAAATAAAAAGACCACAGTAAAGAACTTCTCAAAAGCCGACTTCACACTTCTAAAGACTAGTGTGGTCTCCTTTAAGGCCCCGAGCCGGAAAACAGTACTCAAGCCGCTGAATCACTTACAAATGCCTTCTACCAGCACCTGCAGGACTGCATGGATAAGGCAATCCCAAGCAAAACAAAGACTCTTTGTACCAAAGGCAAGCATCCAGTCTGGTGGACCCCAGCCATAAACAAACTCTACAACAAAAGGAGGAAGCTACTACAAGATAGAGCAAAATCCTTAAAAGGTAAGACACCCTTGATCACTATAAGTAAAAACTAAGAGCTCTCATAAAATCATCCAAAGCAAATTTGAGAGAAAAATAGCTAAAGACTCAAAAGACAATCATAAGGCCTTCTTTAGCTATGTTAGAAACCTGGGAGGAAACTCCCAGATATGCTCAGAGCTAGTTCAAAATGATGTGAAGATTACTGATCCTACAGACATTGCCAACATACTGGCTGACAGGTTCAGTGCAAACTTCTCCCCTCCCCAAAAGGAGAGATATCTATACCAAACGATTGCAGCCCCCAAACATCTCCAGCGCCCAAGTGAGAACTGCTCTCTCCAAAGCAAAAACACAGCATCCATGGGACCTGATGGTGTCCCCGGCTGTGTGCTCCATGAACTCAATGAGGAATTAAACCCACAGCTAGGACAGCTGTTTAATCAAAGTCTTACCTCTGGATACGCACCCAGGAGTGGCGCACTGCAACTGTGGTACCACTTCACAAAGGCGGTGCCTCCACCGACCCTGGAAATTACCGCCCATTAGCTTGACAAGCCTTATCTGCAAAGCCATGGAGAGGATCATAATGGACCTCATAAATAAAGACATAGGAATTTGCAGACTTTGGATCCAACCCAGTTTGGCTTTGTCAAAGGCAGATCATGCCTTTTAAACTTGGTTGACTTTTGAAACAGTCACCAAAGCCATTGATGAGGGAAAGGCAGTCCATACAGCCTACCTCGATCTGGCTAAGGCCTTCGATACAATACCCCATTCGGGTATCATTGAAAAACTCATCAGCTTAAATGTCAACCCATACATCACAAGATGGGTTGCAAACTGGCTGAGTGACAGAACCCACAGGGTCAGAGCTGCTGGCGCCATGTCAGACTCAAAGCCTGTCACAAGTGGTGTCCCACAGGGCTCAGTCCTGGGCCCACTCTTGTTTGGCATCTACTTTTCCGAAGTACAAGCAAACACAGGAGGGTTATGGCTGACAAAGTTTGCAGATGACTGCAAACTGGGCCATAGTAGAAAACACATCTGACACAGATATCCTTCAGAAGGGTCTCACAGAAGCGGATAACTGGTGCCAGAGCCACGGCCTAAAGTTAAATGCCAAAAATGCATAGTCATACCCTTCGGGAAAAACAAGGTTACCCCTAGCTACCAAATAGGTGGCAATCCACTGAGCACAGAAGAAGTTATCAGGGACCTGGGGACCCAGGTTGATAGTAGTCTGTCATTCGACACCCATGTAGCTAAAGTAGTTAGGAAGACCTTCTACATTGCCCACCTTATCATGAAGGGATTCTCATCTAGATCAAGGGAGGTCATAGTCTCCCTTTACTCATCACTCATCAGACCAATGATTGAGTACAATGCCCCATTCGGAATGTATCTGACCCGACACTTGCAGCAGCTGGAGAGGCCACAAAGTTCCTCACCAAAAGGATAAAGGGTCTCAAAAATCTGTCCTATGCTGCCCGACTGAAAGAACTCCAGCTCTATTCAGTAAACACCGCTTGCTCAGAGGTGACCTTTGCCTAACATACAAGGCCATGTCAAACCCAGATTTGATGAATATGCTTCACCTCAAAAATCTAGATCCATCAGAGCCACAAGGGCGGAGACTTAAACCTTGACACGGCTATTAATAGGGCGTGCTGGAGGATAGATTCATCACCCAAAGACTCCCTATGCTGTGGAACAAAATCCCGGTACATGTGAGGCAGAGCACCTCGCTGGCCTTGTTCAAGAGAAATCTTGACCAATGGATGGGAGATCGCAGATATACCCCAGGGATTACCTCAGTGTCACTGCTCGACAGAGGCACAGAAAAATAATGGGTATAGTTCCCCATACTAAAGGGGTGGCCTAAGCCACAAAACGATGGGCTAGGCTTGTAAATGCCCTCGGGCAGATAGCCTAGTATGAACCTATGAACCTATGAACTTGGACTGACACCAAAAGTTAAGCCAATTGTTAAAGTCGATTATTTTTGTTTGTATTGTGGCACCATCCTTGGTGAAGGTAGAATGATGCTCAAGGCTAGTTTCATACCTGCCTGTGGCACATGATCTGAGAGCTCAATCATGCCAATCTTCATATAGTTCAGGAGGTATGTCTCAGATCATTCACACCATCATGGACCATGACATAGTCATACTGGTACTTATGGTTGAGTGACTTGAGTGCTTGTGTGATCTGATGGATGCTGGCACCTGACAGGCATCTAACTGTAACCTTCTACTTATCCACTGTGATGAGAAGGACATCAGTGTGTTTCACTATCGAGTCTCCTATGACCAATATTTTAGATTTTGTAGTGTTTCAACTTACTGGCTTATTTGTCGAAACACCGGTGTGTGCATTATTATGTGTTGTGATAGTTGTTTGCTTTGGTGAGCATATATGTGGTTTCTGAAGGCAACATTTGCAAGGTCTCTGAGTTTTTGTTAAGTTACTAGTGAGTACCTCAGCATATGTAGGTTTATGTGTCAAATCCTTGTTTAATGTGGGAAGTGTCGTGTGTGTGCTGGCAACCTGTTTTGCATTCAGCTTGTCTGTATGTGAGATCTTGACTCCATTTTCATAGTATAACTACATCACTCATGTAGTATTTGTTTGTTTGTTTCAGGATTAAGTGGTTGTCAGTATACATGAAACAATTGCTGAATTGCTTCAGTATGCCCATATCCTTCAGGCTGGCCACATAGATGGTAGGAAACTGGTCATCCATGATATCAGGTTCTTACTGTGAGTTTTATCAGGGAAAGGAATGGGTTAATTAGACTTGACTGTGCTGGTAGCAGAGACACTATGAGTGGGAACTATACTTTGTGTGGTCTAAGGTTGACCAACAGAGCAATGCTGCACAGCGTTCAACTTAGTTTCTGCTAGAGCAGCAGAGGGACTGAGTATGGTTTCAGTGATAGTTATTCTAGGGAAAATGTTATTTTCAAAGTCATTTGCATCTATGCAGGGCACTGCTAGCCACCACTGCACAGAGAGCAGCTTCATATGCAGGCAAAAAGGAGTAGGTTTTAAGCTAACTACTAAGCAGGAAAGCATACAATAAGCCTTCTACCAGCACTCCCCAACACATATAGGTTTAGATCAACACACTTCTGCCACAAGAGAGCAGAAAAAAACTTCTTAAAGTAAAATAGCTGGGTTGGAGCTCAAGTGTAAGAAGACCACATAATCTAGATTCAACAGCCCTGACTATCTGATACAATGTAATAAGTACTTAAAGCAGCAGTAGAACAGTACATTTTTAAAGTGCAGCAAGTGTCACAGGAAACTAATAAAATGTAAACATAACAAACAATAGAAGTGCAAAATAATACTTTTTTTTTTTTTTATTAGGGGATTGCCTTAGCTGTAAACAGATTCACTGGGACTCTCTGGTGTAATCTCCAAATGATGAGCATCTCTGAGCAATTAACTTCTAAGGTTTTTTGCTTGCTAATCTAACCTGAATCAGATGGGTCATAGTCAGGGTTCTACCCACTATGTTACAAAGCCAGCTTTATGTACCCATTGCATAGCAGGGTGATAAATGATTTCAAATGTACTTCATAAGCATTGCCTTACCAAATATGCAAACGGCACACTAGTATCTCCTACCACAGTGTACTTAGACTGGTTCTCAGAAAATTTGTGAAAACACATTCATTCTTTTTTACAGTCTGAGTCATAAACAGGCTTGAGCCTATATGCATATATATCATACATAAACATGCACACGTAGTAATGCCAAAGGAAGTATTTCCATATTCCTTATTAAAGACACAATCCTAGATATCAAGTTTAGCTACCACGGTTGTGTTCTTCTGAACTGCTGAGCAGTTTATCTTTAGTGGGCTCCAGCTTATATCCAAACTGTCCACCTAAAGAATATTCCTGATTCCTTATACTTCTGTACTTATCTCTGCTTGTGATGCTAATTGTTTATAACCATCCAATTCTTCATTTTGAAACTTTCTGTTACATGTTTTTATTTTTTCCCTGGGAATCCAATGAAAATAAATGTCCCAGCTGATCACTCCCAGTTAATAAGTGTAAATGAATAAAATAAGGAATATAACTAATTCCTTATACAAGCTTTTTTCTGCTTGCTTTGTCATTATTTATTATCATCCTAATTTATGTTTTAAATGTAGTTAAGAGAGATTTGCTTTGCCTCCAAAACTCCACTGAAGATGAGTTTCCCAGCTGGACATACCCAGTATATTGAATAGCAACAAAATTAAATGAAAGAACCTCCCACACATCCAAACCATTAGTCAGCTTGAGCTGAGCTGACTACAAAGGCAGCCTTAAGCATCAAGCCATTCAGAGCTTTCCTACCACCGAAGGTGATACTCATCTGAGGCTTACAAGGATTGACGGTTGACGTATAGCAGTCCGTTGCTGGGCAGATAAATTCCCTTCAGATAAAAAAACTTCCTTTTAAAAGTATTGCTTATTTGTTGAAGATGTGCAGCAGGTACTACTATAGGGAAGAAAACGTGCTACTAGAATATCATATAGTTGCAAATAGAAAGGGTTTTCTAGTTGGTGCTAACAACAAAGGCAGCACCCATTCAGCTCTAGCTATTCTCTGGTTTTACAATATTTATGTGAGCTACTATTCTATGGCTTTTCTTACTCCTCCATCAAGGCTCATTTATCGGCCATTTCAGCATGTCTGCCCTTGGATCCTCCTCTTTCAATGCATTGTTATGATAAAATGTTTTTGAAATGGGTTTTGCATAAGAGACATCCAAGAATACCACTGGCCCTCCTTGGGATCTTAATTTTGTGTTAGAAAAGCTAACCTGTGACTGACTTGAGGATCTTAACACTAAAAACAGTTCTACTGATTTCTCTGACCTCTGCACTGCAAAATAGGTATTTGTGTTGCAAGCTCTTTGGTGAGTCAACCCTACATCATTTTCCCCAGGGGTAGAATTTCTTTGAGAACTAATCCTGTTTTCATGCCTAAAGTGGTATCTGAGTTTACTTTACACAAAACTATTCATTTCTCTTTTTCTTTCCAGAACCTAAAACTGGGGGTCTAAGGATACTCCATATCTTGGATGTCTATAGACAACTCACATACTATCTTGACAGAATTAAATCTTTCAGATCTTTGAATCAATTGTTTATTTCTTGTGAAGGTAAGACAAATGGACAACTTGTGTCAAAGCAAACTATTTTCAAATGGTTGTCTAAGTCTATGTCATTTTGTTCTATTCACCACAACAAAACTATTCCAGGCATGGTCGGTCAAGGCCCACTCTACCAGGGCCTTGACTTTGTCTATGGCTTTTTTGGAAAGTGTTAGATTCTAGAAGTATTCTAAAAGCAGCAACTTGGTTCTCTCTACATACTTTTACAAAGGACTATAAGCTTTATTCCTTCTCCAAGTCTAGATCAGGCTTTGCTAGGACCATTCTCCATGGTCTCCTGGACTCTTCTTCTTCCTCCTCCCAAAATATTTAAGCTATAGTAATCTACCTATATAGCTTAAGCTATTGCAGCAGTGATCAATATGAAGAACATAGTACTGCTCTGTAAGTAAACCTACCATAACTGTAGGCATTCGAATAACAGCTGCTGCTGCTGTAGGTATTCCCTCCCTCCATCCCACTTGCCTCTTGGTGTATTGTTTTTGCCAGGGTATGGACTTTTTTTTTTTGTTCCTGGCATTGTCCTTTCAGGGCTTAGTCATCCTCTCTCTGTTGGTATGAAAGCTCTGAAGGTCTTGGCCATGGGAGGTGCCCTGAGTCTTTCAAAGCTGGCTGGCTATTATAACCTTGCAGGATATAATCCATATAGCTTAAGTTACTGCAGCGATGCCCATTTCAACATCTACTGTTATGGTATGCTTACTTCCACTACCATACTTTCTCCTCCTCTATCTAAAATCATATCTTCTTGCTTGGTACATTTACATACTTAGCCTAACATTGTCTGTCACATTGTACACCTTACCTGCTCAAATATGTGGTTATAAAAGCTAAGTAACAGAATACTATATCATTTAGTGCACCTGTGCTGTTTTTCTTAAAGCTAACTACATTAGAAATGTCTCACATCTATAAATATTCACTCCACCTTTTAATATTTCCTATAAAATGTGCACTTATACAAGAACCAGCATTGTTCTGCTTTTTCCCACAGAACTGTGATTGTAATCTTCTCTTATGTTTGTTATTCCTCCTGAAGACAAGTGCTTGGGCTTGAACAGAAGTGGTGAGCTTTTACCATGTATTCCTTTACTGTATGCTTGCATTCTTTTTTTTTTAACACAGAACGTCTTTATTAAATTAGCACTTATGACATAGGCAATCATACATTTACATACATGAAAACAAACCATACTGACATATTTTCAGTTGCAAACATTGTGCATCTTCTATACAGTCATTGTCAATTGAACGTTGTATTCATGCCTTCCCTTAGAACTCATTTCTCTTCCAAAACATTTTTCTGCATGTATTGTTCCTACGATTCCCATTTTTTTATGTAATCTGCTCCTATCCTTTTCAAAAGATGTCACATCCAGTTCTTTTATCACTGATACTATATTCACTACTTCTAGTATGGATGGTTTAGACTTTGATTTCCATTTCTTAGTGATTGCTTTTTGGTCAGCCAGCACAATTAAACCCATCAAGGCTTTACTATATATATATATATATATATATATATATAGGCAATTGCAATTCTATATCACAACTCAAAAATTAGTTTCCTTAGTTACACCAATTGTCTCACCCAGTATTTTTGACAGAGTAGTCTGTGAGGAATTTTTAAAATCTGCCAACTCATTACTCTCCCAAAACATATGTTCCCAATCATCTCTTTCTTCCCTATCACACATCCACTATTTGCAATATACCTGAGGAAAAATTCTTTGGAGTCTGCTGTGGCTTTAAAATACATATGAAAACACTTCCAAGCAAAAACCCAAAATCTTCTAGACTTTGTTGCATATTTGGGAGCCATACATGTATCCTCCCATTATTTCTTTGTAATCTCTCTTACCAATCCTTTCTAACTGCTTCTGATTGATTCCTATAGTTTTTATGAGATATATTATATGCCCTACTAATTATTCCTTTTTTTAACAGCAGCTTCTGCTCTAGGTTCCAATAAAAACTCTATTAGTGCTGGTCTTTCACTTAGGATCCCCTTATTCCTTTCTCTTTGCCTATGCTCTGATATCAGTCCTTGATAAGGAAGGCAATCTCTAGCCTACAGTCCAAAAGTATTATTGGCCTCTTCCCATCTAATACATTTATACCGTTCCTCTTTTATTATTTGCTCCCAGTACCTTGCTTCCTTTGCCAGTTTCCTCCATTAAATTCCAGCCCCCTCTTGCCTATTGTCTGTACCCCTAATTGCAGTCATGTCTATCAGCAGAATCTCCTTTCACCATTCCTGTGTTGGCTTAGTTCTTAGAATACTTGTCTGAAGAAAGCACCACCATGAACTGCTCATGTGATTAATTAGGCTTACCATATTAGATTTTTATATTCTTCATAATCCAATGCTGCCTAAATATGGTTGTCTGAAAAGCTATGCAGTGATGGTTGATATCTTGCAGTGGTTCCAGGAAAAGAAACCGGTGCAGTTTTCATTTATGTTCTTTGACACTATTCTCTGCTGTAAACATAGTAAAGTTACACATAAATAAATCAATCGTCCGACTTGTTACTGTAAAGAAACCTTCCTCCTCCAGACTGCAAGCAGGGAAGGAATAGCATTTGAGGATTCTTTTAAAGCTTTATTGACTGGGGAAAGTGTAGTTAAGCAGCATAGAATGGTGGTCTGCAGGATGATGTTGGTAATCAAGAAGTGGAGGAGGGGTGTGAAAGCAGTGCCAAGGATTAAATGGTGGAAGTTAAAAAAAGGGTGATTGTGAGGTGGAGTTCAGGGAAGAGTTAAGACAGGCACTGGGAGGCATTGAAGAGTTACCAAATAGCTGGGTAACTACAGCAGAGCTAGTAAGGGAGACTGCTAGGAAGGTGCTTGGTGTGACATCTGGACAGAGGAAGGAGGACAAGGAGACATGGTAGTGGAATGAGGAAGTACAGGAGAGTATACAGAGGAAGAGGCTGGCGAAGAAGTAGGATTGTCAAAGAGATGAAGAAAGTAGACATGAGTATAAGGAGATGAGGCACATGGCAAAGAGAGAGGTGGCGAAGGCTAAGGATAAGGCATACAGAGAGTTGTATGAGAGATTGGATACTAAAGAGGGAGAAAAGGACCTGTACCAATTGGCTAGACAGAGGGACAGAGCAGGGAAAGATGTGCAGCAGGTAAGGGTGATAAAGGACAGTGAGGGAAATGTACTCACAAGTGAGGAGAGTGTGTTGAGTAGATGGAAAGAGTACATTGAAGGGCTGATGAATGAAGAGAATGAGAGACAGAGAAGGTTGGATGATGTGGGGATAGTGAATCAGGAAGTGAAGCAGATTAGCAAGGAGGAAGTAAGGACAGCTATGAAGAGGATGAAGAATGGAAAGGCTGTTGGCCCAGATGACATACCAGTGGAAGCATGGAGGTGCTTAGGGGAAATGGCAGTGGAATTTTTAACCAGATTGTTTAATGAAATTTTGGAAAGTCAGAGGATGCCTGAGGAGTGAAGAAAAAGTGTTTTGGTACCTATCTTTAAGAATAAGGGTGATGTGCAGAGCTGCAGTAATTACAGAGGGATAAAAGTGATCAGTCACAGCTTGAAGTTATGGGAAAGAGTAGTGGAAGCTAGGTTAAGAAGGGAGGTGATGATTGGTGATCAGCAGTATGGTTTCATGCCAGGAAAGAGCACTACAGATGCAATATTTGCTCTGAGAGTGTTGTTGGAGAAATACAGAGAAGGTCAAAAGGAGTTGCATTGTGTCTTTGTGGACTTAGCATATGACAGGGTGCCTAGAGAGGAGTTGTGGTATTGTATGAGGAAGTTGGGAGTGGCAGAGAAGTATGTAAGAGTGGTACAGGATATGTACAAGGGTAGTGTGACATTGGTGAGGACTGCAGTGGGAGTGACAGATACATTTAAGGTGGAGGTGGGATTACATCAAGGATCACCTCTGAGCCCTTTCTTATTTGCAGTGGTGATGGACAGGTTGACAGATGAGATTAGACAGGAGGCCCCGTGGACTATGATGTTTGAAGATGACATTGTGATATGTAGTGAGAGAAGGGACTAGGTTGAGGAGACCCTGGAGAGGTGGAGATATGCTTTAGAGAGGAGAGGAATGAAGGTCAGCAGGGCTAATACAGAATATATGTGTGTAAATGAGAGGGAGGGTAGAGGAATGGTGAGGATGCAGGGAGTAGAGTAGCAAACGCTACCTCAAAACAAAACACACACAACACATAACCCACAAAGTCAGTGTGCCAAGCAGCCACAGCCCTTAAGGCTGAATAACACACCTGATACTCTTGTTATAGGTGACTCTATTGTCAGACACACTGACGTCCCGCTCACCAGGCTGAATAAAGAGAAGGTCACGATGAGCTGCCTGTCGGGTGTTAGGATCCGACACATAACACAAGCACTCAGGTCACTCCAAAGCAAATACAAATATGACTCAGTCATTGTACATGCTGGTGTGAATGACCTGAGACGTACCTCCCTGGACTACATGAAAAGAGACATAGAGGAGCTCTCTGATCATGTAGCCCAGGCTGGTATAACCCTGACCTTGAGCAGCATCTTACCCTCACCTAGAATGATGCCACAGTACAAAGACAAAATGATCGATTTTAACAATTGGCTAAAATTTTGGTGTCATTCAAAGGGGATCCAGTGTCTGTCAGCCTGGGATGACATGCTCGACAAGCCACGTTGCTTCACTAGGGACGGCTTGCACCTGTCACCACTGGGCTTTTGGATATTGGCAAAGGCTCTTGCCACCCCATAGTGCCTTTTTAGGCAAGGTTCAAAAGTCAAACCCACCCCATAGACAGCACAAGGAACAAGAAACTAAGGGTAATGCTGCTAAACGCCAGAAGTCTTAACCTCAAGATGCACGCACTCAAGCTCTCCTCAGTATGGAGAACATCGATATCTGTGCAGTGACAGAAACCTGGTTCAAGGCTCCAGAGAGCACCCCAGCACTACCAGGCTATACCTCGTATCATGCTTTTCGCCCCAAAACCCGGACCGAACCACAAAGGAGGGGAGTTTCCATATTTATCAAGAATATCCACACCTCCAGGTTAGTGGCATTGCACGAAGTATCGGAGACCATCCATGTGCAACTAACAGTGGGCAAGACTGCTTTTCAGTTTATAGCATCCTACAGACCACCCTCTCAAAGTCAGGAATCCCATTCAGCTTTCCTGAAAACATTGGAGAACATGAAGATCTCTCCGAACACCATTATATTGGGCGACTTCAACTACCCAAACATTGACTGGGAGCACTACTCAAGCCCCAGCACCTTAGCCCAAAGATTCCTGGAAATTATAAACTCAAATGCTATGGAACAACTAGTCACCACTCCCACAAGAGGGGGCAACATACTAGACCTGATAATTACCAACATGGGGACTCTATGCTCCATACCAGAAGTATATCCCTCATTGCTAAGATCAGACCATAAATTAATTTCACTGGATGTCCACATCCCGACCCCACCCCCAGCCCAGAAAACCACAGTGAAAAACTTCTCAAAAGTGAACTTCTCACTTCTCAAAACCGAAGTGGAATCCTTCAAAGCCCCAGGGCCAGTGGAAACTACAGCCCAAACTGCAGAATCCTATATAAATGCATTCTACGGACATCTCCAGGAATGCATGGATCATGCTATCCCAAACAAAACCAAGACCCAGTTCCCAAAGGCAGGCATCCAGTCATCCATAAATAAACTGTACAACAGAAGGAGGAAGCTACTACATGATAGAGCAAAATCCCTAATAGGGAAGGCATCTCTGATCAGTACTAGCAAAAATTACGATCCCTCATAAAATCCTCCAAAGCCAGCTTCGAGAGAAAAATTGCACAGGACACCAAAGACAATCATAAGGCTTTTTCAGTTATGTTAGAAACCTGGGATGCAACTCCCAGACTTGTTCTGAGTTGATTCTAAATGACAAAAAATACACTGAACCCACAGACATCGCCAATATCCTGGCAGACAGGTTCAGTGCAAACTTCTCCACCCCCTCCCCCCCAAAAGAGCAAATATCTATCCCAGCAGAGGGCTGCCTCCCAAACATCTCAGATGTTCAGGTGAAGGCTGCTCTCTCCAAAGCAAAAAACACTGCTTCCATGGGACCAGATGGCATCCCAGGTTGCGTCCTACATGAACTATAAGAGGAACTAATCCCTCAAATAAAACAGCTATACAATCTCAGCCTCACTACAGGATATGTGCCCACAGAATGGCGTACAGCAACAGTGGTCCCACTCCACAAAGGTGGAGCCTCTACGGACCCTGGAAACTATCGCCCCATAAGCCTGACTAGCTTAGTCTGCAAGGTTATGGAGAGGATCATCATGGAGCTCATAAACAAAGACATTGGGGACCTACAGACACTAGATCCTACCCAGTTTGGCTTTGTCAAGGGCAGATCCTGCCTTTTGAACCTGGTTGACTTCTTTGAAACAGTCACCAAAGCCATAGATGAAGGGAAGGTAGTCCGCACAGCCTATCTGGACCTTGCAAAGGCATTTGACATAATACCCCACTCGGGCATCATAGATAAGCTATCCAGTTTAAATATAAACCCCTATGTCACAAGATGGGTCACAAACTGGCTCAAAGACAGAACCCACAGAGTGAGAGTTGCTGGAGCCATGTCAGACTCGAAACCGGTCACAAGTGGCGTCCCACAGGGTTCTGTCCTGGGACCACTCTTGTTCAGTATATACTTTTCCGAGGTACAGGCAAACATGGGAGGACTATGGCTCACCAAGTTTGCAAACGACTGCAAACTGGGCGCCATAATCAACTCTCCAGCTGACACAAACATCCTTCAAAAATGTCTCACAGAGACAGATAACTGGTGCCAGCGCCATGGTTTAAAGCTAAATGCCAAAAAATGTATAGTCATACCCTTTGGCAAAAACAATGTGCCCACAAATTACCACATAGGCAGAAACCCATTAAGTACAGAGAAAGTTATTAGGGACCTGGGGACCCAAGTTGATAGCAATCTCTCCTTTGAAAACCACATTGCCAAAGTGGTTAGAAAGACCTTCTACATAGCCCACCTCATCATGAAGGGTTTCACATCTAGATCAAGAGAGGTAATTGTGCCCCTTTATTCATCACTCATCAGGCCCAACATAGAATACAATGCCCCTTTTGGGATGTACCTTACCCGACACCTGCAGCAATTAGAAAGACCCCAAAAGTATCTCACCAAGAGGATCAAGGGTCTCAAACAGATGCCATATGCTGCTCGGTTAAAAAAACTCCAGCTCTACTCAGTTGCATACTGCCTACTTAGAGGCGATCTATGCCTGACATACAAAGCTATGTCAAATCCAGAATTAATGGACATGCTCCACCTCAGTAAATCTAAATCCCTTAGAGCCACACGCTCGAGGGACTTGAACCTCAGCATAGAAATAAATAGAACTTGCTGGAGGGACAGGTTCATAACCCAGAGGCTCCCTTCGCTCTGGAATAGAATTCCAGTTCATGTGAGGCAGAGCACCTCACTGAATCTCTTCAAGAAGAATCTCGATAAGTGGATGGGGGATCGTAGGTTTGTCCCAGGGATTACTCCTGTGTCACTATTAGACAGAGGCACAGTAAACTAAACCTTAAAAAGGGCACGGTACACTCAAATCAAGGGGTGGTGTAAGCCATACAGAATCGGGTTAGGCTTATAATTGCCCCAGGCAGATTAGCCTAGTATGAACCTATGAACCTATGAACCTATGAGTTTAAGTACTTGGGAACAACAGTTCAGAGTAATGGTGAGTGTGGAAGAGAGGTGAAGAAGAGAGTACAGACAGGGTTGAATGGGTGGAGAAGAGTGTCAGGAGTGATTTGTGACAGACGGGTACCAATAAGAGTGAAAGGGAAGGTATACAAGAGGGTAGTGAGACCAACTATGTTATATGGGTTGGAGACAGTAGCATTGTCAAAAAGGCAGGAGTCAGAGCTGGATGTGGCAGAGTTAAAGATGTTAAGATTTGCACTGGGTGTGACTAGGATGGACAGGATTAGGAATCAGTATATTAGAGGGTCAGCTCAGGTTGGACAGTTTGGAGACAAAGCAAGAGAGGCGAGATTGCGTTGGTTTGGACATGTGCTGAGGAGGGATGCTGGGTATATTGGGAAAAAGATGCTAAGGATGGAGCTGCTAGGTAAGAGGAAAAGAAGCCTAAGATAAGGTTTATGGATGTGGTGGGAGAGGACATGCAGGCGATTGGTGTGAAAGAGCATGATGCAGAGGACAGGAAGAAATGGAAACAGATGATCCGCTGTGGTGACCCCTAATGGGAATAGCCGAAAGAAGATGATGATTTCACTGATTTACTTATGTGTTATCCTAGTGGGAGTGCTAGCCAGAAGACTCTTTTTAGCCAAGGCCAGAAAAAAGGCTAACAGCATTAAAAATATTGAACAGGGGGACTGTCAGAATAATATAGTTTTCTAGTGTGGGTGATTGTTCTTTACACTATGTGAACCACGTGTTTGGTTAATTGTAACAGAAAAAAAAATGTGATGGACAGATTACGCAACATTTTCCAAGATATTAAATACGTTTCTTAAAATTAGAACAAGTCATTCATTAATGTCTTTTAAATTAATCATGCCCATATTGGAAGATGAAAAAATAAAGAAAGGATCACGGAAATCAAACTTTTTCTGGTACGGATATGTATAGGAGATAGCTGCCAAATGATAAAAACACTGTAGTTTCAGCTTTACATTTTTAACAAATTAACATGCTGGGTTGCAGAACTGTCTGATCAATCTGTTATGAAGAATATATGAATTATTGACACTGGAACTCACAGATGTACAATTTTTGGGCTCACCTTAATCCTTTAGTACCAATGATGTAGGTGCAAGAAAACCTTATTATGGGTGTGCATTCGCTACACTGTTTGTTGTGGGTATTGTGACAACAATCCATCTTCTGATGTGCAGTATAATTTTCAGGTTTGATTCTTCTGACACTTTTCTTCCTTTTCTGTTAGATGTATAACAGAGCCTCTGCTACATTTGGGCACAAAGGGTATCCTTTCTCTTCTTGCCAATGATTCTCTAAGCATTTTTATTTCATGTCTTACAAACAATATTGGCATAAATGGAAAGGTAAATCCAGCTCCCTCATCTCTGCTGTAATTTGCCCAAGCAATTGAGTCCTTAGAGTTGCAACATTTTGTCCCTTTCTGGAGATGGCATTCCCAGAGAATCTTCATCTTTTCCACAGTCTCGTAATGCATGGTGAGTGTGGTTTTAGCGTGGTTTCCTTAAACCTTCATTATCAATAGGATAGAGAGAGAGAGAATGAGACTAGTTGTAATAGTTCTCTCATAAGATACCCATCCAACACTTTGTTTAATTAAAAAGTACAGCACTGTTTAATTAAAAAAAATGCACCTTTTGTAAACTATAGCTTATGACTTACAGGCACAGGAATTCAAACTTCACTGAGTTTTTCTTGTTAAAATTGGAGGCAAATAAATCAAGTGAAGCCTTAGGGGTAAATAAGGGTTTGTTTCATATAGTATGCACTGTATCAATGTAAACCTGGTAACTTTCATGTCTTTACTGCCAAAGTATCTCATTTCTTCTTCCTCATCGGAAACAACAGTATGGCCTCTTGTAGGTAACACAGTCTTCTCTTTATTGGGTGCCTACCAACATGGTATAATCTTTATATCAATTCTAAAGCTTAATATTGTGCACACAGTGCACTCCAATAACATCAATAGCCCCATTTTGCCATTTTGTATATGGACTTGGGGTGACACACCAACAGTGACTTTCAGCAATGACCAGCATTCTCACAGCTGGATGGCTAGCCCTTCCCTGTAACAGAGTACAGCTGTTAATTACATTTCTTCTGTTGAATTTGTAATATGGTTTTGCTACATTTTTTAATTCTTTATTTCACTAGCACTGCATTTAAAGCATAAAAAGATAAATTCTTGAAGAGTACTATATAAGTTCATTACACTCGAACTGTAAAGATGTTATCCTTCATTTATTATGCATGATTTAAAGAAAATATAATGTGACTTTGTCACAGTCACAGCTCTACCTGTCAGATGCACTAATGCATGATTTAAGAAGCATTTACTGAGCAAGGCTGATAAACATTTGCTCATATTGTGACAAAGTGCACTGTAAATTGTTGGCCCTCTTCCAAATTTTATTAAAAATGTCTGCTTTGAATTGTGAACTTACTTTATGAAAAACATATTCATTTGGCATGGATCTGATACACCCCATTATTCTATGCAAATCAGATAAAAGGTAGCATAATTTTCCATAGCTTTGGCCAGCCAATCTATATTTCATTTAAACTGCTGCAATTACACTTGGTCTGTGAAATCTGCTTCTTCAAGAATTATTGAATTTTCTCTTCATATTATACGAAATCCCATACTGCTAGAATATGCCTGTTCTATAAAGCTATGCAGTGATGGCTGATTTCTTGCAGATCACACTTTCACTTATGAGCTTTTAATTCAATTTCTGAGTGCATGTGGCTTATATCCAGGTTCCCAGCCCTTAACCCATACTCCAGTCCACAAGATTATAATGTTGACTTTATTACTTTGATGTAATCTAAAATACTTAAAAGGTTTCACTTTAATTTTTAATAAAGCAGTTTCTGAAACAGTATAACATTTTAATAAAATAGTTCTGAAATAATTTGCAATATAAACATATCTAAAGGATTTTGTCTTGAATATTTTGTTAATTCAGCAAAATAATTGCACTTGTGCTAATAAGGGAATGGAACATAAGTAAATTAAAGGATTATGCATAAAACACTTGGTTTGGTAGTTTTTTTGTTTTTCCATAAAGAACAGATAAGTAAATGCTGTAACTAATGTAACAACATTGGATTGCTTTATTGCATTTGGGTTTCACTATGAAAGGATAAGTCACAAGTCAGTGTGCAACCAAGTCGTCAAACACAAACAGCCAAGAAAATACAATGGCATAAAAATTAACATTTCAGCTTCCTTGCTGGGGAGTTTGGCATCATTGTACTCCCAAAACCCAGAATTATAAATACCAATGTCACAGGTGTGGAAATGTCAAAATGCATGCACGCACACACACACACACACACACACACACACACACACACACACACACACACACACACACACACACACACACACAATTACGCACAAAGAATAGATAGATAGATAGATAGATAGATAGATAGATAGATAGATAGATAGATAGATAGATAGATAGATAGATATCAATGCTATGGAGATAAGTTAGAGATATCACACAAATTATTCTACAAATCTTTGGCAAGTGCTTACAAATTATTCCCTGTAATAATGTAATTATGCTTCTAATGTCTGTAATAACTCTGTCAGTATCAGAGATGGTATATACAAGTCTGAACACCTGAAATAAAGTTGGAGCAATGCCATATGAACCCCCCACAGCTCTTTATTAAGATCTTGTATGTGTATATATATATATATATATATATATATATATATATATATATATATATATATATATATTCTGAAATCATTAGATCACAGGATTGTCAGCTTATAGGAATTACAAGACAACTGAGCCTTGAGACCCTTGGCTTTGGCTTTCTTTTTTAAGGAGTGCCACTCCATTCAAACAAGAGTTCAATTTATAAATGCCCATCTAGTTGTAAAGCTTCTCTCTAAAGTCAGGTAGTATGTCACATTGCTTAACTTGGAGAGGGAGTTCCAGAGAAGCGCTAAGTACTGCGTTAAAAATGTATCCCTCTCACTTGTACTGTTTATTTCCTGGAGTTGATTTAGCTTGGTGGCCCTAGTGTTAGCTGGACTGTTTGACTGATACAAGTATAAGAATTATTTGGCTACTAGATCCCTTATAGCCCTATAAGCAAGGCACAGATTACTCCTAAGGAGTCTATATGAAACTGAGTATAGGGATAATGC
The DNA here is from genome assembly GCF_019279795.1 of Protopterus annectens. Taxonomy (NCBI): domain Eukaryota; kingdom Metazoa; phylum Chordata; order Ceratodontiformes; family Protopteridae; genus Protopterus; species Protopterus annectens. The sequence continues at coordinate 52,217,724 of NC_056746.1, forward strand.
CCCCAGTCTTTCCTGGTAGCTAAGATATTTTAAGCTCCTAATTGTTTTATTTATGAATCTCTGGGATCTTTTCAATTGGTTGATATGCTTAGTAAGGTAGATCCCAAAGGGAGCATTGTACACAATGAGGGTGCAATCAGTGCAGAGTACAAAGAGGTGAGGACATCCCAAAGGGAGCATTGTACACAATGAGGGTGCAATCAGTGCAGAGTACAAAGAGGTGAGGACATCCCAAAGGGAGCATTGTACACAATGATGGGTGCAATCAGTGCAGAGTACAAAGAGGTGAGGACATCCCAAAGGGAGCATTGTACACAATGATGGGTGTAATCAGTGCAGAGTACAAGGAGATGAGGACATCCCAAAGGGAGCATTGTACACAATGAGGGTGCAATCAGTGCAGAGTACAAGGAGATGAGGCCTTCTTTTGATCTGGCAGAAATTCCTTTTGCTATAAGTTGAGCAAGGTAAAAGAATTTCCTTAGCAGTGTTGCAATATGATGGACACACGTAAGGGAGCTGTCCACTGAAGAACCCAGGTCTCTCACTACCTTCTCATTTTAATGTGGTGCATTATCAATACTATAAGTTTGAGCTAGGGGGTGTTTACCAACTACTACAATGTTGCACTTTTTGTCACTGAACCTGATCAAATTTTTAGTTTACTAGTGTAAGTTCCTGCTGCGGTGGTGCAGCGGTAGCGTTGTTGCCTCACAGCAAGAGGTTCTCCGGTTCTCCTGTTCGATTCTCAGCTAGTGTGCGGAGAGTACCTTCTGTGTGGAGTCAGCATGTCCTCCCCGTGGGTCGAGTGGTGTTCCAAAAGACATGCGTGAATGGGCGTGCCTTCGTTGAAGGTTGGGCGTTGAGCTGTCAACTCGACACCGTGAAAATCTACTGCCAATCATTAGCGGACTGGAGTTCCGCTGTGGCGACCCCTAACTGGGAACAGCTAAAAGACAACAACAACAGTGCAAGTTCCTGCTGGAGTGTTTGTATATTTGAGGGGACTTCACAGTGACTCCCACCTTACTGTCATCCACAAGTCTGTTTAACCAAAGATCTTTATTTGGTAATCCTGGAGACAGTAGTCAGAAAACCATCTAGGGGGAACAAGATCTTTGATGTTGTCCTTACTAAAACAGGGGCATCTTGCACCATCCCTTATATATCTTTTCCACTTGTTAGATCTGACCATAAAGCCATCCCCTTTATTTTATTTTATTTTAAGTTTTTGTTTACTTTAGATTATTTAGAATTTGTTAACTGAGATCAAGCACTGATCTTATTGGACCCATTTCAGTCTCAACACAGGGAAAACAAAGTGATTAAACAAAGGTTACATGACATTATATTGAGAGTGAATGACAAAATGCAACATATACATATATTATACGCAAAGTGAATATCATAACTGGTTTGAGGGAATAAAGGCAATAGATAAATGATGTCATATACAGACTGAGTGAAAAAAACACATTATACAATGGTGCTCATTAGTATTCAAGAACTTGCACACTAATTGGTCAGCCCAAAAAGCATGCCCATTGTAAATATAGCATATGTCAATAAAAAAATATCTGGTCACTGAAGTGCCAGACTTTTTTCTGTTAGTATTTGCTATGGGGGCCTCCATCTCAACTGTCTAGATTTTCGCTCATATTTTTGTTCCCTTCCTCATAAAATCTGTGGTTTTTCAACAAATCACTGAGGAATGAAGCTACCAAATAACATTTTTTTGAGTTTCAGACTTCATATTTTTCAGATAATGCACAATAACACAAGTCTTGTTATGCTAGAAACTTTCTAAGTATATTAGAGCAACATTTACAATTGGTCTCTTATTTTGCGGCCTTTACCTCCATTATGTAAGGTTTTGACCACATTTCTTGAGCTAAGAGACTGAGATACTGGGGAGAAAGCAAACATGAGGAAATCAGGAGCTTTTCTCCTCAGGCCTAGCTATGTTCAAATGTAATGTAGTTTTAATGTATTTTTAACATGTATTGCACTATGATTTCTTATATGAGACTGTTTTATCTCTTTTAACTGTATTAATGTTTGGAGCTTTTCTCCCCAAGCCTCCACTAAAAATGGACCTGTGTCCAGTAGAACTTTCCCAGTAAACAAATGTAAAATAAATAAAAATAAATAAATAAACTAAAGAAACACCTGATTTTCCTTGTATTTCTGCCTTGTCTTTCTTGTGCCTCTGAACTGCCTGGATTTTATAGTTTAGAACAAAACAGAGGTCTTCCTTTCTCCATTGCCTAATTTCAGCAGAACTGATATCCTGTGCAGACATGGAAATGTAAGTCCCATACTCATGTGCGGTACATCATCAAATGTGGATGACTGAGGAAACAATATGGAGCAACACTATGGCGCTGTTATACAAAGACACTATTTAAGAAACGTAAGCGATTTCTTTCTTAAATGTCTTTGTATAAAAGGAATAACCAACTACTGCATATAAGGATTTACCCACAGTTGGCCTTGTTTAATTACTCGAGCTTCGGCCTCATGATAAAACCATGCCAACTGTCAATAAATCCTCAATATACCCACACACACTCATCAGTTATTGCTTAAATATATAGATGCATTATATTTCGAGTGTAATTTAGATCTAATATGCTGAAAGCATCACAATTAAAAATACAGTCAAATCAAAGTATGTAGATGGAAGAAGGGAATGAATATGTTAAATTTATATCCTGGGAGATAGAAGTTGCATTTTCCTAGAGTCTTAAAATGTGCTCTTATTTGTAAATGGAAAATGGAGTAAGAGAAATTATCTTTAAGAAAAGAAGGGAGTGAGTCCCACAGTTTGGGAACAAAAACTGAGAAAGCATTGTCTGTGCATCAAAGCCTAGTTTGGTGGAGGGGGTGGGAGTGGAGGAGAGGACATGAGTGGTTAGGATGTCTAAGGTTATATACTGGTGAATCTCTGAATAGTCAGGAAGCTGGTGGAGGGAAGGTGTCATTCTTGATAAGTTTAAATGGTTGAGAGGCAAGTAGAAAGTCAGCACATTGTTTCACAGGTAGCCAGTTAGTTTTTCAATGGTTTCACAGTGATGTTAATTTTTGGGGGAGACCGTGATGAATTTGCAAAAAATGGCATTTGAAATGGAATGAATTATGGATATATTTAATTTAGAAGCTGCATCAATTAGCAGGTGACCGTATTCTAGCTAAGCAAGTAAGTTACCATTATCTTTCTACTTGGTCTGGATAGAAAAAGAAGTATCCTATTAGCCCAGGAGAGGGTTGTTATTTTTTTTTGTGTGTGTGTGTATTCCAAGTAGAGATGGCAGTTTAGAAAGGGGTCAAACCAAATCCCTAGTTATCTGAATGAGGTGAAATTTTCAATAGAGTTTTTAAGATGACTGAGGATTTTTAGAAGCCTTGAGATAGAAGTGAGCTTGTGCCTTGTGCCAAAAAGCATTGTTTTTGTTTTAGAGGAGTTTTGCAGTAATTGTTTATCATTGACCCAATGAATAAAGGCACAAAAATCAACTGGAAGTTCATATCCAAAGGCAGAGTAGAGACATAGTGGCTGGATTGGAATAGGAGCATATCATCAGAATAAAGCAGGGGAGGAAGATGGGGTAAGTCAAAATGAAGTTTTTTTTTTTAATGTAGGTAGAAAAGAGAAGAGGTGCCATAATAGGGAGAGATTCCTACAGTTTGGGACCAAGCACTGAGAATGCATGGTCTGTAAAGTGAAGCCTAGTTTGGGGAGGGTTACAGGAGAGGACATGAGTGGTCAAATTTTCTCCAAATTAAATAAAAAACAAAGATTTTTTCCACCCAAAGTACCCCATATGAACAAGTGGGGTCTATATTAGATCACCGAATGCTTAAAAAAGTGAGCTGTGATTAATCGACCCTATGTAAGTGAAAGCTTACAATTTTGAACTGTCAGAACAGCAATTTTTTTTCCTAGGGAAAAAAACGCTGTTCCAAAACACATACACACAGCACAAGCACACCAAACAAACAGCAATCCACACACATACACCTAAAATCTGACACTTAACCCTACACTAAACTATACACACACCACTAACTATCCACTTACCTTAACCCACACCCTATCCCTAAGGTCCGTCACTATCGCGCACTCACCTCACCCGCTCCCTAACCCTAACTCACCTACCCCACCCTAATCCTCATGTCAACACAATCGCATACACACCTAACCTGTGCCCTAACCCTAACTCACCTAACTCGCCCTAACACTCACATCCACACAATCGCACACCTACCTGAACCTGACCCGTAACTTTCCACCATAACACTGAAAATACCGAAGCAACAGAAACAGACAACCAAATTCTTTCCCTAGCAAAAAATTTGGGTTTCTGTTGCTTCGATATTTTAAGCTTTCGCTTACATAGGGTCGATCAATCACCGTTCGCTTTTTTAAGTGTTTGGTGATCTAATATAGACCCGAACAAGTATAGGGCAAAACCAAGAAACAAATCCACATGGTAGAACTATAATATCAACAAGTTTTACAATAAAAGGAAGATAATTTTTATAATTCCTCAAATGAAAGAGCATTGACAAACTCTGAAATTTAATAAAATCCAGAAAAATCTATGTCTGAGGCTAAAATAGCTACCCAAGCCAAAGACAATCCTTCCACAAAAAGACCAGTCACCAGTGGAGTCCACTAGGGTTTTGTGCTGGGAACTCTCCAGTTTGGCACCTACTTCTCTGAAATAAAAGCCAATACCAAAGGTTTCTGCTGTCTAAGTTTGCAGATGACTGCATGTTAGGAGCAGCCATTGAATCCCCAAATGATTCAGTCATCCTACAGGAATGTTTGTACAAAATAAATAACTGGTGCCAAAATCAAGGGCTGAAATGAAATACCAAACAATGCTTTGCTGTATCCTTTGGGGAGTCATTGCTTTGCTATATCCTTTGGGGAGTCATCTACCCCGGGATCTACCACATTGCAATTTACCCATAGGAGTTGATTCAGTTGTTCAGGATTTAGGAACTTATCTGGACAGAGACCTAACGTTCGACCAACATGTGTCCATTATTGCAAGAATGTCTTTGTATATTGTACAACTTATAAACACAGGGATCATGTCAAGATCTAGGGATTTTGTTGTCCCCCTTTACTCAACCATCATTAGGCCAGTCATTTAGTATACTGCCCCCCTTTGGCATGTGTCTGTCCAGACACAAGCAACATTTGGAATGCCCACAGAGATACCTTCTAAGAGAAACAGATTCCCCATCCTCATAAAGCAAAGCTCATCCCTATCCATATTCAAGTACAAAATGGACCTATGGATGTGAAACAGAAAATGTACCCTAGGATTGTGTTTTTTACTACCACTGGACATAGGCAGATCCTAAATACTTTATCCCATACATGGGTCCTCTCAAATTATCTACGGTATCATCTCAGTTATTCTCCCTAGGGGTAATATGCAATTATTGATCAAGGGATATGTAAGACCAATCTAACACCGAATAGGATAAGTTAATTCAAGCACCAAAAGGGAAAATAAATGACCCCACAAAATTGCAGCTAACCTAGTACTTATTTCCGAACCAATAAATTTATAAGTGGAGATCTGAGAAGTAAATGATGAATAGCAGAGGTCGCAGCACAGATTCTGACAGAACTGTCAGAACTCCCATGCTCTCAGATGATGTACTCCCTACTCTAATTGTGTGTGTGCTATCTCTAAGCCATTTGAGTATTCACTTAACCCTTTTTAATGCATGCTAAACCTAACAGTGACCAAATCCCTGTCCTTAACCTTAACTCTGCACCTTACCTTAGAAAAACCCTCTCTTTAACATTGCTACTCTTTAAAGAAACCATGTGTATGATATTTTTAGTTATTTTTTTAAGTATTTTTACTGTAAACTGACCACAGAAGTATAGTGTCTGTATGTTTAATTGCTATTAATTTAATGTTGTTTTTTAGTGTTTTTGTCTCCACTCTGATATCCTCAGTTCTTCATCTATCCTACAATGAGCATTCCACTACCTGTTCCATGCAATTCATCTACATTGTGTCAAGCTTTCTCAGTTGCTTAAACATTGTCTTGTCTCCGCACAGTTTCCTCCCATGTGCCTTCTGTTTTGGTTCCAGACTTTAGCATTTCCTGAAATTCCTATTCAGAAGCTGTTTGGAGTGCCACATGGTTTGCATACTGCGGTATTGCTTATTCATCAAACCTGTTGTAGGTCATCACCAGTATGAACAGGAGTGGGATCAGAGCTGAACTGTGACGCATGCCCACTCCCACTCAAAACCCATCTGTGTGCATGAACAGTGTGTCATCGGATCCTTGTACATAGTATACACTCATTTCCTCATTGTTTCTGGGACTTTGACCCATTACAGTTCTACCCAAATCAGCTTCCTTGTGACCTTGTCAGTTATTTTCTCCTTGTCTAGGAATGCCTAGATGGACTGTTTCCTCATCTGTAGGTTCTTCTCAACTATGTGACAATGCAATCATTGGATCAGTAATACTATACCCTTATCTGAATTCAAGCTGCTCATCGCTCATATTAATTTCTAAAACTCTGCATATTCCTCTGATCAGTCACCCTTTCCAGTGCTTTTACATATTATGATAAGAGTATTGCCTGCAGGTTTGAATATTCCCTTTTTGTTCTTGCCCACCAGCACCATAAGGTTTATTCTCCAGCCATCCTTCTCCCTACTTTGGTCAGTATCCTCGGGAGTCATTTCTCCCCCAATACTCCTGAAATTCTGACCATATCTGCTGAGACCTTACCTGCACCTGCTGCTTTCCCTGACTCCGTGTTCCTCAGTGCTCTTCATGCTTGTTCTAGACGGAGTCCTTGTTATCCACCAATACAGCTTCTGTGGAGATTTCTTCATTCAGAAGCTTGCTTAAGTGCTCTTTCCGTTTGTGTTTGATGTTGTCTAAATGGGTAAACAGATTTTTGCTGACATCTCTTATGAATGGTCTGATGACTACTTTCTTTATCTTTCTTGCCCAATCCACTGAGCCCCAACCCAGAAGGTGGTAGAGTTTCTCTGACATTTTCTTTGTTATCACAACGACTCTCTAAACTTCTTTGTTTTTCATTATTTACAACTTCTTGTACTCTTTCTTTCTTTTAATAACCTCTACGTTCCACCATCAAGTTTCCTTATGTACCTTATTTCTACACTTGGCTTGACTGCGTGTCTGTTCCATCATCTTCACAGTTGCTACTGTTCCTCTTCATATCCTTTATCTCCTCTTCCTCTTCTTAGGTGCTACAGCTATGAGTATTTTCTTGAAGTTCTGTGATAAAGTGTGCTACATTTATGTGGTGTTAGCAAAAGCTACAGTTTTACATACAAGTAAAATTTAATCGCTCTGATTTTACACCCTCTGCTATGACTTTAAATGCTGACTTGTTGAGAGATATGCTTGTGATGTGTTTTCTACAAGACTCACCACCAACTCATATGGCATGCAACATATTTATTTTAACTGCTCTTCTTTGAGACATTGTCCTCTAAGTATTCCGTATTCACTGTAGAATAGGATCTGTCACATAACAGAACTGCAATAAATATTGCAAAGATTCAGTGCAATGCAGCTAGCAACACCGTGCCATGGAAAAGGTTGCTTAGCAAATTATAGCATCTGCAGTAATGAATGGCAGCATGTTGCTGCAGTGACTGCACTTTGTGTGGTCACGTGACTGACATAATAAGCACAATGAAGTGGTGTGCTTTGCACATTCATATATGCAAAGCATTGACTCATAGCTGCAATATAGAAACAGCAGGCAGGCCACACAGGGCCAGTTTAACAAAGCACTAACACAGTTCATCATTAAAGTGGAAAGTAAAGGAAGAGGTAAGGCAACTAGAAATGAGGTAAAAGCCACATGAACAGATAAGCCAGCTAGAAACGAGGTGAAAGTGCAGGAACACATACACACATAAACACACACATACATTCACACACACACACACACACACACACACACACACACACACACACACACACACACACACACACACACACACACACACACACACACACACACACACACACACACACACACACACAGGTGAAGGGGAAGAAGGGTGAGAAGAGCATATTTTGTTTTTTTACAAGGATTGGTGTTTTTTTTTCACTTCTTATGCAAGAGATGCAGGAAAGTCAGGAAGTTGTATGTAGTGGGAAGAAGGAGGGAATGGGAATAGTAACAGGGATAGGCAGGCCAACATAAAATGATAGAACAGGGGGCCTGTGGAAAGAAGGAGAACAATTGACTTATGGACAGGGTTGAATTACAAACTCAGTATAGGTAGTAACACAAAAGAAAGGGGAATAGCATGATGGGATAGGTGGGCTGAGGAGATCTTACAGGACTGACCAGAAAAGAATCCACCCAGGTCAGTCACCTCAGATAATGACTTCCTGTATAGGCCCTGCCTTTGCTGGCTTGGTGGAGTAGTCTGGATGCAAATGACACCTTTATTAACCAAACAAGGTGTTGCAGGGTCCCATTACAGGTCTCTAAGTGATGTCCTAACATTTCCATCATCATCTGCCTTACCTGCTGTTGGGTTTCCAGGAAGGCACTCCTGTACCAAGTGGAGGCACCTCTGGTCACCAGACAAGAGCCACTAAAAGTAGACATCAATGAGCCCTGTAGGTCATCTGCATCCCTTTGCAGAAAGGCAGGTCAAGGAAATGCTGCTGTCCCTTTGACAAGCATGCTGGCTAGAGCAGGCCCAGGCAGCCACTGCCTCAAATCATTCTGTACCATAGATAGCTTTGGAGAAAGGCAAAACAAAAGGATACAAAAAATCAGCAAATTTGGGGGGCATGGCCAACATGCTAGAGTGAGAATAGCACTTTCTTTTTGCTCTGCCTTTGCAGTTATGTTTCTGACAGGATTTTTATAATTTTATTTTAAAAACTTCGAAGGTTTCACATCATAGCTGTTCCTTATACAATTGTGGATTATCTACTGGGAAAAATTCAAACTTTTATTGAATTTTCCTCACAATTTATTGTCAGAACTTCTAAAGCTGTATACAGATTGCTGAAGCCATGAGCCACTCAAAATCTTCAGTTCAAGATACTCTCATGAAAAAAGAACTCCAGACTATAATTAGTAGTATTCAAGACATCTCAACAAAAAATGGACAACTTGGAACACATAATGGAAAACATAAAGAAAGAAAGCAGGAAACAAACTGAAGAGTTGAAAGAAATAATCACAAAACATTCAGACCAAGTAGTCAGCATAGAGGAATCTGTCAGTGAATTAGATGGTAGACAAATGGAGAATGATACCCAAATTAAATTTCTTCTGAAGCAAAATAATTCCCTAACAGAAAAAAAATAGAAGACCTGGAATCAAGATCAAGAAGAAACAACATTAGAATTTATGGGGTCCCTGAAAAGACAGAAGGTAACAACATGATTCTTTTTTGAACAACTGGCTACCTAAGATATTAAACCTTCCTGAATCCCTGTCATTCTGAATCGACAGAGCTCACAGGTCTCTATCTAATCCATCTTTCTCAAAAAATTCATCCTCAGTGAGATCAATTATTGTCAAATTTTTATCTACTCAGGATAACGATTTAGTTCTGAAAGCTGCTAGGACAGGGAACCCCATCCAGGATAATGGAAGAAACATTAGATTTGACAATAATTATACATCTACCACTAAAACAAAAAGGAAAGCATGCATTCCTCTAATCAAAGATCTTAAAAAAGCAAACATAAAAGCTCAGATCCTTTTTCCAGCTAGAATAAGGATTACCTTACCAGATGGGTAGAAAATCTTTAAAATTTTAGAAGAAGCTACTGATTTTGTCAGAAGAAACACTCTATTAGATAAACTAGAAGACATGGACCTCTCTTTACCAAGTTTAGAAAGACAAGCTACTAATGGAAAAACAATAATAAGTAATAAAACTACTAAAAAACTTAAAGGGAAATAAGTTAACTCATCTTTCCCTTTACTGCTTGTAATGGACATATTTCTTTTAAAACATAAGAAATTAGCAAATATATTACAAGGTAAAATCTTTTAAAATACCTTTATAAAAACATATTTTATTGTTTTCCTTTGTTCTTCTTCCTCATATTTGTCTTTTCCTATTTGTTCTCCTTTCCTTTCTCCACTCATTTCTCTCTCTCAGTTTCTATTTTAATAATGTTTCTCACATAGATTTAATCAAACAGTCAATACTTCCTAATGTTAAAGTTTGTTGATAGTGACCTTAGCCCTTACAAGAAAATATAATATGATTTAACAGAACTATATATATATATATATGGTTCCCATTCAGAAGCCTGAAACATCATAAGCCTGAAAATCAAAATCCTGAAACCAAAAGCCTGAAAATTCAGAATCCTGAAAACTCAAAATCCTGAAAGCCCAAAATCCTGAAAAACCAAAATCCTGAAACTCAAAATCCTGAAAACACAAATAATGCTAATATGTCACTATAAAGACACTAATATCTACCAACTGACCAATATTTGTCACTATTGCATACATGCCTAACCTAACTTCTAACTCAAAACCCGCCCTAACCCTAAATGACCTAACACCACAGGGCTAACAATAGCAAAAGCTTAATGACATCAGTATGTCTATTTTGTGTTTTCAGGATTTTGAGTTTCAGGATTTTGGTCTTTCAGGATTTTGGTCTTTCAGGATTTTGAGTTTTCAGGATTCTGAATTTTCAGGCTTTTGGTTTCAGGATTTTGATTTTCAGGCTTATGATGTTTCAGGCTTCTGAATGGGAACCATATATATATATATATATATATATATATATATATATATATATATATATAGTGAACACTTTAAGAACATCCCTTTGAATGGCCTAGTAACATGCTTTCAGTTGGGTAACATAGTATAAACACGAAGCAGATAACTATTTCTTCTGCAAGAGAAATGGAGGATGTGAGTTATATAGGAGATATGCAGCTGGGAAGATTCCTTTGTCTGAGCTAACAGTAGCAGATTGCAGTCAATTAAGTGTGGTTATTACCCTTATTGTTAGATAAAACAATGTATTTACTTTCTTAGAGAATGTTTAATGAGGTTACATTGATAGAGGTGATGTTTTATGCTTGGGAATACATTTACTGTAACAGTCACTTAACAGTTTCTTTTTTTCCCCTAAATGCACTAATTTCTGGCTTTTAACATGCGAGCACTTGCTAAAAATACATTTTCTTCAAATTGCATACTTTACTAACCTCAAGACTTGTATTGGCTCCATAAAGTTGAAAAGCTTCACTAGATCCATTCTTCTAGTGTTTTTACAGATTTCCCGAGCCCTGTAATCACAGTATGAGCATAGGAACTGAAAGACTGAGCCAGGTGACCTTTGAACTCGTGTCACACACTGTTTAACATCTGCGACAAATGAAAATGGTGTCTCAGTGCTTTATAGCCGTTTTTAAGAAGATTACAGCTCATTTAGACACTAAAAACTGTAAGTTACAGCTTACAACTAAAAAGGAAGTTGGGAAGCTGTATTTTATTATTTTAATTATGTTTTTGCATTTAAATAATCAGATCCCTGTTTAATCACAGAAATAATGGCTTGTATTAACCTCATAGTATTTTGTTTCCAGGGATGTGTTTCACATGTCATGAGAGAAATGAATCAATACATCATACTGTTAAATTAGGGCAAATACAGTACTTTTGTTAGCAAATAATAGCTCTGATTCTCCCATAACTTTGTATGCATAGTAGTTTCTCTTTAATGCAGTTTCTGATTTGAAGTTGTTTTTTATATATGTTAGTTTCTGAATAAGATTTGATTTTCCTAGAGTTCAGGCAAATTTTGAATAATGACTACATGAGAAACTACTCCCCCATTTTTTTTTTTTTTTGCAAGGAGTATAAGAAACATAGTTACATATCTAAGGTGCCTTGTTTCAACAGAAGATATGGTTTTAAGCAAATATTTTACACATGAATGGTACTGTATCGCCCATATTTATGTCGTCATTTTAAAGATATGTATAAAATTTCAGGTAGAAGTTTATAATTCTGTAGTAAGGGCAATTCTATTTCATCTCCTACTAGTTGTATACACAATTTTAATGGCTGGAATGTGTAAAACAAAACTGACTAAGTATACTTGATGCTGATCAAATATGATATGCCAAGCACCTCTTATTCTTTTTTAGGTTACAATGTATATAAGCTAATAGATGTTCTTTGATATTCAATATGAGATTAATCTATAGTGGAAGTTATGTTAGACTATGATTAATCATTATGTATACTGATCTATTAAATTGTAGATGTTGGTATATATAATCCTTATTTAAACATCTAGATCAGTGGATCAAGATAATTTTGAGTGGGAGGGGGGAGGGGAGAGGGATGTAAGATGGGAAATTTAATGAGATATTCTTAAAGCCCTTTAGGATCAATAAAATGCAGGAGTATGCAATAACATAAATATGACACTTTAATATTGTACAGAGGAAGGGGAAGAAGAGGAGGGAAGCATGAGAGCTTTAGATATAGTATCAGACAGTTATTTTTACACTTACTTTGTGACAAATACAGATAGTTTTCGTAAGTGTAAACAATAGGCTTTAGTTTCATGATATACTATTATCATTTATGCTTTTTGTTTCTTTATATTTTATATCTTAGTAGGAAATGAGATATCACAATTAGTGACTTCAGTCAGATTAATCAACATAAAGTTCTTTTGTTTGTTAGAATTTAGTATATATCACTTTCATATACGCTTTATGGAGCTATGCTATATTTTTATTACACGACATTAGCTTCTGTGATTCAATTCATATTTTATGTCATTAAAAGGTTTGTTCTTATATTTAATCTGTATAAGTATTTAAATGAAGGCAGAAGCACTCAATGGATATTGATGAGAGTCTTAGGGTGTGAACATGGTGATTTGGATGATGCATTCATCAAACCAGGAATCTAATTTTCCATGTTTAGGATTGTGTGTAGTTATACTTGTTTCATTAGATATGTTTTGTTTTAAATTTGAGCCCATAACAAACTTTAAGAAAGACAATTATTTCTTTAAGAATGCATATATATAAATGTCTATCCTTAAATGTTAATGGCCTTAATAATACAATAAGAAGAGAAGTCTATCAAAATATTTGAAAATGAATCATTTGGACATCTGGACAGAGGCACAGGGAACTAATGGCTCTGCTGGACTGAGGCACAGGAAATGAATCTAAGGGGGTGGCGAAAGCCAACACATCCTGGCTAGGCTTATAGATGCCCTCGGGCAGATAGCCTAGTACTTACATATGAACCTATGAACCTATGAACCTAATAAAGTAACCATAACATTTCTACAAGAAACACATTTTATTAAAAAGGACTTAAATAGAATATCTTTTAATGGTTACACAACACTTGTGGAATCTCATTTGCAGGGTAAGAGAAGAGGCACTATGATACTTTGGAACAAATCTTTACTGATGCCCAAAATAGTAGACACTTTTTCAGAAAAGAATGGAATATTATGTTTAGTAGTGCTAGAGTTGAATAAAAGATACATCACTTTAGCTAGCACATATTGGATCCCTGGTATAGGTGCAGGAACCACTAATAAATATTTAGAATTAATATCTATTAAAGCCAAAGGAGACATAGTTTATGCTGGTGATTTTTATTGTATTCTTACTAAAAAGGATACCACCAAAAATGATAACTTTAAATTGTCTTCTCTAGCTAAAAAAACTAAAAAATTGCATTAATTCTTTAAATCTGAGAGACATATATGATATAAAAGAACCAGAATCATTAAACTACACTCACTACTCATATAGATATGGAACACAGACAACTATTGACAACGTATTAATTTCTAATAGTCTAATTTATAAAACACATGACATTTTAATTAGTTGTTGCCCTTTGTCAGATCACAATGCTCTTTTATTCAAGGTTAACATCAGTCCTAAGGATTTGATAGCTTTACAAAGATTACCTGCTTACATTGTGAAACTCAGTGGGTTGAAAGACTGGTTCTTAAATGAAACTAAGTCATTTCTCACTATCATTGATACTAATGAGACGTCTAAGACCATTGTTTGGGATTCATTAAAATCATATCTTTATGGTAAAATAAAAAAAAAATGGTATTTAAACAAAAAGAAACAATGGGATGATGAACTAATAACATTACAAACAAAAATTGATACTCTAAAAAACAATTTAAATAGCAAAGATACAAATACAAACTCTGAACTAAAAACATTAAATGCAAAGTATGTAAAAATCTTGAATCATAAAGTGGCTATAAATCTAGAGAGGCTTAAGCTACAATCATACTCTGCAAATCTCAAAAATCTGCATAGATTGGCAGTTAAATCAAAGAATATAGCTAATGCAAGCTATATAAGAGAACTTACTGACAACACAAGGAACAAACATCGGCAAGTGACAGACTTACAGGAAATCTTAGAAATGTTTAGATCTCATCATTAAATAATACTAATTCAGATTATATGAACACTCTAAAAGAAAAGTTTTTGATTGAAAACATTAATAAAAAAGTTACTAATAAACAAAACATCAAATTGATAAACCCAATCTCACTAATAGATGTTAAGGAAAATATTAAAAACATTAAAAGCAATATTGCTCCAGGAACAGACGCTATTATTGGTGAAGTTTACAAACTTCTTCCTGATGAGACTCTGAAAATTCTAGTAGCAGCCTTTGAGGAATTTAGAAAGTATGGAAATCACTTTCCCTCATGGAAATATGCAATAATCTTGCCCATTTTAAAGCAGGACAAAGATCTCAAACTAGTAACATCATATTGCCCTATATCTTTATTGAATGTTGATTATAAATTTTTCACTTCAATTCTTGCTAAAAGATTAAATCAATTAATGCCACAATTAATAGCAGAAGATCAAACAAGCTTCACACCAATCAGGAAAGTTCAAGACAATGTCATCAAAAGTCTATCTTTAATAGATCTAGCGAACAAGAAAAAGAAAGAATTATCCATTATTAGATCTGGATAAAGCTTTAGACCCTATAATGTGGCCTTATTTCTATAAAATATTAAAATCATTTAATTTTTCTCCTGACTTCATAAAATTAATAAACAATATATATGAAAATTCGGTATCTTACATCAAAATTGGGGCTTTCTTATACACCCAAATCAAAATATTAAAAGGAACCAAACAAGGCTGCCCACTCTCACCTCTATTACTTGCCTTAGCAGTGGAACCATTTGCTAACTACATTAGAAACTACACTAATATTGTTAGCTTTGATATTAATTCTTACCACTCTTCTAAAATACAACTCTTCACACATGATATTCTGTTAACTATTAGAAATATAGATTATTCAATAGACCATATTATAAAATCTCTAAAAAATTTTGAAGAAATATCAAGCTTAAAATTCAATACTAACAAAATGAGAACTATACTGTAAAACAAAAAAATCAGTACCATATTAAAAAAACACAGTAATTTTAACTGGAAAAATGACACCTTCAAATATCTAGGTGTACAGATAAAAACAAATTGGAAAGACATTATACATTCAAATTATAATAACCTTATAATTGTGGTCAAATAACATTTAAGCAAGTGGGGAAAATGTTTTTCTCTATGGAAGAAAAACTATCTTTAATAAAAATGTGGATTTTACCAAAAATTGTATTTCTATTTCATACTATAATAGTTGGACCTCCCAAAAAAAAAATAAAACAACTCACCTCTCTTCTGTTTAAATTTTATGGCATCCACAGAAACCAAGAATATGACATGACTGGCATTGTAGGGAATGGGAAAAGGGAGGCATTGCATTTCTGAATCTAGAACTTAATGCTGAAGCTGCTACATTTAATATAATGAGTCCGTGGTTAAGTAATAAATATACATCAAACTGGAAGAAATTGTATGAAACTATATTGCTTTCTAACCTTGATGAGACAATAAATAGTGACATATTTACAGATAATAATAAGATCTTTTTGGTTGTAAAAGATGTAGTCTTTAAAGAAAACAGAATTGAAAGATATCCTCATTGTATCAACTACATATTAAACAACTTAAAAAATATAATGAACAGTAACTACAAGACAAGACATCTCTTATATTTAATGTTTCCAGTAGCATTGACAAGAAAATGTCTAGATTCATTTAATATAGGGAAATTAATGGTGATGAAGGAAAATGGTCTAATATATTGGCACCAATTCATTGGTAATAATGATATATATGACACAAATAGTCTTATGGTTAGGTATAATTCTAATCAAAATAACTGGTTAAATATCCGTTTTTTTAGAGAACCTCTACTAAATGAGCTCAAATCAAGTGCTTGATGTTTCATTACATCTAAAAGTAATCTCTCTTTTCTGTGAGGTGAATACAACTAACCACAATACGGGCTTTTAATTATCTAGGATTTACAAAACACTAAGCGCAGACTTACAAATACCAGAAGATTCTTTACGGAGTTATATTGAAAAACTAAATAAATTTAAATTTTCTGACTCTGATAGAGCCTTGACATTAAAACCAGTTAATAACACAACCTCATCTCCTTTCTGGAAAATTTTCACTTGGAAGTTTATACATAGGAGCTACATTACCCCTCATAAATTGGCATTGATTTCACAAACTAGTACTCATAAATGTTGGAGATGTGATGAAACGTTATGTGCTGACTGGGCACATATGTTTCTTGAATGTAAAATGGTTGCAACCTTTTGGCAGGAATTTAAGTTCTTTTCAAAGGCTTTGTGGTCTGACAAATGTGACATCTCAGATTCTTTGTTATTATTTAATGCACTGATACAAGTACATATCCCAAAGACACAAGTGCATCTTTTCTCATCTCTTCTTGCAATCGCAAGGAACATTATCACAAGAGACTGGAAAAATAGAAACATCCCCTCTTTTTCTGAGTTTATTTTACTGGCCAGAACTGTATGTAAAAGAGAAGGTTAACCCTTGATTTAAGATCAACTAAAGTAACGCATAAGAAATTATCATGGATAAAACTAAAGAATTTATTAGACAAGATGTAATATACACATCATAAATGTGTGTATGTTATGGGCATTGTAAATAGTTGTATATAGTTCTGTTTTATTCAATTTGTTTAAATGCACATAAATCTTTTGTTTTGTTTGTAAAAAATCAATAAAAACTGTTTAAAAAAAATCAGCACATTAGTCTATATCTGTTTCACACATTTACTCTAAATGTAAATGATAGGTGTCCAACTGTCCTTTTCCTTTTAGATTCCAGAGTACATTAATATGTACAGTTACTGTGCTGCTGTTTGTAGGCCCACCCGGTCTGATTTCAGACCACAAGGGTATGTAGGGTTACAGTCCTGCTGTTAGTGAGAAACACCATGTCAGGGTACAAAACATAGGTGTCTGTCTGGTTATTGCCCTGTTTTTGGACAGGTGACTCACCCTATCAAGGTATAGGGCATAGGAGCACGTTGGATTACTGCCCTGTTGTTTTGGAGGGTCACCCTTTCAGGATACCGGACACATACTGTCCTGCAGTTGGGAAGCTGACACTGTGTGATTTACACACAGACCCCTACAACTGCCACAAGGACACAAGGCCTCTTGTACTATCATGTCCCTGTGCACTGAAGGCACAGTGCTGCAAGATGGCAGATGGCAGGATGATACCATGCACATTGCTGCTTGCAGTACTGAACAGGGTATATATGCTTGCAGCGCAGTAAAAGAAAGGCCTATGGTTAATGAATACAGGCAGGCAAACAGTGTTGAGGCCATTGGTGTCTGCCAGAGATAGAAATGCATACATGTGAACTGCCTAGATAGTACACAAACATACTGTAAATACCACTCTGGCATTGCACAATACTTGGCAGAAGATGGACTAGAATGATATACCAGACACAGTGCGGAGCAGGTGCAGGTTATATGGCAATGTGTGTCCAGGTACTGGCCCCAGGATCTCATGAAAATGGGTTATGCTTTAGACTGCCCACACAGTGGTATTTTCATTTCTTGCTGTACATGAAAAACACATGTGCTTATTCAAATACTGCAGCATCACATCAAAGAATTAATGGTGAGTTTATGAGATCGATGCCTGTGAAATTTCACCCCCATGGACATCAATTGCTTTTCAAGGAGACCAATCCCTAGAGAAAGCTTGTGATTTGTTTTCCTGTTCAGATGTTAATACAATGCAAATCTACCCTTTTGTACTACATTGGATGTTTATGTGTTAAAAATTATTATCGCAGTGGTTTTGTTATGAAAAAGAGAAATAACTGATCTTAGGGGATACAAGGTTCCCAACCTCCAGCGATACCTTGCTGGTCCAATAGCAGTGACAGCTGCAGAAAAAGTGGGGGGATCTTAAGTTCAATCCCTAGTCATGCATCTGTGTTTTCCATTATTGTTCGGTTGTTAATGTAATACTAGGCTACTCATTTGTAGTAACCAGTCTAGTAGATTTCTACTAAAGATTAGAAACATCTGCTCTTGGTAGATACAGGTTATCTAATTGCAATGGACTCCTTGTTGGTCCAGTGACAGTGAGATCCACACAGAATGCAAGTTGTTGTGCATTCCATTCCCAGACAACCATCAGTGGCTTACATTCCTCTTCAGATATCTTTTACTGCATAAGTTTCAACAAGAAAAGTTAAATGTGCTATTACATGAATACATCTCTGACCCCACCCAGCATCTCAAACATGTCACGATCTTGAGTTTCTGAGTAGCTATAATAAATACATTATCTGTCTACACACTTTATACCTTAACACATTAACACCACTAAGCTGTAAAATGCACCTATTCCAGCCTACATGCTTCATTAGTTCATAGTTTCATAGGTGAGTACTAGGCTAATGACCCTGGAGCCAACACAAGCCTAGCCAAGAATATTCCCAGTTGTCCTGTTGCCAGATGTTAGTTTCTTGTGCCCCTATCAAGCAAGGCTGTTGAAGTGATCCCTGGGATGAATTTCCTGTTACCCATCTACTTGTCAAGATTTTTCTTGAAGAGGGCTAGTGAGGTGCTCTGCTTGACATGAATGGGGAGTTTATCCCAGAGTATGGGAAGTCTCTGGGTTCGGAACCTGTCCCTCCAGCAGGTTCAGTTTATTGTGGTGATGAGGTTGAGGTCTTTGGAGCATGTGGTATGGAGGGATTGAAACTTTTTTCAGATGAAGCATGTCTAGCAACACTGGGTCAGACAGGAGTTTTTTGAGCCTGTCTGTATAGGGCATGTGTTTGAGTCCTAGGATCTTCTTTGTGAGGAATTGTTGTGGCCTCTCCAGTTGTTGTAGGTGTCTAGTGAGGTACATGCCAAATGGGGCATTGTTCTTTATAATGGGTCTAATGAGGGATGAATACAGAGGGATTATGACACCTTTCTTCCTGAATGAGAAACCTTTTGTAATGAGGTGTGCCACATAGAATGAGTTTCTAACTACTTTGGCAACATGAATGTCGAAGGAGAGGTTGCTATCTACCTGTGTCCCTGGATCTCTTATCACAACCTGGGAGTTGAGAGGGCTACTGTCGATGTGGTAGTTCATCAGCACCATGTTTTTCTGGAAGAGGATGACAATAAACTTTTTAGCATTGAGCTTAAGACCATGGTTCTGGCACCAGTTGTTGGTGTCTGTGAGGCCTTTTTGGAGAATGTCTACATCAGCTTGAGAAACAATAATAGCCCCCAGTTTGCAGTCATCCGTGAATTTGGTTAACCAGAGTCCCTTGGTGTTGATCTGAACTTCAGAGAAGTAGATACCAAACAGGAGAGGACCCAGGATAGATCCCTGTGGGACTCCACTTGTAACTGCCTAGAAGTCAGATTTGGAGTCTGCTACTTTCATCATGTGGGTTCTGTCCGTGAGTCAGTTGGCAACCCATCTTATGATGTAGGGGTTAATGCCTAGGTTAGTGAATCTGTCAATGATCCCTGAGTGGGGGGTGGTGTCGGAGGCCTTGGGTAGATCGAGGCAGGCTGTATGGACTACCTTGCCTTCATCGACCATTCTGGTGACAGATTCGAAGAAGTCTATCAGGTTGAGCAGACATGATCTGCCCTTCACAAATCCAAACTGCAAGGGGTCTGGGGTTTGTTGGTTCCCTATATCCCTATTTATGAGGTCCATAATGATACATTCCATGGCCTAACAGATCAAGCTCATCAGGCTGTTGGGGTGGTAGTTTCCTGGATCAGTAGTCGTTCCTACTTTGTGGAGTGGAATGACTGTAGTGGTGCACCATTCGTTGCGAACAAAGCCTGAAGTGAGGTTGTGGTTGAACAGACACTTAGGTGTGGTGCCAGTTCCCTTTGTAATTCATGCAGAACACAGCAAGGTATATTATCAAGTCCCATGGAAGCTGTATTAGTGGCATTGGATAGTGCGGCTTCTACCTGTGCAGCCATGATATTAGGGATTTGGCATTCCTCAGGTATTGGGATGGACCCTTTAGGTGGGGAAGGGGGGTATAGTTTGCATTAAACCTGTCGGCCAGGATGTTGGCAATATCTGTTAGTTCAGTATAAGTAGTGCCATTATGCAGTATCTCAGAGCACCTCTGTGTATTGTTATGCAGATTCTTGACATAGCTAAAGAATGCCTTGTGGTTATTTTTAGCATCTGTAACAATTTTGTTTTCATAGCTAACTTTGGAGGATTTGATGAGGGATCGCAGTTTTTTTGTTGAGACTTACAAGGGAATTTTTCCAGTCTTGGGACTTTACCCTTTTCTGCAACAGTTTTTTTCCTTCTGTTGTACAGTTTGTTAATTGACAGGGCCTGATCCATGCATTTGTGTAAATGCTCATACAGCACCTTGGTGTATGATTCAGCAGCCTTACATCCCTTTCCCATTTGCATGGATGGAGTGAAGTTTGACACTTCTGCTTTAGAAGCTCAAAATTGGCTTTAGAGAAGTTCTTCACTGTGGTTTCCTTCATGGGGAGGGGGGGGGTGTGGGTGGGATTTGGATATCGACTGTGATTAACTTGTGGTCAGATCTAACTAGGGAGGAGTTGATTACTGGTGTACAGCAGCAGTACCCCATGTTTGTAATGACCAGGTCGAGAATGTTTCTACTTCTGGTGCGGGCGAGAATGAGTTGGTCCAGAGCATTGGAATTAATGAATTCCAGTTAAAGTCTCCCAGTATAAGGATATCACATTGAACCTTAATGCTTTCCAGAGTTTTCAGGAATGCAGAGTGGGAGTCTTGGGACATTGTGGGGGAGCTATAGCAGGCTACAACCTGGATTGCAGTTTTATCCAGTGTTAGTTGTACCTGTAGTATCTCTGATGAATTATGTTGGGCAGCCAGTCTGGAGGTGTGCATATCCTTTATGAAGATGGATATACCACCGCCTTTGGGGCTTCGGTCCACACATCCTTTAGGGCTTCAGTCCAGATTTAACGGCCGAAAGGTGTGATATGTAATGTAGCCTGGTAGCACTGGGGTACTCTCCAGAGCCTTGAACCAGGTCTCTGTTACTGCACAGAGGTTCATGTTCTCCAGTTTAAGGAGTGACTCAAGTGAGTGCAGTTTGAGATTTAAGCTTCTAGCATTGAGTAGCATAAACCTCAGGTTGCGTTTGCTTGCATTTGTTATGATGGTAAATTTGTCTTCGGGGCATTGCCTAAAAAAGGCACTATAAGGGTGGCAAGAGCCTTTGCTAGTGTCCAGAATCCCAGGGGTGATAGATCCAGGCCATCACTGTCAAAGCATCGAGGTCTCTTTTCATTTAGTCCAGGGAGGTATTTCTTAGGTCGTTCACACCAACATGGACAATGACAGACTCATATTTGTACTTGTTGTGAAGAGACCCAAGTGCGTGCATTATGTGGTGAATCTTGGCTCCCAACAGGCAGATGACCGCAACTTTCTCCTTATTCAACCTAGTGAGTGGGACATCAATGTGCCTTAATATTGAGTCACCTATGACTAGTGTACTGGGTAAAATATTTTGCTGTAGGTGCTTAGGCTGAGTGGCACAATGTTTATGTGGGCTATGTGTCTTGGGGGTTGTGTTTGCATGAGATGGTTGCTTGTGTTTCTGCCTTGGAGGTCTTTGGTGTTTGGGCAGATTTTTATTGAGAGCCTCCACAAAAGTAGATGTGTGTTGTGTTACTATGTGAGAGGTGTGGTGGTGTGTGATTTGGGGAGCTATGTGTTCTATGGGGTGTGATGTATGTGTTAACCTTCTCCTTTTACTTACATTCCAGATCATTTTCTGAAAATAAAAGTTGAAAAGTATAAGCCAAAAATGTAAATGACTTGTGAACAATAAATGCTATTAAAAAGATACAAATGGCAATACTATCAGTAAAAAGTATTACTTACAGTGATAATTGCTCATAGATTCAGTTCTTGTATCTACACTGTAATATGATTCACATAAACCCAGAATTATATTTTCTTTAAAGATTAACAAACACGTTTTCATATTTTATAAACTGTGCAACCTAGACATAAAGTGTTGAATACTTATATTAGAGAGATGTGAGTTTTCACATGGCAGCAAGGACTGCCTTCTGATTTCTTATTTGTTGAGATATTTAGAGAAATGTGGACACATTCCCCCGGATTTACGAAGCCCTTTATAGCATGCAGGATTAGTTTAAGAGCTATTTTCGGCAATATGGCCGACGTGCGATCCAGGAACGAACTCCTGGAAGTGCACATGAGCTCTTAGGCTAATCCTGCATAGACCAAGCCCCTTGTATGCAAATTACCCTCACTTGCAGGTGAAAACCATGCTAATGAGGGTAATATGTGATCCAGGAAGCTGGCAGTCATCAGTGCAGGACGAGTGCAGTGTGTAAAAATGTACTCAGTTAGTAACAGAGTACAGTTCAGCAATCTATAAAACGGAGCCATAACAGCTCCAAATAAAGGCTGCATATCATTGAGGAAGCATGCCAATGTCCAAGTAGAAGGCCATTAGCATTACAAAATGCAAAAGAAAAAAAAAATAAACAACGTTAAATTTCATCTTTGCTGGTCACACATGGTTAAGCGTAGGGCAGCAGCGTGCAAACAGGATCTGGGGAAATAAATAAAATAAACCTAAAATAGCCATTCTAACTAAAATCAGTATTCTGCCATGCAAGTCAATGGCAGTCAGAAGACAACTTGGCCAGTGCGTAATGGTTGCTAAGGGGGGAGGCTCAGTGTGGGACATATAGCTATGCATTAGCAGGCAATCCTATGCAAATGAGGGAAGGGTTAGTGAATCCCAGAGTTTCCCAGGGTGTGAGGCAGGTCCCAAGAGTGTAAGAGTATAAATAGCTGGGTGCAAGACTAGGATATAAGTGACATCATGGGGGGGGGGCAGGCATACTGTAAGTGGATTGGAGTCCTGTGGCTTGGGATTGCTTCTAGTGTAGCACAGCTAAGCTAGGAGTGTGTCTAAACCTGCCTAGCACTCTTTACAAAGTGTAAGCATATGTCCGCACCACACACCGGGTTGTACAGGAAGAAAAAGGAAGTTAGACCAAAAAAAAGCTGCTCTGTGCACATTTGAGCACTCCATTCACACGGCACGCACACGGGTCTAAACAGGGAGGTAATGGGAAGGGAAAACAACAGTAGGAAGGTAATCAAGGAGACCTAGCTGAACTGCCAGGTGAAATGTATCAGAATCAGCTAATCACACAGGAAGCAGACCAGCCCAGCCCAGAACATCACTAAAAACCAAGAAAACACCTATGCTCCTGGTTTTTCCACACTCTACACCACCGGTGAATACAAGCGGGGACATTTTAAAACCAAACCTACAAAACAAGAAGGGCTGCAGCAAGCAACATAGAAGAAAATGTGCAAGAGGCTGAGGGTGGTGAGGATGTCAATGCTGCCAAACAACCCACAGTGAGGAGACAGAGAACAATGTACAGATGCAGGGTAACCTACCAGGGGCTACATGAGCTGGAGATAGTGGAGCGCTATAGGGTGGAGAGAGACCTCCTACAGCAAATCATTGAGCTGTGCAGGCCACACCTGACACACCACACTGGCCGAGGGGAACCCAACCCAGTGGATACCAAGGTATGTGTGGGCCTAGTTATACTAGCCACAGGTACCTCCCAAACTACAACTGGGGATAACATGGGCATCTCACAGGCATCAGCATCCAGAGTATTCCACCATTTCCTGGATGCCATGTCAGCACATGCCAGTGAGCACGTATATTTCCTCAACACACGTGAGGTGTTGATCCGCAATATGTGTCTCTTCCACCAAATAACTAACTACCCTGGGTTGTGGGTGCTATAGTCTGCATGCATGTATGCATCAAAGCACCACCCATTGAGCAGGGTAGGGCCTACATCAACTGCAGGGGCATCCCCACCATCAACTGCCAGGTCTTATGTGATGCCCAGGGCATTATACTGAATGTGTGTGCTGGCTGCCCTGGAAGCTATGACAATTCACACATATGGCAACTGACGCAGCTATACCACAGATTTGTTGATGTGGACATCCCCTACTGTCACCTAGTGAGGGATACTGGGTACCCACTGGAGCTGTGGCTGATGACACTCATCAGAAATGCTCACACACCTGAAAAACAACACCATAATTATGCACAAGCACAGGCCAGACATATAATTGAGCGTGTGTTTGGGATGCTCAGGTCACAGTTCCGGTGTCTGGGCAAATCCGGTGGAGCCCTGCAGTATTCACCAGCTACATATACCCAAATAGTAATGGTATGTGCTATGCTACACAGTATGATCCTGCGGAAACAGCTGCAGCAGGAACAGCATGATGGGGCAGTGCCACACAGCCCCCACCAATGCCAAAACCTGTGTAAGGTACAGAGTGACTCAGAGGAGGAACAATCTGAGCCTGCTCCAGTAGGCAGAAGGGAGCATGCCCAGTATGCCCTGGCCTTGGCAAAGATGCAACGCATAGCATATGCACTGACACAGTAGGGCCCCCAGGGAATGACACCTCTCTCCGACTCGCACAGATAGTAACAGGGATGCCAAACTTGACACTACCCATGCCTAACCATCTATAGGGAGTGTACTATGTGCATCCGACATAGGCAACCCTCCAACACCATCCTCAAGTCCAGCACACCCTCAAGGTAAGTCAATCAACATACCAATTGTCAAATGGAGTAGAATGTGTTTTTACCTGTAGCTATGGTATGGATGTGAACATGCAAGGGAAATGGGTGGGTGGATGTCAAGGCAGCAGAGAGTAGGCACCCATAATGGCAGCATGAGATCTGTAACACATACTGGAGTCACCATAGTAGCCAGTACTACAAAGGGTGACAAAACCCACTGCAGGAAATGGCCTGGGTGACAGGGGAGTCCCTAAGAGCCACACATACCAGTCAGGAAGGATCACATACCCAGCAACAGTCTCAGCCAGCAGGACAGGTGAAGACAAACACAAACAAATGCTGTACTATGGCCTCCAAATATGCCCTATGGTTAACACCCTCCCCCAGGCCTACACAGACAAACTGCAGCAGGCCAGGCGTCAGATGTAAGTTGTGAAGGCTAGGCAGTCAGACACTAATATGTAGCTAAACAAAGCAAGGATCTGTATTACATTGGTAAGCCCTAGCCAACAGGATAGGTAAGACTACAGACGGAAATGGAGTACATGACTTACCAGTACAGTCCTAGCAAATGTGTACAAGTGTCAGATGCACCCCCTCATCCAATGTACACATAGAGTATCAGTCAGGTGTGCCCCCTCACTCCTGTGTAGAACAGTAGAAACAGTCAAGTGTGTCCCCCCGCTATGCAGAAATGTAGCAGAAAATGTAGCAACAGCCAATGGCAAATGACCGATGGATACCCTGCAGTCACAGCATGTTACCCGTTGGTGTACAACAAAAGGTCAGCACCACAGTACAAACAACCTGGACGTGATCCACACATGCAACACAGATGGCCATACTAGGCATGCTCACACACTTAGAGGAATGAAGGCAATGTCAGTCAACAACATACTGAGAGGTCATACTGGGCATGCTCACACACTTAAACACATGAAGGCCATGTCTGCAAACACCAGTGGACCAGACATATCTGGAAGTTGCAGTTCTCGGTGTGAACACATGTCGGTATGCACCACTCTTGCCTTGCACACACAGTGGATAGGAATGCAGACAAATATGTAAGGACAACACACTATAATAAGCCACAGGCACATGGGCATAGATGTGTGGAAGAGGGTGACTGTGACAAGGAGCCATGCAGGCCTGTCCCAACTGGCACACAGCCTAAGGGCCCCCAACACAGGAGGTGTGGATGTAACCCACTGCAGATACTTGCCACCAGTACCTGTCAGCATGACAGACTATGTGGTGTAAGTGCCAGCTGTGCAACAAGACTGCTCAAAGAAGCAGCCATCTAGTAGCTGTATACACGCACCTGTGACATATGACCCCATGTGTGCCCTCATATGGCATGTCAACCCCTACATGAATGGTGTAGGGCCCATGCACACACTCCCCTCCCCATAGCAGTAGTATGACATGCCTGCTGAGGTCATCCAATGTGAATTACACCTTTGGGAGAGCTATAGCTCAGTAAAATACATGGCGCATCCCATAACTGCATACTGCTGTAGTGACAAAGTAGTTAGGTAGTAGTACTAACCCCAGACCTGCCAATTGTGTGAGTGTGTGTTTGTGTGTGCGCCTGTCTGCCTCTGACTGTGTAGAGTGAAATGTTTGTTAGGCTACTCACACTCCGCGCAATACATATATTAAACTTTGGCAAGGCTGCTGATGTCACTCACCTAGAAATACACCTCTGGGAACATGACAGCCCTGTAATTGCTGTGGCAAATCCTGTAACTGTGTACTGCTGTAGTGTAATAAACTAGTTAGGTAGGTGTTTGAACCCCAACTGTTTGTGTCTGACTGGGTAGAGAGCAATGCATTTTAGGCTACTCACACTCCATACAATACAAATACTCTATGTTGGCAAGGCTGCTGATGTCACTCACTTAGAAGTACACCTCTGGAAATTTATAACCCTGTAATCCCGGTAGCACATCCTGTAACTGCTGTAGTGTGGCAAACTAGTTAGGTAGGTGTTCGAGCCCCAGCCCTGGCAACTGTGTATGTGTGTGTCTGACTGGGCAGAGAGCGATGCTTTTTAGGCTACTCACACTCCATACAATACAAATACTCTACTTTGGCAAGGCTGCTGATGTCACACACCTAGATGTACACCTCTGGGAACGTGATAGCACAGTAATCACCGTACCACATTCTGTAACTGTGTACTCTGTAGTGTGATTTAGAACGGTGGTAGTGTTCCATCTCCATCCATGCCAGTTCCAGATGTGCTGTGTGTGTCTCAGTGTCTGTGTATGGAGCAATGCATTATAGGCTACTAACCCGCAGTACATTACAAATGCCCTACTTTGGTAGTCCTGCTGTTGTCATTAATTGTGAAATACACCACTGGGGAAGATGCACTTCAGTAATGTCCATGGCACATGATATAACTGTGTAGCACTGTAGTGTAGTAAACTAGTTAGGTAGGGTTTCTACTCCCAGACATGACAGGTGTGTGTGTTTGTAACTCGTATCCTGTGTAGAGGTGGTTGTGAGTCTGTGGGCAATGTGGAGGGGTTTTGCTAATTTAATTTATGGTGGCCCTACAATATATCACACTGTCAACCATACAGGGATAACAGATGTAAATGGCTAAGTGGCTGGGGAGCAAAGCCATACCCATACATGTGACATCAAGGCCTGCCAATCACAGTTAGCAACCCCACTGTGCCTTCACATGTGACTCACAATGGACATACCATGCCTGACAACATGGCCTGTATGGACAGATGACACTGACAAGGTATACCCATCACCTATCCTTGTATAGCCTACTGGTACTGTTGGCCACCACACTCCTGTGCAGACATGCACCCATGCATGTCCGAACTGGACCCTGTGTGTTCATGTGTGTGTTGTATGGTGCATATGTCCACATCCACACACACTACTCCCCCCAGGGCACAGTGAAGCACGCCGCTTTATGTCTGACACCCGGTCATACTCACTGCTCATACGACCTCCGTATCACCTGGGTGGTGCATGTGTTCCCTGCGCATTGATGTGTTGTGGCAATTCTACTAGTGATGGGTTGCACTCCTGGCTCTGCCAAGTGTGTTAATGTGTGTGTGTCCCTGTGTGAGTGTGCCTGTGCTGACGCTGGCACCTGTTCATGCAGACAGGCACATGTACGTCACCTACTTTCATCATTCTCTCATCATTCTCTTTCGGCTTTTCCCGTTAGGGGTCGCCACAGCGGATCATCTCTTTCCATTTCTTCCTATCCTCTGCATCTTGCTCTGTCACACCAACCGCCTGCATGTCCTCTCTCACCACGTCCATAAACCTTATCTTAGGCCTTCCTCTATTCCTCTTACCTGGCAGCTCCATCCTTAGCATCTTTTTCCCAATATACCCATCATCCCTCCTCAGCACATGCCCAAACCAACGCAATCTCGTCTCTCTTGCTTTGTCTCCAAACTGTCCAACATGAGCTGACCCTCTAATATACTGATTCCTAATCCTATCCATCCTAGTCACACCGATTGCAAATCTTAACATCTTTAACTCTGCCACATCCAGCTCTGACTCCTGCCTTTTTGTCAATGCCACTGTCTCCAACCCATATAACATAGCTGGTCTACTGTATGTACGTCACCTACTGTATATCTACCATATCCCTGTTGCAGATGTCACTCACCATCATATATATGTTCTGAGTGCTCCCCACCAGAAAACCCATGTGGTGTATCCAGTAGCAGCATTGAACTGTGATAGTACTACATAGCTGTCTAGTGTTTGATACCATGTGCTAGTAGGTGTGTGACACAAACATGCATAGGTTTTACCCTCCCACCCCTCCCTGACATGCATTCACCTCTGTCTGCCTCCCCCACTCCGTCTCTGGCAGATGTGGAGGGCCACACCTGCATTACTTAGGCAGCAGCATGTGTATTTAACATGATGCTTATGATCAGCTGATGGCCTCTGCACAAATTGCAGCCCTTCCGCCTACTGATTGCATGTGGAACAGGTGTGGTAACAGTCCCATAGCCAATAGCATGGAAATGCACTCCAATATCTGGGAACATCCTGGTGGTGTTGGCCCTTGTCTGTCACTGTGAGCAAGAGCTAGAACTGTCATTTGGCAAACAGCATTCCAGATGGTTTGGGGATTTACCTCTAACAACATACACTGTGGGAAGAGGGCAACAAACATGAGGGGGATGTGCCTGACCTGACTACGAACTGTAAGTGCTGCTGTACTGCATATGGAGTAATGTTGGATTAACAGTGTTTGCCTGGATATGCCTGTCATTCATGTTGCAATACCTGCCATGTCTGTTCGATGTATATCAGGAATCCCCATCTGCAAGCTCATCTGCAGACTGGGCAGTGTTGTGCCTTTGGTGTCATGTGTTAGCCACAATGTATCTATCCATGGAATGCAGATGGTATTGTGAGGATTGCAGTCTGTTGATGGTGATGGCCATGGCAGCTACTGACTACATAGCCCTCATTGGACATATGTTGCAACATACCCCATTACAATGGTAGATTAATGAGGGTATCACAGCAACATGTCTATACTGGCCCTGTGTATGTGCTGTCAGCCACACCTCTGTCAACCTTTATACATATGTCGTGCATGAACTGGTGCATATGTGCTGTACACCATAAATAGTGTCATCATATCTGATAACATGCCAGTGATATATCAGAGTGCCACACATGTCATGTATAGTAGGGATTACACTTGATGCCATACCCTGGAAATCCTATGGATGTTTGTACAGTACTAAGGTCTGTGTAGTGATGGTGAATATCGGCAGTGTGTGTATTGTTAATATGTACTATGGCCTGTGTACAGACTGTGGTAGATGTCATTGTTCTAGCTCCCCTTCTATCTGTTGTTACATGCTCCCCCACTGTATGGTACCATTGTACCTTACATGGGTGTAGGGTCAGACACACACATGTCCCATACCACAGACAGCCATAAGACCAGACTGTGTAGCAGCCCAGTATATGTAGGGTCATTCTGTGATTGGCACATATGAGGATGATGTAGGACAGATAGTCCAAATACTGTACTATTATGCTAGCGTACCATATGTGGATGTGGCTGTGTTCACATTGGTTGTGGTTATGCACTGTCACACAGGTGTATCCTACCCTGTGCTGTGACATGGCTGTTGAGCGTGCTATATATGCAGGTAGTGTACCATGATAACCTTAGGATGTCTCTCAGTAGCCAATGACACACATGTTATGAGCAGATGTCACCTTCCACACACACCGTGTCTGTGTCAACAATCCCAATGGCAGTAGCAACTGTCTATTAATATACCAGCTATACATGCCAGACATCCCCTTGCACTACTACATTTGGTCTATAGGGGCTGGCGTAGGGCTACATTCTATGGCCAGGACATAGGGTGGGATGATATGGACATGTACTTATCCAGATAGCCATATATATATGTATATATATATATATATATATATATATATATATATATATATATATATATATATATATATATATATATATATATATATATCTGAGTACACGTGTACTACTTCCAATTAACACTGTCATGGCAAGCACACACTATGAACCCCTACATCATCTGGGTGTATTCCCTGTACATTCCCTGTGTGATGGACATCCATCCTGTGTATGGGCATCAATGTTACAGACAGCACGTAGCAATATCTCTTACAGGAGAGCCTGCATACTCAGGGCAGCCACATATATGTAGGAGGATCGGGACATACAGACAGACTGTGAGTAGAGTGGTGTAATGCTTTGCATAATACTGGTGTTACAGTGAGTGCATGCATGTGTGTGTGTACATATTAGTTTACCTTGGACTGCAGTCTGTCTGCATAGCTCACTACTGTGGGCCTATTCTCTAACTGGACAGAGGTGTGCCTCTCATGTGTTGTCTGTCCACCACATAGGTCCTGTGTAGGATATTACACTGGCAGTGTGTGTGTTGCGTGCTAGCATTACATGGCTATATCCATTTGTGTACCTGATGTTGTATTCCTGCATTAGGGTATGTTGTAACACATCCTGTAACACCGGCATGTTCCAGGGTGTGTAACTGCAATATTGCGGGTATTGCCCTGCGTTCCTGCCTTTGTCCTCCACATATATGGCAGCCTTTGTCCTGCTGTGATACGGGCAGGGGTTGTTAGGTAATGACCTACCATTAACTACTGCTAGCATTCCTACTATCATCCCAGTCATAACGTGGACACCCACAACATTTGTTGGCCAGGAACCATACATGTGACAGATACATTGACATTACCACAAGTAAAGAATATCCCCCTAGGACTTGACTACAAGGTGTAATTGGAGGCTGCTGACCTACATCTGATATTGTTGACTGTTACGTATCATGCAGGCAAATCTGTTGTCAACTGTTGTATGAATTGAAGGGCTTTGCCTGGACACCATAGTATGTTATATATCCGCACTGTCTGCATCTACTGTTTTGTGTGGGCCTTGCATCCATCACTGGTTATATACATCAACATCCAATGGCATACATTATTGTATGGTACACAAATAAAGGTTGTTTGTGTATACATACATGTGTGTCATGCCATGTCCTTTGAATTGTGAGTGGGTATATGTTCAATGTAAGTTTCCCCTTTGTGGGGCTGGTTGCCACACCACACATGTCACAGGTACTGGTTACAGGGCTTGTGGCTGGGGCTATACATTGTACCCAGTAAGTCCACACTACTGTTACACATGTATGGTTACTAATACCCTTTGTCTGTGTATATGTGCATGTACCCATAAATCCCATATATCATATATGATTGTCAATGTATGGATTTGTGTGTATTTCTGTACCGTTGTAATGTGTAGCCCTTTAACACAGTACATTCCCCGTGGTACAATGGTACAATGGTGTATCTGCATGATATGTCACAGATATTGGCCTGACATATACAGGTGACATGGATAACTGTTGGAGCATTGTAGCTGTGTTGTGGTGGGTCCTGTTGTCAAGTAATGCATGTGCTGGATATTGGATTGCACAGCATATCTGTTAGGGTTGGGGGGGGGTTACATAGCAGTAATTACCAGGTGTCCCTCATTTGGGCCCCCATCCCCATTAACTGTGCTCATGGTCTGTTATGTAGTACAGAGTGGGCCAGGAGTCCGTTCCCATGTGGAAATCATATACACATGTCTATCTGTATATCTATATATATATATATATATACACACACACACACACACACATATATATATATATATATATATATATATATATATATGTATATATATATATATATATATATATATATATATATATATATGTATATCAGCATAAGCATATATGTTACACCCCCATATATAGAGGGAAAAAACTGGACATCGATATAGCTCTAGCTTTGTGTATGTATCCATATATATATGTGTATGTATATATATATATATATATATATATATATATATATATATATATATATATATATATATATATATATATATATATATATATATATATATATATATATATATATATATATATATATAGATATACATGGATATATTCACTGAACATATTAATCTATCTATATACGATCGCTGTTATATGGTTATTTGTGAGTCATACATACACACATATATTAATCACAGTCCAAACACAAGCGTGATATTCCAATGGCAATAAAATGAAAGTAAAATGTTCCAACAAGTCAGTTCATAAAACAAACATAAATTTATTTAAACAGTAAGCTTTCAAAGGCTTCTTCAGACTCTTAAAACAAGGACAAACACCATGAACAACCTTTTTAAAAACAACCAATACTCATCATTGGTTAAGTCACATCACATGTTCTATTCATTTAAAGGTACAAGGGCTGGTGTAATATTTACCATGCCAGTGAATCTATTGCACTTATAAAATCATAAAATATGCATCAAGATTTATAATTCAATACCTTTCAAGGATATACATGGTATACAACAAAACCATATATGAAAGTATATTGTACTGAACTGTAGACAATGTTTCAATACGATCATGCATGAGTTTAAACTCAGCTTTCAAAACATGTTCGTTTCATTGGGGTTGAAGAACAACGAATATGCAGTTATCACACTAGCTCAACTGTTAACAAATAACTGCCTTAACTGAAATTTCAATGCCATTAGAACATGCTCGTTTCATCCGGATTAAAAACAACGTTAATGCAAAAATCGTGCTCTCTCAACACTTTACATATAAACTAGTTCAATAGTTAGAAATCTGCCTTAGATGAAGTTTCAATGTCCTTAGAACATGTTCGTTACATCAGACTTAAAAACAACATAAATACAAAGATCGCACTTTTTCAATACTTTACGTACAACCTGAGTGTCGATTCTTTCACATATAAAATGTTCATAGCTTTTCAACTGCTTACATTAGAACATGCTCGTTTCATCAAGATTAAAAACAACGTTAATGCAGAGTTCGTGCTCTCTCAACACTTTACATATAAACTAGCTCAATAGTTAGCAGATATCTGCCTTAGATGAAGTTTCCATGCTCTTAGAACATGTACGTTACATCAGACTTAAAAATAACATAAATACAAAGATCGCACTTTTTCAACACTACGCATAACCTGGGTGTCGATTCTTTCACATATAAAAAGTTCATAGCTTTTCAACTACTTACATTTAAAAGTCAAACTCATTGTGTACAATCAGCTTACTGCGCGTGTTAACCTAACTGTATGTAAGATGCAGAATGCGTAAGACGCTACTATGCGTATACGTATTTGTTGATTCGTAAGGAATCATATAAACATTCAGTGGTTAATTCCGTAAACTTACGGCATTGGAATTGTTAGATCTGTAGGAAACAGATGTTGTAATAAAATGGTACCTACTAGATGGTATATTACTGAATTTCATAGACATGTAAATACATGTAAATATCAAGATAGATAAAACTGAAACGTAAAATTCAAAAGCAATAATAAATGAAGTTATAATTAAGTATAGACATTAGGACTGCAGCGCAAAAAGTCTTAAGGTCTAAAACCTTAATGGAAGCAGTACTTTAATACAATCACAGTAAACCAAATTTCACTGTAACATATTGCGCTTTATGGACTAAGCAGCATCTACAACCAAAGTGTGTACATTTAAAATTATTATTATTAAACAGTCTAGGGTTCTATTTGTCATTTTAAAGAATTAAAAGTTAAAAAATATATGTATAAATATATATATATATATAGCCCATACACAGTCTGTTGTAAAATCAAGTAGCATATTGTGAAATTAGTTTAGGTATTATTACCATAATATTTAAGTAATATTTCTCAATAACTTAACACCCAAAATATAATAAAAGGTCCCTTAAGTGTACTGAAGAGAAATATATCACAAAGATACCTAGAGTACTGAAACATCTTAATATGTAACTATACTCTTAGTCAAGGAATAATGAAATATAGTGTTTGCTGTATAGATGTGTTACCAATATCTAAGTAAAATATAGGCTTGCTAGTATGAATTACAGGTCTGGTATATTCACTAGTGAGTTCTCAAACCTATTAAAAGCCACATATAGTCAGTGGGGACTCACATCATCTCCGTAACCTCCTACTTTTTAAAATGGCTTTAAATGTACTTTGTCATTTAGGCCAGGTGGTCTATCAGATCTCATCCTAATAATCCATCTTGTTTCTTGTTCTAATGTTCTGTTTATTAAATCACCACCCTGAAGCCTTCAAATACACACTGAATAACACAAAATTTAAAGTTATGAGTGATGCCTGCCAATTTTTGTGTCTGGCTAAGGCATTAGTTTCAGTACCCACTCTGATGTGGTATATGTGTTCCCTAATCCTTTCTTTAAGTGATCTGTTAGTTTTCCCTATATAGTAACTATTACATGCTGAACAAGTTGCTATATATATCACATTCTTGCTCTCACAATTTGTATTAGTTTTAAAATTATAAATACGTCCTGTGGTAGGGTGTTCAAAAGTAGTTTCTTTGTTAATATATATACATTGATTGCAATGACCGCAAGGTACGGTGTTCCTATCATCTATTGCCCTACCTTTTGATCGATATTTGGGTCTACATAGAATGCTTTTCAAGTTAGGAAGATTTTTATAAGCTATACTTGGTGCCGGGCCTACTATCTCACTAACTTCCTTGTCTGATTTCAGAATTCCCCAGTGTTTGTTCATAGAACTTTTCAACTGTAGATCCAACTTACTAAAAGTGAGATTGGCTCTCACATCAGTTACCGTGGATCTCACAGTACTTGTCGATGCTTCTTGTGCCATAAAATAAGGTTTAGAACTTGGTCTTAGACTATCCACTAAATTGATAGTATCTGATATTTCTTTTTCTTTATATCCTCTCTCTAAAAATCTCTCCTTCATATCATTGATACCTGTAGAGTAGTTCTCTTGCTGTGAATTTAATCTGGATACTCTCATAAATTGTCCTTTAAGGACATTTTTGAAAACATATCCAGGATGCATACTCTGTCTATGTAATATATTATTCCTTTGGCATTCTTTCCTATAAATCGTTGTGTTGATCAAACCATTACTCATCCTAAATACTTCTACATCCAAATACGGTAGACTACTAACTGAAAAGTTCATTGTGAACTTTAGAAAGTCCATGGTATTGTTCAAATATGAAACAAAATTTAATAGGGAGGACTCATCTCCCATCCATATAAAAAAGAGATCGTCCACAAAGCGACAATACATTGCAACGTATTCCTTGTAAGACGGGTTCTTAAAAGGTAAATGTCTTCCCATCTTGCCATAACCAAGTTGGTAGCTATTGGCACAGGATGTGCCCATAGCTACGCCATCCTTTGTAAATATATGACTTCTTGAAATGCAAAGATATTGTTAGTCAGAATAGTCTCAAGTAGTAAAGCTGTTAGGTCAACTTTTTTAACCGAAAAATCTGAATGTTCTTTCAAGTATTCAGTAATTAATCTTATACCAATATCATTGGGGATTACAGTAAATAAGCTAACTACATCAAGTGTCACAAAAAATAATGCTGCTGTTCTCAAAGAGTGAGTTTGGGAGTACAAATCCAAGAGAAATTGTTTACTATCTTTCAGAATTTTCTTATTTTCACTGACCAGTGGTCTTAGTACACTTTCTAAATAAATGGAAAGAGGCTCAGTTAACCACCCCTGACCTGCAACAATAGGCCTGAATGGTGGATCTTTGCTGTTCTTATGGACTTTAGGAAGTCCTTGTATGATCGGAATGGTGGGATTTCTCACCTTTAGGTATTCATAAAGTTCTTGTGTTATATCCTGTGACATCACTAAATCATCTAGAGTATTATAAACATTAAAGACCATCTCATTCAAATTGTCTTTAGTTAATTT
Organism: Protopterus annectens; assembly: GCF_019279795.1. NCBI lineage: Eukaryota > Metazoa > Chordata > Ceratodontiformes > Protopteridae > Protopterus > Protopterus annectens. The sequence goes on from NC_056746.1 coordinate 52,254,216, forward strand.
AGTATATGTGTTTCTGTCTTCAAGCATCTGAAACATCTTGTCAGTATAGTACGTGTAATCCATGATGACTATAGGGCCACCTTTATCTGCTGGCCTTATTACAATAGAGTTATCATTTCTTAAAGAATGTTTATAATACACTTGATGTAGTTAGCTTATTTACTGTAATCCCCAATGATATTGGTATAAGATTAATTACTGAATACTTGAAAGAACATTCAGATTTTTCGGTTAAAAAAGTTGACCTAACAGCTTTACTACTTGAGACTATTCTGACTAACAATATCTTTGCATTTCAAGAAGTCATATATTTACAAAAGGATGGCGTAGCTATGGGCACATCCTGTGCCAATAGCTACGCCAACTTGGTTATGGCAAGATGGGAAGACATTTACCTTTTTAAGAACCCGTCTTACAAGGAATACGTAAATGTATTGTCGCTTTGTGGACGATCTCTTTTATATGGATGGGAGATGAGTCCTCCCTATTAAATTTTGTTTCATATTTGAACAATACCATGGACTTTCTAAAGTTCACAATGAACTTTTCAGTTAGTAGTCTACCGTATTTGGATGTAGAAGTATTTAGGATGAGTAATGGTTTGATCAACACAACGATTTATAGGAAAGAATGCCAAAGGAATAATATATTACATAGACAGAGTATGCATCCTGGATATGTTTTCAAAAATGTCCTTAAAGGACAATTTATGAGAGTATCCAGATTAAATTCACAGCAAGAGAACTACTCTACAGGTATCAATGATATGAAGGAGAGATTTTTAGAGAGAGGATATAAAGAAAAAGAAATATCAGATACTATCAATTTAGTGGATAGTCTAAGACCAAGTTCTGCGAAACCTTATTTTATGGCACAAGAAGCATCGACAAGTACTGTGAGATCCACGGTAACTGATGTGAGAGCCAATCTCACTTTTAGTAAGTTGGATCTACAGTTGAAAAGTTCTATGAACAAACACTGGGGAATTCTGAAATCAGACAAGGAAGTTAGTGAGATAGTAGGCCCGGCACCAAGTATAGCTTATAAAAATCTTCCTAACTTGAAAAGCATTCTATGTAGACCCAAATATCGATCAAAAGGTAGGGCAATAGATGATAGGAACACGGTCATTGCAATCAATGTATATATATTAACAAAGAAACTACTTTTGAACACCCTACCACAGGACGTATTTATAATTTTAAAACTAATACAAATTGTGAGAGCAAGAATGTGAGATATATATAGCAACTTGTTCAGCATGTAATAGTTACTATATAGGGAAAACTAACAGATCACTTAAAGAAAGGATTAGGGAACACATATACCACATCAGAGTGGGTACTGAAACTAATGCCTTAGCCAGACACAAAAAATTGGCAGGCATCACTCATAACTTTAAATTTTGTGTTATTCAGTGTGTATTTGAAGGCTTCAGGGGTGGTGATTTAATAAACAGAACATTAGAACAAGAAACAAGATGGATTATTAGGATGAGATCTGATAGACCACCTGGCCTAAATGACAAAGTACATTTAAAGCCATTTTTAAAAAGTAGGAGGTTACGGAGATGATGTGAGTCCCCACTGACTATATGTGGCTTTTAATAGGTTTGAGAACTCACTAGTGAATATACCAGACCTGTAATTCATACTAGCAAGCCTATATTTTACTTAGATATTGGTAACACATCTATACAGCAAATACTTTAATTCATTATTCCTTGATTAAGAATACAGTTACATATAAGATGTATCAGTAATTTAGGTATCTTTGAGATATATTTCTCTTCAGTACACTTAAGGGACCTTTTATTATATTTTGGGAGTTTAGTTATTAAGAAATATTACTTAAATACTATGGTAATAATACCTATATTAATTTTTCAAAGTGCTACTTGATTTTACAACAGATTGTATATGGGCTATATGTATATACACATATACATATTTTTTAACTTTTTAGTTCCTCCAAATGACAAATAGAACCCTAGATTGTATAATAATAATAATATATAAAAGCACACACTTTGGTTGTAGATGCTGTTTAGTCCATAGAGCGCACTATGTTATAGTGAATTTTGGTTTATTATGATTGTATTAAAGTACTGCTTCCATTAAGGATTTAGACCTTAAGACTTTTTGCGCTGCTGTCCTAATGTCTATACTTAATTATAACTTCATTTATTATTGCTTTTGAATTTTACGTTCAGTTTTATCTATCTTGATATTTACATGTATTTACATGTCTATGAAATTCAGTAATATACCTTCTAGTAGGTACCTTTTTATTACAACATCTGTTTCCTACAGATCTAACAATTCCAATGCCGTAAGTTTACGCTAATTAACCACTGAATGTTTATATGATTCCTTAATCAACAAATATATGCACGCATAGTAGCGTCTTACCGCATTCTGCATCTTACATACAGTTAGGTTAACACGCGCAGTAAGCTGATTGTACACAATGAGTTTGACTTTTAAATGTAAGTAGTTGAAAAGCTATGAACTTTTTATATGTGAAAGAATCGACACCCAGGTTGTACGTAAAGTGTTGAAAAAGTGCGATCTTTGTATTTATGTTATTTTTAAGTCTGATGTAACGTACATGTTCTAAGAGCATGGAAACTTCATCTAAGGCAGATATCTGCTAACTATTGAGCTAGTTTATATGTAAAGTGTTGAGAGAGCACGAACTCTGCATTAACGTTGTTTTTAATCTTGATGAAACGAGCATGTTCTAATGTAAGCAGTTGAAAAGCTATGAACATTTTATATGTGAAAGAATCGACACTCAGGTTGTACGTAAAGTATTGAAAAAGTGCGATCTTTGTATTTATGTTGTTTTAAGTCTGATGTAACGAACATGTTCTAAGGACATTGAAACTTCATCTAAGGCAGATTTCTAACTATTGAACTAGTTTATATGTAAAGTGTTGAGAGAGCACGATTTTGCATTAACGTTGTTTTAATCCGGATGAAACGAGCATGTTCTAATGGCATTGAAATTTCAGTTAAGGCAGTTATTTGTTAACAGTTGAGCTAGTGTGATAACTGCATATTCGTTGTTCTTCAACCCCAATGAAACGAACATGTTTTGAAAGCGCTGAGTTTAAACTCATGCATGATCGTATTGAAACATTGTCTACAGTTCAGTACAATATACTTTCATATATGGTTTTGTTGTATACCATGTATATCCTTGAAAGGTATTGAATTATAAATCTTGATGCATATTTTATGATTTTATAAGTGCAATAGATTCACTGGCATGGTAAATATTACACCAGCCCTTGTACCTTTAAATGAATAGAACATGTGATGTGACTTAACCAATGATGAGTATTGGTTGTTTTAAAAAGGTTGTTCATGGTGTTTGTCCTTGTTTTAAGAGTCTGAAGAAGCCTTTGGCTAAAGCTTACCGCTTAAATAAATTTATGTTTGTTTTATGAACTGACTTGTTGGAACATTTTACTTTCATTTTATTGCCATTGGAATATCACGCTTGTGTTTGGACTGTGATTATTTTATGAATAGAGTGAGTTCCTATCTCAACTGAAAGCAGCCCTGCATTTGGACTTGGATTTATACACACATATATACCTATAGCTGTCTATCTCTCTACATTTACAGATGTGTAGATGCCCATATGTCCATGCATGTTCGGCCTATATGTGTGGCCTGTATCTCATTCTCTTGGCAATTGACGTGGATGACCTTAGGACTGAGGTCAGTCATTCGTGCCGACATGTACGTGTTTCAGACTTATCATCTCAAGCAATATATGTGTTCTGCCACATATAACTGTGTAACCTGCAACGTTTGAAGTGTATTAGAGCAGGATATGACAGATATTCCTATATGTACCCACATTATGGTGCACTATATCCAGGATTCATGCATTAAGAAGTCATGTGGTGTGTTATTACTACATTCCCTGTGCTGTTGATAGATTGTGCTGGATGATATGTATGTGGAATGAGTGGTTATGTACATCTGTCATGGTTTAATGGTTAATCATGTAGTGTATGATGAGCAGCATTCCGGGTGTGGGCCTTCCAGAGGCTGTATATTGTGTTTCAGGCAGAACACCAGCTGTCAGTTACAGTGTGATTTAGGGACATTTGAGCAGTCGTACGTGGGTGTATGTGGCTTTGCGCAGAGCTAAGCAATGCTAATCTCAGGTTGCATTTCCTTACACTCAGCTAGCATCTACTTAGCTCAGTCTATGTAGGTAATGCTTAACCCCATGTGAATACACATACACACACTTACAACTGCTTATCCATGTGTACTACTGCTGTTATGCGCATACACATGCTTACTAGTGCCTTAGTCATTATGACACATCACATGTGCATTTAAGGCAGTACTCCTCTGCAGATATAAATGTTACTTAGTAGGTTATACAGCACAATGAAGTTAACATGCGGATATCACATGGAAAATAGGATGTGCTGCAGTGGGACTCGACCCGGGAATGCTTACACGTTAGACAGATGCTCTGGCCACTACACTATTGCTGTTTAGCTTCATTTGCATATGTCTACCATAATGACATGCCCATGTTCCCTTCTCCCAGCCCCCGAGCTCCACATACACAGTATCCATCCATTCCCCGGTTGCTAGCCCTTCCATGCCACACCTCCACACATTTCCCCCTCTGCACGTCTCGGTACACCTCCAGTATACTGTCCCCACCCAAGCGTCTGTAGGCTCTTCATCCGTTTAGTCCACGTATGTACCAGCCTTTCCTTGATCCTCCTCCAATACTGGTGGTGACATCGATGTGACCCACAACTGTAGGTTCATCCTGCCAGGGATGGACCTGTTGTTGTGTCAAGAGTAGACCTAGGGTGTCTACATTTTTTCTCCCACTGGTAGCATCCTGACAGGGTATTGTGTAGCAGCAGTTTGGTAACACACCTGGCCAGCCACATCTCCCGGTTCCACAGAACCAACGCCCCAAGTGTGACATACTGTGCATGTAGCACGCTCTTACGCCCCCGCGGTGTGCACCATATATCATTATTCCCTTCGGTATTATACAGGTCTACAGTTCTCACAGTATGATTGGACAGGCACTGTTCCGTGCTGCACATAGACTGCTCATAATACTGTGGTTGAGCAATGGACACGTGTTCTGATATTAATCTACACACTTATATACATTTCCTATAGTGTTGGCTGCATGTGCTGGATGATGTGTTTCTGATCACAGCAGCTGAATGTGTATTCGCCATGGCTTAGTGGAACTCATGTCTACTATAGTGTGCAGGGTCGGGGGGTTGCAACCTGGCAGTGCAGATTATTTTGTTAATGGCCACAACAACAGCTATTGGCTACAGGGTGACTAAGGCACTGTAGAACATTTGTAGGTGGGTATGCACTTGTTTGTGCGAGGGACAGCATTACTGCCCTCTATTTGCAACATCTTGCACTCAGTTAGCCTCTACTTTGCTTCACCAGTGTGGTACTCGCATACCTGCAGCCAAACAGGCTTACACCTGCTTCCTCCCCCATACACACATGCAACTTTGTGTATTTTGTTCACATCTGTCAACCGGGACACTCGGACTGTATGCTTGTCCATTGTCATCAGTGCCCTGGGGTGTAGAGCTCAGCTATGTATCACAATTAATACTGGGGTGTTCACATTCATAGATGGTAACAGACATAACATAGCTATGTACCCCATTAATCATGCTTAGTTTACATTAAACTGTCGGTATTATCCATGCTTAGGTCAGGTTTACAAGTCAGGTATGACTGTTGACAAAGGTCAGCTTATGGTGAGATATGATTCCTGTTTCACAGGTCTGGATAGGTTACATGCAGGTATTTGGGGTAGGTGTAGTTATTCCATACCTGTGTGGTACAGTACAAGCAAATAGCTAAGGAGTAAGCAGGTAGGTAGAGGGGGTGACATTGTAACTGTATTGTAGCCCGTAGGTATAATTGGGTGGGGAGCAATAGGGACGGTTTGTTGGATGTGTTGGGATTTGTATGTGAGGCAGGACAAGAGGTGTTGGTATCACTAGTTGATGTAGTGGTATAGAGTGTGAGGTGGGGGGGTTGCAAGGTGGTGAGCCTGTGCTGCTCCAGGTGTGTTTGTGGTGTTCCTTCATGTGTTAGTTACATGTGTCCTGTGGGACAGCTGTGATACTACATGTGGATTGCAGTTCAAGATACTTGCAATACAGTAGGGGAAGAGGGTGTCACCTACGTGTACCCGTAGACATTAACGAAATGGAACAGGGGCTGTTAGGTATGTGGTGTGCATGGGGCACAAAGGGTGTGTTAATAGGTGGATTATTCAGGGATATGCAGGATGGCTGCAGGGAAGGTCCACAGCTGGCCATGATGTCTATGACAACAGCTGTGCATATGCACTGCATTTGGTGTTTGCGTCAGACATTCACACCCCTGGGTGGTGCTGAGGACTACAATAATACCTTGTGATGCCTATTACATCGGCTTACATGCCTACAGTGGGATGTTGCAACCATGTGTTCGTAGGTGTAGTGTAGTGGGTTATGCAACAACACATATGGTTATACCATACTTAGCCATGTAAACTGGGCTGTGTTGTGGTAGGACCAATATCGGGAATGGCTGCCCGTTAGACATGAGCATGCCTGTCGACTGTACAGAATCCGCGGCCTGTCTGGAGTTTGCTTAATATTATTGGTGTGTTCCTCTTACTATCTGCACCTCTCTAGAAATACCTGGGAACTGATGCCATTAAATGCAGACAAGTAATTGTGTTTAGGACCCCACATCCTTCAGATGAGTCATGCTAATGCATAACCTATTATTCCATCGGCTTTCTAAGGTTGTAAGTGGAATATGTGCTTTCTGTCCCTATTTGTCCTCCCAACGGTTTAGGTTCTATCCAGTGCTTTTGCTCTTAGAGGTTGAGAGGTATGGGCGTAAGCTCTGTCCAACTCAAATATTACTTACATCCCCGGGGCGATCCGAATACAACTGCACCAGCCAACGCCTGCACGCCTAGGCCAATAATTACATACCCATAGTTCCCCCACCTGCCCATCCTCTACAGCACTCATCCTTACTGTGGGTGCAGGTGGGGTCTAACCACACCACTACACAGTGCCCACTCTCCACGTGTCAGGACCCATGTCAAACATTGTGTTGACCCATGGGGTTATCAGGCTTGCACAACCTACTGGTCTGTCTATGTATACAGCCTGGTTAAATAAATCATTACAGGGACTGACTCTGATGATCACTAATTTTTGGGGTGTCCCACAAGGGACATTGATGTCTTTTGTTTCAAGAGTAGACTGGGCAGGTCTGTCCAACTTGTAGTATCCTGCCTGTGGTCTGGGAAGCAGTGGTGTGTTTACTTGTATCATGTGTTTGTATGTTTCACCTGTCTAGCTGGGGGGGTGTTGATGCTACATGTTACACGTTTGTTGATTAGACCCCTCACCCCCATTGGCACAGTCTGTGAACATATGTAATCCTTAACTGGTGTATCATATCTATATATATATCTATATCTATATATCTATATCTATCTATATATATCTATATATATCTATATATATCTATATATATATCTATATCTATATATATATATATATATATATATATATATATATATATATATATATATATATATATGTATATATGTAGATAGGTCTATATATATGTATATATATATATATATATATATATATATCTGCTGCATACTACTATTTAACAAATTGTTTTCTAGTCCTCAGGAGCTTTTCTCCCTGGGTCTCTGCTGTAAATGAGCCAAAAGAGCTCAGCCAGACTTAGCCGTTTAACAGATGTGATTTAAGTACATGATTCAGTTAATATCCTAGCTATAATATCTGTATGTCTATATATATATATATATATATATATAAATATATTGCTGTATATATATGTCTAAAAACATGTGGATGTATGGGTGTCTGCATATGTATATATCTATATGTGGGTATTTAATTATATTCTATCTCTGTATGTACACATCTGTACTACTGGGAGGGGGAGGTTTCACTCCATGTAGGTATGGGTATATATACACTCACACCTCTACAGTTGTACATCTACATCTGGTTATTCCATTCTTTGCCATGTACAATAGACTGTGCTGCAGTGGGACCCGCAGCGGGAGTGGCTGTCCGTTGGGTGGTGGCCCTGCCCAATGCACACTATTGTTTACATCCCTGAGGCAGTCCACATAGACCCACTCCAGCCAACACCTACTCAGCTAGGCCCATGATTTCATACCCATAGTTCCCAATCCACACATCCTCTTCAGCACTCTTCCTTACTCCGGGTGCAGGTTGGGTCTGGCCACACCAGTACACTGTACCCACGCCGCACTTCTCAGGACCCATCACGTTTGTTGTCTTGCCCCATCGATCATCAGGCTTCCCCTACCTTGTACACTAGGAGCATGCATGGCCTGCCCTTTGACATCGGTGTAATGGCAGGAAGCCCAAAATGATTGAATTTTTGGTTGTCTCACAAGGGACATACATGTCTTTGTTTCAAGATTAGACTTGGCGGGTCTCCCCGACTTGTAGTATCCTGCCTGTAGTCCAGGAAGCAGTGGTGTATTTATGTTTATTGTGTGTCTGTATGTTTCACCGGTCTAGCTGGGGGGAGTTGATGCTACGTGTTACACGTTTGTTGATTGGACCCCTCACCCCCAATTGCACAGCCTGTGAACATATGTACTTCGTAACTGCTGTATCATATCCTAGCTATATACATGTGTATATTTACACACACACACACACACACACACACACACACACACACACACACACACACACACACACACATATATATATATATATATATATATATATATATACATTACTATATACAGATATATCTGTATATGTATGCATATGTATATATTTATATATTGCTGTCTATATATATCTAATGACATATGGGTTTATGGGTGTCTGCATATGTATATATCTATATGTGGGTATGTATATGGATTCTGTCTCTGTATGTACACATTTGTACTATGGAGAGGGAGAGGTATATCTCCATGTAGCTATGGGTAGATATACACACACACATACCTCTACATATATACCTCTACATCTGGTTATTCCGTTCCTTGCCATGTAGATTAGACTTTGCTGCAGTGGGACTCGTAGCGGGTGTGGCTGCTCATTGGGCGACGCCTCTGCCCAAATAACACTTTTGCTTACATCCCTGGGGCTGTCCGTATAGACCCACATCAGCCAACACCTGCACACCTAGACCCATAACTAGCTACCTATAGTTCCCCCACCCTCACCTCCTCTACAGCACCCATCCTTACTCTGGATGCAGGTTGGGTCTGAACACACCACTACATGCTGCCCACTCTCCACTTCACGGGACCCATGTCGTACGTTGTCTCGACTCATGGGTCATCAGACTTTCCCACACTTGTATTCCAGGTATGTGCACACCCCGGCCAGAATGGTCATCGCATCGGCTTCCCGTCTGTGTTCCAAGTTTAGATTTCATGGGTGCACTGTGTACCCCCCCCCCCCAATTGTATCCTGTCTGTGGTCTGGGGAGCAGTGGACTATTGACATTGTTTGTGGGTTTGTGTGCATGTTTCCTCTGTCCGGCTGGGGGGGAGGTGATGCTACGTGTTACATACTTCTTGCTTGGACCCCTCACTTCCATTGGCATAGCTTGTGAACATACGTCATACTTGTGTGCTGTTTCCTATCATAGCTGTATATCTGTGTATATCTATGCACACACAGACACACACACATATATATATATATATATATATATGTATATATATATATAAATATATATATATATATATATATATATATATATATATATATATATATATATATATATATATATATATATATATATATATATATATATATATATATATATATATATATATATATTTTTTTCAAAATTAACCGCACTCAAAAAAATTGAACTAAGAGAAGAAATTTTAACTAAGAAATGAACTTCGTGACAATAAAAGCATTCAATAAAATAGTAAATAACACCAACAACTCTTGTAGAACTTTAGCTTGCCTTATTTATTATCAAGACTTCTTCAGAAAGACATGTTTCATAAGTATGAGCAACCATTTTCACTTCCTTTATATACATTAGTTCTAGCAGGCCATTTAAATTAACAACAGTTCCTTTCCAATAGAAAAGTGTGAACAAGCAGGGTGCTGTGTGCATTTTCATTAACATTATAATTGCAGTTACATAAGGCAAATTGGTCAGACAGTAATAGCCTTGTGGTGCCGTGCATACTAAAAGGGATAGTGTGCAAGGATCGTGTGCAAAAGGGGATTGTGTGCAAAAGGGACTGTGTGCAAAAAAAAAAAAAAAAAAAAGGTTGGGGACCAGGAAAGATGACAGTCATGCTGTGATGATTCTAATATAAACACGTAACTTATGAGTGTTTGCCTCTAAAGGTAAGTAAAGAAGGGAATGGAGGAAGGTGGAGAAGTCAGGTAGAGAGTCCTACTATGCTTTGGCATCGGTATGTGTGTAGAAATGTGTGGGTGTGCCACCTGATGGGCGAGTGGGAGGAATCGGTGTGGACTTGAGGGGCTGTTAGGGGCCCCATGACAAGGAGCATATGAATGACAGAGTTCCCAGAAGACTGTCAGTGCAGATGGTACCATCCGTGGGCTGGTTTGGATGGTATCACCCCTTGAATGGCTGCGTGAAAATGTGAGACCGGGGTATAGTTGGTGGGGTCAACGGGGCTAGCCTGGTGATTGAGAGCATGTGTGTATGGGGAGTCAAAGTCAGAGAGTGGGAGCATATGCATGGGTTATGGGGAGTCAAAGTCAGAGAGAGAGAGGAAACACATTATATTCACTTGCACAGTTGTAAATCCATAAACACATTAAATCTACTTGCACAATTCTTCAAACCCTCTTGCACAGTTCTTCAAACCTTATCACATTTCAATCTCTATACCATTTAAGTGCACATTTAATGTTCAGTGTCTCGTTGAGACCTGGATAGCAGATTGAACTGAGAGCTGATGTCTATACAGGTCTCAACGAGACACTGAACATTAAATGTGCACTTAAATGGTATAGAGATTGAAATGTGATAAGGTTTGAAGAACTGTGCAAGAGGGTTTGAAGAATTGTGCAAGTAGATTTAATGTGTTTATGGATTTACAACTGTGCAAGTGAATATAATGTGTTTCCTCTCTCTCTCTCTGACTTTTGACTCCCCCATAACCCATGCACATATGCTCCCACTCTCTACTTTGACTCCCCATACCCCTACACACATGCTCCCACTCTCTACTTTGACTCCCCCATACCCCTACACACATGCTCTCAATCACCAGGGTAGCCCCTGCTGACCCCACCAACTATACCCCGGTCTCACATTTTCACGCAGCCATTCAAGGGTGATACCATCCAAACCAGCCCACGGGTGGTACCATCTGCACTGACAGTCTTCTGGGGAACACTGTTATTCATAGGCTCCTTGTCATGGACGGCCCCCTAACAGCCCCCCCTCAAGTCCACACCGCATTCCTCCCACTCGCCCATCAGGTGGCACACCCACACATTTCTCTACACACACACCGATGCCAAAGCATAGTAGGACTCTCTACCTGACTTCTCCACCTTCCTCCATTCCCTTCTTTACTTACCTTTAGAGGCAAACACTCATAAGTTACGTGTTTATATTAGAATCATCACAGCATGACTGTCAACTTTCCTGCCCCCCCCCCCCAAACCTTTTTTTTTTTTTTTTTTTTTTTGCACACAGTCCCTTGCACACAATCTTTTGCACACAATCCTTTTTGCACACGATCCCTTTTTGCACACTATCCCTTTAGTATGCACACGCACCACAAGGCTATTACTGTCTGACCAATTTGCCTTATGTAACTGCAATTATAATGTTAATGAAAATGCACACAGCACCCTGCTTGTTCACACTTTTCTATTGGAAAGGAACTGTTGTTAATTTAAATGGCCTGCTAGAACTAATGTATATAAAGGAAGTGAAAATGGTTGCTCATACTTATGAAACATGTCTTTCTGAAGAAGTCTTGATAATAAATAAGACAAAGCGCTAAAGTTCTACAAGAGTTGTTGGTGTTATTTACTATTTTATTGAATGCTTTTATTGTCAGGAAGTTCATTTCTTAGTATATATATATATATATATATATATATATATATATATATATATATATATATATATACATATATAAATATCTATATATATATATATATATATATATATATATATATATATATATATATATATAGATATGTGTATATGTTTGTATATATATTGCTGTATGTATATATACACACATATCTATATATATATATATATATATATATATATATATATATATATATATATATATATATATATATATATATATATATATAAATCCATGTGGGTGTATGGGATGTATGGCCTTAATCTTGCTTATCTATTGCTATGATGGCTCAGTGGTTAACTACTGTGATATAGTATATACGGTCCTGGGTTTGAGCCTTGCTGAGGCAGTGTATTTTGTTGCTGGGCGGAACTTGGGCCGCTGGATCCAGAGTGTTTAAGGCACTTTAAAGTGGTTGTAAGTGGGTTTGCATGGGTGTGGACAAAGGTAAGCACTGCTAACCTCCGGTTACAGTTTCTTATGCTCATTAGCTTCTACTTTGCTTACTCTGTGTGGGCAATGCTTACCCCCACGCAAACACACTTGGACACGCTTACCGCTGCTTATTTGTGCTTAGACCTGCTTACATGTGCCTTATTCATTATGACACTAACACTTCACATGTGCATTTCATGCAGTACTCCAGTTCACATTTAATTGCTATTCTGTAAGTTATATGGCAAAACGATGTAAAATTATGTTCATATACAGCTTTCCCATGGAAAATTACTTGTGCTGCAGTGGGACTCGAACCTGGAATGCCTGTTCGTTAAGTGGATGATCTAACCACTCCACTGTTGCTGGGCTGTTTCATTTGACTATATATTCCTTGTTATCCTCTTCAGCCTTTTCGGCTGCTTTAACCATAGCTAGGCGATGGGCAAACCTGCACACCTATGGTTAGCTTTACTCAGGGTTTTAAAACAAATAAATAATAGGGTTTCTTCGTCTTATTTGACTGTACTGTTGCTGTTGACCACATGGGGAAGGTTGGTGGAGATATGCAGACACTTGTGAGCTGTCTTGCTCATTTATTTACACATTCTTCTGTTCTACTTTGCAGGGGCATGTTTATTCTGAGAGCTCTGCTCTCAGACACGCCCGCTGCACTCGTCCATACTCCGTGTAGCATTTGGAGTTCAGGCAATGTGCCTTCATTAATATGCATGGTGCGTTGCCTTTCTCCTCTTCAATTGCCGCTTCCGTGTAGGACTAGATTAGTCCTGCACAGAAGATTAGTAAATCCGGGGGACTGTGTATATTTGTATAACTAACAGTATAAATAACATGGAATATATGTCATGCTGTACAATTTACAGAGTAAATAGAATGACAATTTGCTTCAGCTTCTTTTAAACTTTCACCTAATGTCATGCTATTCTTTGTAAGCCACTTGTTATGGAAATAATGACATACAGATGGAAATAATTGCTTATCGACATAATTACTAGCAATCATTTAACAAAATCTCCAGTACAGTGAACTATAAATGGATTTTGACATTTGTATTTTTCAGACTCCTACAATAACATCTCACAGCATGTTCCCAATAACATCACTCTCACTTATGAAAATAACATTATGAGCACCAGATGACAAAAATGATTAACGCATCTACTGCAGGACATCCAGTGTTAATAATCTTGTTTCATTTTGTTACTTATGCTGTGTCCTTTCTTATGCTGCTAATAATTAATTAATAAGCACTTAGATAAGGAATCCCAACCCACAACATTTCAGCATCCCAGAAGGAGCTATGGCTGTTCACTGTAAGTATAAAATAAGGGTGCTTATAAGCAGCAGCAGTAATGTGTGCTACTTGTCTGTCTCACATGTGAAAATCTTCATTTTTTAAGCATTTCACTATCAGTTGAGCGTGTATTAGTATTACATTTTATTGTTAGTGTCCTTAAAGTATACAAGCAAGGCATAACAATATATGAGCAAAATAAGCTCCAAGCAAATAATCCTAATATGTATAATGTATCTATTTATTACAAACACTCTAACATACATTTTGCAAATCTTTCCTATTAATGGAAAAAAAACAAATCACAGAGATTTACAGAGAGTATATTTAGGTATTTATAATAAATGAAAAATTATTATTTATAGTTTATACTGAACAAATTAATGCATTATAAGTTTATTTGTTTGGTGTTTTTTTTTTCAGACTGTACCCCCTAACTAGCCAAGAATATTTATAACTTTCCAGGTAGTTAGTACAAGAGAACAGGATGTGGATGGAAGGGTAGGTACTTGCAAATAAGTTACTTCCAAGCTCTTCTAAAAACAACATGCATATAACAGAAGTAGGCTGTGCAATATGACTTCAAAAGGAAAATAACTAAATACAGCATTCAGTTTTAAATAGACAAGCACTTTACAGTATATGTAGTGACCAGTATGGGCCGCCCTTGAGCATTAGTCTACATGAGGCCATTCAAAATGCCTCCATTATAATTCACCACTGTCTATATAGTCTAGTGGTTGATAACATCCAGATCATTGAGGAGATAGTATGTTAGTGACTTGTCTGTGATATGGGGGTGGTGATGCACAGCACCATGGACTATGGCTTCAATGGTGGTCACTAATACATGCTGTTTTGCTAATACTGATGCTAGTCCTAGCATCATAATTCCAATGGATAGCAGATTGCCATAACCACTGATGTTAGATTTATACTTTTTGAATTGTTCCACAATGTCTGATATCCTCAGCTGCTGACATGATCAGTCACATTAGAATGTTGTGCTCATTTGCATGCTATGTTGTCATTTACAAAGACATTTTAAACTGCACTATTGATTCTGTAGTATAGTCACCATGCTTGTGTCTCTGTGTCTTCTCCAATAATATCGCTTCTCACTATTCTGTCTCATGTAACACTGTGTGCCAATTGTTTCTGAATATCCTCCTCTGTCTTTCATTTACATAAATCCTTTCATTCTTACTGCAATATTGTTCTTGTCTTATCAGGCAACACTGCTAATGTCTTATATTAGATATTACTGTCAATAGCTCCAGCAACACCCTTGTAAGGACAGCCTGTTTTTTTATATCACTTTATGTTCTCCACTGCAAAGTTCTGCAACACTGCTGTCAAGGTTTTATCTGTTTCTCTTGACAGTTGTGTTGCAACTATTTTGCATTGTATATCCATAAAAAAAAAAAAAACAGTTTACTTAGTCACAGAAGCAGTGTGCACACCAGTACTACAAAATAGCCAGACATGTGGCATGTTATCTAAATGGACAGCTGAATCAATACAAGTTGACATGTGAGTAAGTGGATTGAGGAAAGAGGTATGTATACAGAGTTACATTCAGACAGCTAGACATACAGATATATAGTATATGACACTGTGTCAATACAATGAGGTACACACTCGAGATATGAGCTCAGACTTAATTAGTAATCCAGGCCTTCATGACTCTATTTAGGATTCTAGAAATGTTACTGTTAGTGAGGGCATGCTGCACTTACTTTGCATATAAAAAAGAACATAAATAAATCAATGATAACTTAATTTCCTTAAGTATTGTTCAGACTGGTAATGTACTTATATAGCCAGCTAGTCTCCCTATTAAGGTAAATTCAGCTGTTAAGAAATTAACTTTAACTGCAGTCAATTGGCAGTTTCAGAATGAGATATTTTCTTATCAGACTGTTTTAAAATATGAGCAGATATGTAAAATATTTATGATAATGTGTGTTTTAAAGTTAGTAGAACAGGTTCAGAAACACATATCATAGCAATAATCTGTAAATGTTCATTGAGCATACAGTTGGGGAATATATTGTTTTAATAAACTATGATATAGTTTCCACTTATGCTATCTAATTGTGAGTAGTCCAGTTGTTTATATCTCTTGCAAATATGTGGCTTTGCCTGTTTACTAATGAAATGCTCAAGATTCCAAAATTTAATTTTTGACAGCAGCAAAATGTTCTGCCATCTGTGCAAACTGTATTTCTTTGTGACTCCAAACACTGTAAAAAATCAGAATGCAAATGATGAAATGCATTCTGCAAATCCAGCTACTGACACTGATATTTCTAATCATAATTACAAACACCCATACAATCTGGAGTTAAAAAGTGGTAGAAAACATTTCAAAGCAGCCACTTATTAAATGTAAAGTGCTAATATACTTACAGAATGCTGTTCAAGTGCCAGATATCTTCACTACACATGAAATACAACAAGCAGATCCTGGTATCATGCGTGTCTCCTTTTCGGCCAGTACTCTGATCAAATTGTAAGAAGTACGGAAGCAGCAGAGAACCAAGCTGTGTGCAAAAATTGTGTGGTCTACACAACTACACACAACCTGGAGGAGACCCTATTCCACTTCAAACATATGCCTGTTGACGAGAATCAGGTACATTCCCATGGCTGAACTTCTGGCACCATATTTGATTCCCATATACCTGCCGCCAGTATTTCTAAATATCATATGCAGTCAGGCTTGAAAATACATATAATTACTGTCAAGATCACTTGAACTCCATACAGTTATGGAAATGCTTTATAAAACTGACCAGCTTCAGTGCCTCGGCTGTAGTTTAGTGCCTCCATATTGTAAACAAGTTCCCAATTCATGAAGATTCTGACACATATCAACAACAGGTGATGTTGTTCAGTTAACCCCCACATTGTATACATTACTAATGAAAGCACAAATGCACATCCCTTACCCTTGCAAGAGACATAATACCCATATTTGGAGTCTAGAATACTTTTGTGGTGTATATATGCTAAAAGAGAGACTGTCCATGACTGGAACAATGTATCCTGCTAAAGAGAAACCCAAAAGGACATTTGCATGTGATTGACATTTTTATGAAATGTTGACCCTTAATAAATCAGTGAAATTAGAAAGGAGATTTTATTTTATAGTTTATACTTTAGAGATAAATTAAAAAAACATGTTTGGGAAGAGGGAGCAATGATTTTGAATCACTTTACCAAGATATTGCCAAGTATTCTCCGTATCATGGATACTATCCAGTTTACCCAATGGCTTTAGTACGGATAGTGCTAAATCCAACTAACCATACAATTTGTGATATTACTTTTAAAAAGCATGTGTAGTCAAAATATTCTAGTATTCCAAATGTACCCATTTTGGTGAATATGTTTTCCAGTGTGAGTTCCCATTGTGTGTTCAAGGACCATAGGTACAATCCTTCTGACAGTGACAATTTAAAAGAGATGACAAGCATGTATGTGTGTGTGTGTATATATATATATATATATATATATATATATATATATATGTGTGTGTGTGTGTGTGTGTGTGTGTGTGTGTGCGTGTGTGTGTATATATATATATATATATATATATATATATATATATATATATATATATATGGGTCTACCTGATAAATAACACCGACATGCCAAAACGCCGACAACGAAATAACTGACACCACAAAACTGAAAGTTCAAAATCACGAAACTTCACATGCCCGACAAACCACAATCCCGACAATCAACAAAACATAGACCTTATCCGAAAAACACACACACAACACAAGTACACCAAAAACCTTACAAACCTACACTAAACCTTATATACACAACTATCTAAGCATTAACCTTAACCCAAACCCTAACCCTAAGGTCCGTCACTATCGCACACTTACCTTACCTGCACCCTAACCCAAACTCACTTAATCTGCCCCTAACCCTAAATTCTATCATTATCGCACACTTACCTTACCTGCACCCTAACCCTAACTCACTTAATCCACCCCTAACCTCAAAGTCCATCACTATCACACACTTACCTGACCCACACCCTAACATGTCTCACTATCACACACTTACCTTACCCACACCCTGACCCTAACGTCCATACCTATCGCACACTTACCTTATCATGTCGATGTTCTCAGCATCAGGCTTTTCAACTGTCGGTCTTCTCTGCTGTCGATCTTCCGGTGTCGGTTATCTCGTTGTTGGTATTTTCCACTTTGAGCGTAATCAGGTAGACCTATATATATATATATATATATATATATATATATATATATATATATATATATTAAGTTGGAAATATATCCTGGAAGATTCCTTGTTTTCTGAAGAACAGAGGTCTCAGTTTGAGTAAACCAATTAGAAGTTGAAGTAGTGGGGTGAGATGTTGTTGACTCCATGTAAAAACTGCTTTTTAGGTATAAATGCAAATTTCACATTTTTCTGTTACATTCCTAACATTAAACATATTTTGGAAGTATGCAACTTGCTTTGTCAAGCCTTTTTTTAACTTTGTCATTGTTATCGTTTTTATATGCAATGCAGTTTTTCAACAGTACTGTTTTACATAAATATGTTTACATACAATATACATTCCACAATTGCTTACCACATTATACAACCCTTTTGTAATGGTACTGTTAACCTCAATGTATGTAATTTGTTTCCGAATTCAACAGACATAATTTATTTGCCTATCTGCTCATTTACACCTCAAGCATAACCACAAAACCCTCCCCATAAACTGAACTATGACATATGACATTTCTTTTAACCCTTCCATGCACATGCACACACACAGTCACACACACACACACACGCACGCATGCACGCACACACACACACGTACGCACACACACACACACACACACACACACACACACACACACACACACACACACACACATTTTCTGCTGTATTGGCCACCAGATTTAAAGTTCCAGGTACTACTTTTTTCCATATTTAAATTTTTAAAAAGTTATCCCCATTTGGGTATTATGTACCTTACCTCTGGCAATCAATGTTCCGGTCATTATCACTGCCCACTCATTCTCCACTATAACTACCATTTCTTCTGTTGCATCACTTCCTCCTGTCACATTATCTAATTGGTTTACTCATCAATGAAGTCCCAATGTATCTTTCTTTTTTTTTTCAGACACCTTTATTGAATTATCACTTGTGACACAGGCAAATTTACATTCATATAAATGTAATCATACTATAATTAACATAACAAACATTGTACTTCACATATATTGGTATATATCATATAAACTAAGCAACATTACATACATTATTTAATTCCTGCCTTTTTTGAAAGAAACATCTTTATTAAAACATCACTTACTACACAGGCAATCATACATTTATATAAATGAAAACAAACCACAGCAACACAGTCCTAGTTGCAACCATTTTACATTACAAACCATACTGACACACTCCCAGTTGCAAACATTATGCATCACTTATAATCTACCCAATCTTTTTCCATCAAACATTACATAGCTCATTTAAGTTATGCCACTTTTTAAATCCCATTTCTCCCTTGTATGTATTGTTCCCACAATTCCCATTTTTCCTATGTAGTTTGCTCCTACCCTTTTCTAAAGATCTCAATTCCAGTTAATTTATCTCTATTGTTATATTCACTACTTCTAGTATAGTTGCTTTAGATTTTGATTTCCATTTTCTAGTAATTACTTTTTTGGCAGCCACCATTATTAGACACAGCAAGGCCTTACCATGCCTAGGCAATTCTAATTCTGTATCATAGCTCAGAAAAATCATCTCCCTCGTCAGAGCAATCTGGCCACTCAGCATCTCAGATAGTGCATCTCATACGGAATCCTTAAAGTCCACCAATTCACCTCAGTCCCAGAAAATATGTTCCCAGTTAAATCTTTCTTCCCTGTCACACCTCCAACATTTGCTGTCTGCTTGAGGAAAATTTCTCTGGAATCTACTTGGGGTATAAACATATCTATGTAAACATTTCCAATCACAAATCCTGAATCTTCTAAATGTTGTTGCATATTTGGGAGACATACCTATATCCCCCATTTGTGAACTGCTTATCCAGTCTCTCTTCCCAATCCTTCCTGACCTCCTTTGATTGATTGTTATAGTTATGCATTATTTTATACGCTCTATTAATTATTCCTTTTTTAACGGCAGCTTCTGATCTAGATTCTACTGAAATCTCTACCAGTGCTGGTCTTTAGTTTAGGATCTTCCCGTTTCTTTCTCTTTGCCTATAGTCTGATATCAATCCCCGATAGGGAAGGCAATCTCTAACCTGCAGTCCAAATAAACTTTTGGTGTCTTCCCATTCTATCATCTTTTCCTCTCCAGTTATATGTTCCCAATACCTTGGTTCCTTTGCCAGTTTTCTCCAATAAATTCCAGCCCCTTCCCCCCGTTTCTGTCTATCAGACATTTTGCATGCCCTCACCATAATTTCTTCACCCACATCTTCTTCCTGTATCAATTTCCAGACCCTCCTCTTCCCATGCCTCAGCTATCATCTTTCTCACTTCCCTGGCGAGCAGTTGAAGTTCTAGTCTTGTATCTCCAGCCTATAACATCTTGTTGTGTACTCCAGAAAGGCATAAATCAGTTCAATCTGATATCTTCTGTTCCAGTAGTTTACTCCATATTTCTCTTGTGCCCTTCCATAATACCAGAACCTTGCTACGTGTCCAACACATACGGATCTGACCAGTATTTTCCTCCCAACATCTCCACCACTCTCTGGATGGGTACTGTCCTTCCCAATGCATCCCTACAGGTATTCTGTAACACTGTTGCTCCATCCTACGCTAAAAAGAGAAAAAAGAAAAAAATTGGATAAATTCCGTAAAGGATGTCACTAATATTTATAGACACTGCACCGTAACCTACAGGACTTCTTTAGATGAAATTACAAGTTAAAAAACATTTAAAAATCCATTTTTTAAAGGTTCACACAGTGTCTGTAAATGTCAATGGCATCCTTTATGGAATTTATTCACCATCCTTCTGTACTGAACCCCATTATGGTGACCAGCTTCTTTACTAATAATATACCTTCCCAGAACTATTCTTCAGTCCATATAACATCTTCTTTATTTGACTGATCCTTCAGCTTACCAAAAGCACCCTCACATACGTGCTCCACAGCTGCTTGTAAATGATTAAACATTTTCCTTTTTTACCGACTCCAAAGCTAAGCCTATTTCATAATGACTCTTTCTCCTACTGAAGCTTTAGCCAAATCCTTTTTTTTATACTGACTCCTCTGAGCACTCTGAGTATTAGCTCTAAGAATCCCTTATTCAACAGTCTATCTCCTTTTTATAAATTATAATTTTTCTTTGAGTAAAGGGAAGGAAATGAATTCATTTAATTACTCATCCCTTAGGTCCATCACCTTCCTAATGCCCTTTATTCCCAAACTTCCAAATTATCCTTTAGCTCTTTTGGACAGCTCCCCATCGATCCTTGCTTTTTCTGTCCCTGTTATCTATGAATTCCAGTTTACAGCATACCAGCCTATGAATTATATTTTCAATAACATCCTCTGCCTTCCTTATTTTCTTCCCATTTCTAGCCTTACAGCCTTTTTCCCAGGTGACCCTTGACAAATTTTATTTTTCTAAGCCGCTGAGCCTAATTTATCATGCTCTATCCTGCCAGTTTCCTATGAGCCCCACCCTTATTTATCTTTTGCAATCCTTCCTCTTTTGTTTTTCAAAACAAATCTGTCATGTGTCCTTTGGATACCTCCCATAATCCTGCTCAGTAGACAAATTTGTATATGCCTCCCAAAATACAATTCATGTCGAATAGCCATTGGATGAACTATTTGTATCACACCCTCAGTGTGAGAAACTTACTGGTCCATGTGTCTAACATTTTCCCTACCCTTGCTTTCAGATCCACCCTGTTCTGGTCTCTTATTTCAGTTACCATTATAAACACCTTAAGTCTCATGAACCTGCCCCATCTTTTAAGTAAAATAAAGTGCAGGGCATGCATTCATATGTTCAGTTCCAGTTCCAATCACCGTAGACATATATGTGTGGTAATGGAGCCTAGATGTTCTATTAAAGTTACTGAATATCTCCAATTCCCATGATAATTGTGCAGCTACATATTCAAACAGCACCATACAGTCATATGCAATCAGATTTGTAGGTTCATAGGTACATACTTGGCTAATGAGTATCAGGGTCTTTATAAGGCTAACCATGCAGCTCAGCCCAATTGCTTCTCTATGTATTATGGGCATTTATCAGGATGGGATGTGTTAGTTAGGATGTTTATAAAGGTTATATGATGGGGACGGTATGTTAGTTTGGGCATAATTACTATCCAACTCTGTCTATCATAGACATGGCTGCCAGACCCTAGGTGAATTTCTGATTTCCCATCCATTGGTCAAGGTTGCGCTTAAATAGGGTCAAGGATGGTCTCTGGTTTACATGGATGGGAAAACTGTTCCAGAGCATGGGAATCCTCTGAGCCACATATCTATCTTGCCAACATGTCATATTGTTGCTTCTTTTCCATCCACTATCCTGCCTGATCCATTTTTCCCTTACTGTCTACATCTGGCATTCAATAACTATTAAAAAATAATTCTGGTAATAATGAACAACTGTGATATGTTTCTCATTCGAATGTTATTTCTTCTGTAAGTCCCCCATTGATATATATATAATCACAGCTTCCTGGCCCAATAGAGCACTTTCACGTCTTTCTTCCACCAACCATCTCCAAAGGTCTCTTTCAAAGTGTCTAACATGACATCCCATGAGAAGCAGTAAGATGCCCTCTGAATTCCCATTAATACAATCCTTGACTTTCCATGGCCTTTTCTCCAACCCATTCCACAAAATCTATAAGAGAGACTTACAGAAGAAATAACAAAGAGTTTTAGAGTAAAGTTACTGCATTTTTGTGAAAAAAAAAATTCTTGTTTTCTGCCTTTTCTAAGCTAGTCTAGTCCAGTTTTCAGGCCCTGCTGAATTCAGGGCTGTGGTACAAGTTCCTGTGTTGCCAATACCTTACTTGGATAGAAGGAAGTTTCTCTGTTCACCAGTGAGAGTAGGAGCTTAGAGCAGCCTATCTGTCCCTGGAGGAGTGGTCTCAGCCCAGCAACTAGTAGTAGTTTATTGGCCATTTTGGTTTAATTTCTATCAATTTCATCTCCCTGCTATAAAACTCGCATTTGCGCAGTTTTGTGCGGATTTGCGCACTGTGCAGCACAGGTTAGCTAGGGTTAAAATATTCCTAGCTCCACGAAGTCTGCTCTTCAATTTTTCCCTTGGAACTAGTCAAACTCTCAACTTAAGCACTCAAACCATTCATTGTACAGTCAAGCACTTGCTCAAATCTCTTAGTAAGCACTAATAAACACTAGCAATACACCCCTATACTATACAGAAGTACAAGGCTCTCTATTCGTCCCTACCGGACAATCAGTAAAACAGTTCACTTTATCTGTTCAGGCATGTCCACAGGGCAGTTTCAGGTGTACTCTCCAGTCTAGCTGGTGAATCTGGGCATCTTGAGGCAATGTTACAATTGCCTCATGTACACAGATAACCCTCTCCTCCTTCCAACAAACACAAATGTATGCGAAAGATGCAACTATACAGCCAAACTGGAGGCCAAGCTCTCTCAACCTAAGACTGGAACAGTCAGTCATGCGGAGAAGGGAAACACTTGCACCACACTACCAGTCTCACATAGACCAGTCATATCTGCACCAGCAAACAACACACATAAATACACAAAAACATACTCGGAGGCTCTAAATAAAAATTTGTCAAAGCAGCAGAGACCTCCAAAGCAGACATCCAAGCAACCTCCACACCCCAACAACAACCACGTATCACATACTTCACAAAGTCAGTGTGCCACGCAGTCACAGCCCTTAAGGCTAAATAACACACCCAATACACTAGTAATAGGTGACTCTATTGTCAGGCACACTGACATCCCACTCACTAGACTAAAGAAGGAAAAGATTACTGTAAGCCGCCTGTCGGGTGCCAGGATCCGCCACATAACACAAGCACTCAGGTCACTCCAGAACAGGTACAAATATGACTCTGTCATTGTCCATGTTGGTGTGAATGACCTGAGATGTACCTCCCTGGACTGCATGAAAAGAGACATAAAGGAGATCTCTGATCATGTATCCCAGGCCGGTATGACTATGACCCAGAGTAGCATCTTGCCCTCACCAAGAATGATGCCACAGTATAAAGATAAAATGATCAGTTTTAACAATTGGCTAAGCTTTTGGTGTCATTCAAAGAGGATCCAGTGTTTGTCAGCCTGGGATGACATGCTCGACATGCCACGCTGCTTCGCCAGAGATGGCTTGCACCTGTCACCCTTAGGCTTTCGAATACTGGCCAAGGCTCTTGCCACCCCCATAGTACCTTTTTTAGGCAAGGCTCAAAAGACAAACCCGCCTCCGTAAACAACACAAGAAACCAAAAACTGAGGGTAATGCTACTCAATGCCAGAAGTCTAAACCTCAAAATGCACACACTCGAGGCACTCCTCAGTATGGAGAGAATCGATATCTGTGCAGTAACAGAAACCTGGTTCAAGGCTCCAGAGAGCACCCCAGCACTACCAGGCTATAACTCATACCATACCTTTCGGCCCCAGAACTCAAGTACTAACTCCTTTGCCCAACGCTTCCTAGAGTTTATAAACTCAAACACCCTGGAACAACTGGTCACCACTCCCACAAGAGGTGACAACATATTGGACCTGATCATCACCAACATGGGGGATCAATGTTCCACACCAGCGGTAAACCCGTCGCTGATAAGATCAGACCATAAACTAATCACACTGGACATCCACATCCCGACCCCAACCCCAGTCAAGGAAACCACTGTGAAAAACTTTTCAAAAGCAAACTTCACACTTCTCAAGACCAAGGTGGAAAGTTTCAAAGCCCCCTTGCTAAAGGATAATGCTGCCCAAACCACAGAATCCTTTACAAATGCATTCTATGAGCACCTACAGGAATGCATGGATTGAGCCATCCCAAGTAAAACCAAGACTAACTCCTCCAAAAAGAGGAAACCAGTCTGGTGGACCCCAGCCATAAATAAGCTATACAACAGAAGGAGGAAACTATCACATGATAGAGTAAAATTCCAAAAAGGGAAGGCATCCCTGATCATTATTAGCAAGAAACTATGATCCCTCATAAAATCATCCAAGGCCAGCGTTGAAAGAAAAATTGCCAAAGACTCTAAAGATAATCACAAAGCCTTCTTTAGCTATGTCAAGAATCTAGCTGGCAACTCTCAGATCTGCTCTGAGCTAGTGCAAAATGGCAAAAAATGCACTGAACCAACTGACGTTGCCAACTTCCTGGCTGACAGGTTCAGTGCAAACCTTACCCCCCTCACCCTCAAAAGGGCTCATGTCCATCCCAGAAGAATGCAGAGCCCCAGACATCACAGACACACAGGTGAAAACAACCCTTTCCAAAGCCAAAAACACAGCATCAATGGGACTGGATGGTATCCCAGGCTGTGTCTTACACGAGCTCCAAAATGAACTAACCCCTCACCTAAATTCACTGTTCAAACTCAGACTTACCACAGGCTATGTACCCAAAGAATGGTGTACAGCAACAGTTATCCTGCTCCACAAAGGTGGTGCCATAATGGATCCTGGGAACTATCGCCCTATAAGCTTGACTAGCCTGGTCTGCAAAGCTATGGAGCGCATCATCATGGAACTCATTAACAGAGACATTGGGAACCTCTAGACACTGGACCCTACCCAATTAAGCTTTGTTAAAGGCAGATCTTGCCTCCTAAACTTAGTTGACTTCTTTGAAACAGTTACCAAGGCCATAGATGAGGGAAAGGTAGTCCACGCAGCCTACCTGGACCACGCAAAGGCCTTTGACACCATTCCCCACTCTGGCATTATAGATAAGCTTACCAGCTTGAACATTAACCCCTATGTCATGAGATGGGCTGCCAACTGGCTCATGGATAGAACTCACATGGTCAGAGTTGCGGGTGCCATGTCCGACTCTAAACCGGTTACAAGTGGCATCCCACTGGGCTCAGTCCTGGGACCCCTCCTGTTCGGTATATACTTCTCTGAGGTACAGGCAAGCATGGGAGGACTATGGCTGACCAAGTTCGCAAATGATTGCAAGTTGGGGGACATAATCACCTCTCCGGCTGACACAGACATCCTCCAGAAGGCTCTCACGGAGACGAATACCTGGTGTTAGAACCATGGCCTCAAGCTAAATGCCAAAAAGTGCATAGTCATCCCCTTTGAGAAAAACAAAGTGCCCACGAACTACCACATAAGTGGTAATCCACTAAGTACAGAAGATGTAATTAGGGATCTGGGGACCCAAGTAGATAGCAATCTCTCCTTTGATAATCACATTGCCAAAGTGGTTAGAAAATCCTTCTATGTAGCCCACCTAATCACAAAAGGGTTCACATCTAGATCAAGAGAGGTTATTGTGCCCCTCTACTCATCGCTCATCATGCCCATAATAGAGTACAATGCCCCATTTGGGATGTACGTTACTCAACACCTGCAACAGCTGGAAAGACCACAGAAGTACCTCACCAAGAGGATCGTGGGCCTCAACCAGATGCCCTATGCAGCTCAACTAAAGAAACTCCAGCTCTACTCAGTTGCTTACCTCCTACTCAGAGGTGATCTCTGCCTGACGTACAAGGCCATGTCTAACCCAGAATTAATGGACATGTTCCACCTCAAGAAAACCAAATCTCTTAGAGCCACATGCTCTAGGGATTTAAACCTCAGCACAACAGTAAATAGGACATGCTGGAGGGATAGATTCCTGTCCCAGAGACATCCCTTGCTCTGGAATAGAATCCCAATTTATGTTAGGCAAAGCCCCTCACTGACTCTTTTCAAGAGAAGTCTTGACGAGTGGATTGGAAATCGTAAATTTAGCCCTGGGATCACTTCAGTGGCCCTGCTGGACAGAGACTCAGGAAAGTAATCTAAAAGGGAGGCGAAACCCAACACATTCTGGCTAGGCTTATAAATGCCCTTGGGCAGATAGCCTAGTACCTACCTATAAACCTATGAACCTATGAACCATAGTTATGGATGATCTACCTTTGCTATACCCATCTTTCTCATTCCCAATTGCTCTTGGGAGAACTTTTTTTTCCAATTTTGCTATCAACATACAAGCAAAAACTTTGGTATATGCATTGCATAAAGTTACAGGCCAATATTTTGTGACATCTATCTCTTTCCCTTTCTGCTTATATAATACAATTGATGTGACCAGTTCAATAAAAAGAGTTAATCTTCCCTTTCTGTGATATCATTGAATGGATCTGTCAGTCTACCATTCAAATGAAACACAACTCTTATATACAAGTCAATGCAGCATCTCTCTGTCCTGCTCACTTTGCCTCCTATTCAGATCACCGATGTTGTCTACCATTTCTCCCCTTTCCAATCAATAAATATATTTTTATTTCTCCTCCTCACTCAATAAATATCCTTTCCATTAGTTCTCCACTGTAACTTGGGGATTTCACCTTTTATAATGCTTGATGTAAAAACACCAAAATGGTGTCCTTATTTGGTCAATTGTGTAGCTCTCCTGCCCTCTTTTCAACATCCACTGAACTAATCCAGGCCTTCCTTCTCTGTTACTTGATTGTTCACATCAGCTTCTTCATGCCAGTATCTCCCTCATCAGCCACCAAACTACCCCTTTTCCTGGCATCTCAGCTTTTATCTTGGATTCCTCATAGTCCATCAGTTTGTCCCTTATGGCTGCTTGCTCTGTCCTGTTTATATCCTGTTTTTTTTTCCATTCCTTGTACAGCATTTTGCAGCTTTTAAGCCCATCTTCTAGAAGTATCACTTCCTGCACCCTTTATTTTCTCATTTTTGCTTTGTCATGCCTTGACCATCTGATTGGGCACACCCTTAGAGTTTGGTTATATGCAGTTAATAGGGTGCATCCTTAGAGTTTGGTTATATGCAGTGAATAGGGTGCACCCTTAGAGTTTGGTTATATGCAGTGAATAGAGTCCACCCTTAGAGTTTAGTTATATGCAGTGATGCACAAATTCCCTGTGTAAAAATAAAAATAAAAATTATTTGTAGTATTATGTACTAGCTTGTATTATACAAGTGAATTGCTTACTTTAATACTGTTTTGAGCTTTGTCTGAGTGTATTTTTGTGGATAATAAATGCAGCCCTGTCTGTAAGTAGTATCAAAATAATAAAATCGATCCAGAAAAGAAAAAAAGGCAAAATAAAATGAAATAAGATGTAGTCCATAATACCTATTGGCTAAGATATATCTCATTTTGATTTGTTTAGAAAGTTTCTGAGAGACTGATTAAATGTTCAAGCATGCTGTGCTATGCAGATATACATAGTTAGTACACAGAATAGTCAATACAAAAGGATTTCTAGTACAATAGACTCCCTCTTATCTGGCCTCTCTTTAACCGGCCTCCACTTTAATCAGCCATCAATTTTCTACTATAGCCCTAGCAAAAGACAACAGAGAACAACAACAATTCCACCTCCTCTGGGATAAATAATGACAGACATTTGAGTTTTAGACTTCATATTCATTAGAAAAATGCATACTATCACAAATCCTGTTATTCTAGCTATTTATAACCTATAAATGCTATTTTTGTATGCTTTCTCTGATTAACCAGCCATTTGTTTATCCAGCCTAAGGTTCGGTCCCATTGAAACCGGACTTTCAAAAGGCTACCATAGAGATGTTGAATGGAGCAATGCAGTTCTAAGATCATTTTAAAATTAATGAGCCATAAGTAATTTAAGAAATGGCTGATGGGAAAGGCAGGGCCAGTAGGGAGAGACTTTCTTCATGATCGCAGCTTGGGATTTGCTGAACTACAGTAGTGAGTATGTGGCATGCAATTGACAATCTCTGTACACATGCTGTACTTCACGATGCTAAAACACAGCTAAGATAAGGAAACTAACAACAAATCTGACCTCTCCACAAATGTAGTGACAACAGCAAAAAACACCAGAGTCATGAGTAGTAATAAATCTGTTTATTCCGCTAGTAAAAACTTTCGGAGGAGAACTGCTTCCTCAAGCATGAAGTAACAGAATAAAAAGCAAGTAAAAAACTCATGTTTATATAATACAACAAAAGCACATAGCATGAGTCACATGACCACTTAAACCACTGTACAATTAAACTATGTAAATGCCCAGGTATTTTAAAATATACTTAGAAAACTTTCTATTCCCACACATCTTAAAGGAGGGGACAAGAAAATTTTTACAAGAAGGCAAGAGAATAAATGGATACTAAGATTTAGAGCTCAACATTTACTTGGGCTGAATGATGCTTATACTCTCAAACCAGAGTTAACAGATCTTAGAAATAAAGTAAGATAGTATGATTTTGTATATGTATGCGTTCATAATATATTAGAGGCTTTTTAGTGTAGGTACAGTGTGCTGCTTGTTTTCATATATACATGTAGCAAATGTTTGTATATAGATTTATACAGGTAGTTTTCTAAGTATAATTTAAAACACCTGGGCATTTAAATGTTTTATTTGTATAATGGTTTAATTGATCATGAGACTCATGCTATCTACTTTTGTTGTATTATAGAAAGATGGGTTTTTTACTTGCTTTTTATTCTGTTACTTTATGCCTAAGGAAGCAGGCCTACTGCAAAACTTTTTACTAGCAGAATAAACACATTTATTACTAGTCGTGGCTCTGATATATTCTGTTTTTTGCTGTTGTAGTTCACAAAGCTATGAGAATGGCTAGTCGCCACAATAAGTGGCTTCCAGCAATGTTACCAAACACTTTTAAAACTTGAAATGGGGACAAAACTTGAAGTATATAAAAGTCAGACAAAAAGGAAGAATAAGTAGAGGAGCATATACACAAGGACAGAGAGAAGGTAATAGTGGGATTTGATATAATGGTTAAGGTGTTTATCTCACAGACATAAGGTGCAGAGTTTTATTCTTGTGACATGCGGTTGGCATAATGGTTAAGGTGTTTATCTCATAGACACAAAGTACAGCATACATTTTTTTTTGTGGGATGGGTACCCATTTTTGTTTTCCCAATAAAGGTAGATGAGCAAGGATGTAATTGGATGACAGAGTCTGGAAAGAGGGCAGAGGTATGGCAGCAGGGGCACACAAACAGAAAATACAGTCAGATGTACAGAGTTGTTGCTGATGCAAAGGATATACAATTGATATCTTCACATACAAACTGAGGGAGGACAAGTGGCAATTCAGAGGTTTGGGCAACAGACAGGGGAGGGAGGAGACACATAAGGAAAGGAAACACCAGGATGGGGAACAGGGTGGGAACTCAGCTTCTGACACTATTCTGTCTGGGCTAGCCCAAGGATGAAATCAGTCAGCACTATGATCGCTGCTCCCAATGGGCTCTGCTTCAGATTGGTGATGACGACAGTGTCAGGCAACATTGCAATTTTATAAGTATTAAACAAGGACCTTCTCCAGACAGTGATTGCAGATTTCAAGCTGCGGGTCCACTAACTGCCATAGATTCCTACGTGTTTACTAGGATTACCCTTTGAAATTTCTGGACCCATATGAGTGAGTCCTGAAATACAGAGATTGAATAACTGAAAAAATGGACTTGGATGTACCAAATTCAGGATGGTCATTTCTTGGAATATTCCCTTTTCTCCAAGGTGAGATAATATTCGAGTTGGTATATATAAGATCAACGGGTGTGGACTGCTTGCCCTCCTCTAAAAAACAAGTTTAAAGGAGAATAGCCATGATCAAGATTTACTTTTCTCCTGGAATTTCAGTTTTTGTTTGTCAGTCTGTCTTTGCTCTGTCTTATGAGTGCTGACATCTCAATAGGGGGCCGATTGCTAGGCTATCAGCCCAAGAACCATTTTAAGTGTAGCCAGGCTTACCACAAATTTATAACTATATTGCTGACATGTCTTGTGTGTCATGAACCAATGGCCCGAGGAATTTTATGGTTACAATATAGGCTTGTGAACATCAAATGTTCATAGGCTGCACCCTGTCCATTAGGGACATAGATGCTAAACCAGGGGTAAATTTACAGTTTCCCATCCCATTGTTCTAAGTCAGCTCCTCCAACTTAACTAGGAGAGAAATTGTGACCCTCCCCCAGCATCACTGGAAAGAACAACAGCAGTCTCCTCCCATAAGTGACCACCACAAGCCATTGGGATACTTCCAGCTCACCTAAATCTGCAGGTCTTCCATCACCCAGTAAAAAAGCAAGCCAGGAGACAGATGCTTGGCTGGCAGGAATAGGTTGGTGTTGATAGTGGGAATGAGGACTGTTGCCACACCACTGGGACAGCCGTGGCAGGTGCTGCAGATAAAGATAAAACAAATGTATATAAATAAAACAGACATAAAACATACAGAGAGAAAAGACATTAGTACTCTGACATTTTCTGATGAGCAACCTTACAGTTGCCTACTGGTGTACTACACAGCTGCTTCGTATACTACTATGCCACGGCTGATAGTTCTGACTAGTTATAAACACTCAATGTCTCTAATGGATGCTGTGTATATGGGTATGCAGTGCAAGGGTACTCATGGCCTGGGTTTGGGCTTGTGGCCACAGCAGCAGGACAGTAATGTGGGAGAATGCTGTATATGACAATGTCAAAAACACACCATGTGGACTTGCACAGTGTTACCATTTATGCAACCCAATGCGCATGTGATGCAAATGTGGCATACTGAAGGCAGGCAGGCCAAAGGCACCTATCAGCAGGTGCTTTAAAAACATTGTAATGTAGTTTGATATGTACCAGAGGATACACCGAGATATAACACAATTACCAGTAGTATGCCAGGGGATGATGGCACTGACATGGGCATCTCATGGGGTAATATATTGGGAATATATTTATATGCATCCTCAACTCTTCATCCTACATCAACCCAGCCTCGGCCAGTGTCCATAGTGCAGCTAGTTTTCTGTCAAAGCAGACAGAGGTTGGCATCTTCTTGCAAGTAAGGAATGCATGTGTCCTTGAACATGTAGATTGTACTTGTGGGTGCATGGAGCATCATATATCTACAGATTTTGCCAGACAGATCAAAAACTCTAACCTAGGTATGTCAAATGTAACTGCACTTGCTATATCAGTGGGTACCTGTATGCAGCTCTGATATAGCTAATTAATAACATGACATTAACCATCATCATCCCCGCACCTGGAATGATACTTGAATCTCCTGTGGTACAGGTGCACATTCTCTGATATTTCCTCATGAGGTGGAAAACAAAAACAATAAATACATCATACATCAATTAAATATTCTGCTATGGCAAATTTAACAAAAAGGGAAACATCAAGACAGTGATCAGTCTTGCATACTTACAATACATCTCAGAAAACTATTTGACCTCTTCTTGCTATTGGCTCAGATGAAGGTCAGGATGGATTCTCTATGTGTCAAAGAAATAGCACTCATCAAAGCAGCATATGCCAGTAGCAGCAGTCAACACCCTCGCATGACTCACCAAGCATTAATTTTATTCAATGGACCCTCATAAGAGTCTGAAATTAGGAGCTTCCCATGGTCACTATGCATTAAGTATGAAAAGATCTTCCTCTTCTTAGTGCAGTACATGGGAGCACTGCTATCTTCAGTGGCACTAGAAAACCATGACCATTCAGTAGGTCATAGTTCAGAGAAATAAGGCTGCCCTCTTACAGTCATGCATATTACTGCTGTTGGCACATGCATACAATTTCAGACAGCTAGTTAATGAGACCAATCATGGTGCCTCCATTGCACAATAGTAATTTATGTGACATGATGGTTTTAGGTAGTGAACAAGGACACAGATAGAGGTGTGTGTGTGTGTGTGTGTGTGTGTGTGTGTGTGTGTGTGTGTGTGTGTGTGTGTGTGTGTGTGTGTGTGTGTGTGTGTGTGTGTGTGTGTGTGTGTGTGTGTGTGTGTGTGTGTGTGTGTGTGTGTTGTGGAGGGGGGTGGGATGGCCTCCACACATGCACACATTAGCATTGCCACCTATCCATTTTTTTTCCCACACTATCCAGATTGTCTGGAAAACACTGTACAAACTCTGGTATTCTGTTCCAAGCAAAGAAACAGACTATTGTAGTTTGTTAAATCAGCGGATTCGTTATGTTTTTTTCCAAAAAGCATAGTAAATCCACAGAAAAAAGGCATCATGAATGGAAAAAGAGGGTATTTCCCCCCTCATCTGATGTGATGTTGATGTCATGAAATGGGTGTAAAGTGAGCGGGACATGGGTAGGTTTGTGGGAGGTGTGTAGCCTGAGTCAAGTTTTAGCCACAGTGAAAGGTGATAACCCTAACCCATGAAGGGGAATGTATGTGGATACTAGTAAGTGATTACATTCATATCTGGTAGAATGTCCTGTTCAAGGCCCATGTCTACACTATTGTACTTGCAGGTTTCACACATATACTTTTGGTAGTCATATACCTGGGAGTGTACTGTGGAGCCATATACACTGAATGCTGTACATCACTGGTAGAGAGGGTGTTAAATACTGGCACTCAAAGCTTGTGATGTGCCTGGAGCACCTCCACAGTTACTGGGAGTAATAAGTTGCATGTCACCACACTTACACTTCTCCAAAGTGTACACAGAAGTAGCATGTTTGACAGTATGGTGTATGCTCATACTAATGATATTACCTGTTACACATGCAGTCATTTGTGCAAAAGGATTCCTTCTCAGGGTAATGTGATCCTTCTCACTGTCACTTGTCAATGCAGCACCTATAAATATACCACACATAACACCTCTGCGTGGCTGCAAGATTTATATGTGTAATACCGCATTAGTTTTCAATAGAACAAAGCTCTTGTCACCACCGGGCAGTTTCTGCTGTTGCTGTGTGGAAATATGCTATATTGGTTCATATGATGTTCCAATAGCTTACATGCATATTTCTTTGCAGTTTTAGATTGTCAGACCTGACGGCAATTGGCACCATATGAGCAAATTCTCACAGGCAGATAATGACGTCCTGCTGAAGACCCTCCATGAGCCTGATGAGTGACCAGTGGCATATGAAATCTGACCTGGCCTGCTGGTTCCTGTACCCACACGGTAGCAGTTCACTATTTCTGTGTCATGCAGATTGCATGGTTCCTGTATCCACACAGTAGCAGTTCACTGTTTCTGTGTCATGCAGGACATGGAGTGTTAGGCATGGATGAAAATCACTGATGGTGAGGCAACAATGTGCACCTCCATGCTGCAGTGACAATAGTCTCTTGTATATGCACAATCATGGGTACAGCTGCTACCCCATGCATGTTTTCTTGCTCTTTCCCCAGTAACTCCAGAATTTTACTCTGGTGAACATATCCAAGGATTGTATCTCTCTGATTGAAATATATATGTTTATGAATCACTACGTCATTTTGTTTACCCTGATTTGCATCCTCCATTGCCTTCATTTTCATAATATTTATTTCCATGGAATTAACTGCTATTTACATTTTATTCAGGCCTCAATATTTCTCAGCCTTTCACAATCAAGTTCAGTGCATTCATGAATCACCCCATCCAATACATGACCTCACTTCATGCAACATTAGCTGCTTCAGTGGAAAAATGTTTCTGAATCACTGGAATGGTTTGTCACACCCAAGCCTCAGAGATTGTGTTGACTTCAGGATTAGCATTCTATGCTTATCATAGCATCAGATGTTTATCAGCTGTCATGTGATGCCAGACAGATATCAAGGGCTTGTGAAGAAGAATGTCTGTAAAATAATCACATACATACGTTAAACCAAATACTTTGAATAGACAAACCAGTTTTCATTTGTTTTTTGACTAATCTAGCAGATTTGGATGTGCATATTTGTATTAGCTGCACAGCAGTCAAGTTTTTATACTGAAGGAACCACTTCTATGGTAGCTCATATAACAGCGTGCAAGTAATCAAAATTCCTTAAATAATTCCACCTTGATACATGATGCCTACATAACAGTCTATGGTAACAATATTCAAAACAAATGAAATCAGATTTTTTGAAAAAATATGTCAGTATTGGTAGCATGTAAAAGAAAACATTCTGCATATTAAATTTATGTTGACTTCCAAATATTAAGGACTTGTTTGCATAAGCTAAGCTGTTCTTATGGAAGCATGAACAATTCTGCCCTTTTGGTGAATATGTCAGATATATGAAAAATCATTCTAATATGACTGCAAGGGAAAGGGAGACAATAAAATAAGCTGTGGGTGCAATTCCAAATGCAACACAATAAAATATAGCAGCCATAAATTTAAAAACACATAAAATATAAATTTCCTAGCCAGAAAACAATAAATAGAATCAATCACTGAAAATAAAACAGATACTTCAAAAACATGCTGATCCATACCATTTTAATGTCTAGTATTTCTATCACTATTTCTCTCAGCATGATTTCATCAGCTTAAGTCCTTATTTGTACACCAATAAAACAACATTATATCACAAAGCAAACATGATTGCTTCTAATAAATTATTTATTTGCTCCCACCTTCAAGCCCTTTGCATTAGTATTATTCAACTTTAATAGACTGCTAGCACGTCACCGTGCATTTATATCCATTTAAATGCTTTAGCAGGCAAGTAGCTTGCTCTGACACATGAAAAGAGAAGGCAATAATCTATGTTGTATTTTTGCTTAATAATAGATGTTTGAGCTATCTTATTACTGCAGAAAATGTCTGATGAAATTTACAACAAATTAACTCACAGTGCTTTTAATGCACAGCATGCATATGCTACTGTTATTTACTTTATTGACATAATTCACTATAATTTGAGATAAAAAAGCCTCTGCACTTCATTGTGGTTTTTATGTATATCAGCTACCATGAGTCAATTCTGCCAGACACCTGACATCTTGTAGTGAAGTACTACAAAGATAGGATTCAATCCTAATGTTTTTAACAGTGATACAATTAGGATAAATCATATTCTGCAAATGCAGTATAAGAAGCCACCTATTTATTTTAGATAATATAGTGAAGCAGGAAAAGGGGCATTTGGATAATTATTCATAATGATCTCAAGACAGAAAATGTGTTGCTAAATCAAAAAGTAAATCAAGTATATTGTAATTAGATACATGTGAAGTAGTCACCAAAAGGGAAAAAAGAGATCATAATCTGATAATTTGAAAATAATAATGCAGCTCCTTCTGAGGTAGTGTCAGGATCTGCTACTGCAAATGCCTGTAGCATTAAATCCACACTAATAGGAATTAGTCACTTAGTTTTAAACCAGATTGATGAATAGACCTTATGCCAAAATAAAAGCATGAACAAAAGCAGTAAACATATGTAGCTTATCAAAGGGTGATTTTACCTACCACTCTCTATATGTAATTATAACCAATCCAGATGTCACATAGTCCGTAATCCTGAGCAGTCCTACAAATTGTTGCTGGGGTTGGCTCTCTCATCTTTCTGTAATCTTCATTTAGTAATCCTAATATTTTAAAGTTATACAATGGCAGATTCAGGAACTATAATCCATTTTTGTTGAGTAAAGGGAGGAGACATGGCAAATTATTTAGGTACCTGTATGAATGATTATACAATGATAGGTCATTGTTATTCAAAAATGAGCATGCTGATTGGACAGACCAACCAATGTGCATGTTGTATATTGAGCATATACCAAAAGAAAAATGTATGGATCCTAAAGAACCACTGAGCAGCCAGACTTTTTTCTGTTCATATATGACATGGAGGCACACTTCTCAACTGTCCAGATTTTTACAGATTGTATAGATTTTTGCCTCGTATTTTTGGTCTGCTCCTCATAAAATTTGTGATTTCTACCACATGCCAAGTGTTGTCCTGAAATATGTCCTTTACACCAACATCTTGACTGAAAAGAGTCAGTGGACCAGATCATCTGGTCAACATATTGAAATAGATAAATACATATTATTTTTGTGGGTAAAAATATGTCATTTTATACCTAAGTTGTAAGGTTCTTGTACCAGAAGAGACAGGGAAGCTATGTAAATTGTAAAATGTGTATTTAAAACATGCAAAGGAGAAAAAGGCAGTTGAAGAAAAAGTGACTTGGAAGAAGGATCATTGATTAGACACAAGATAGGCAGGGGTAAATAGTAGTAAAGTTATACATGGGTAGTAAAGCAGAAAGTACATTTTATATTCATTAAGTTTGGAACTCATTAAAACAAAGTTTAAACTAGGAGAACATTTTGTTTCAAGTACTAATTTGCATTACAGATGTTATGTAGGTGTGCTATATTACAAATTAAGGTACATAAGTGTAGTTTTCTGCTGTATAACAGTAATGGGATATTGTGTTGTATGAATGTATGCAGTGAAAATATAACTTTTTACTCCTGCTTGTTTTGTTAACTGTCACTAGATCTTTAATACCCACCTAAGGTACTACTAAATGAGGCAGATAAGACCACAGTTTGATGACTTGCCCAAGCTGCAGCACCCCCTCCTCCAAGCTGCCCTTTAATATAATTAGCAGAATATGAATCCCACAATATGGTGGTGGAAGCAATGCATAACCTTCCTATTTTCCTGACATCAGAGGTAACACTGCAACCTGCTAAGTGACTAACACTGGCATCTGAAGTATTATATCCCATTGCATTCAGAGGTCATACCTCAAGGGAGGTATTGTTATGGTGGAGCGGGTTTAACAGAAAGTTAGAAATAAAGAGGACTGCTTTTGAATTATAAAAGGATAGTGGCGTAACTTCATGGGGTAGGGGGGAATGTGTTTTGGTTAATTCATGGCAACAAAAGAACTTCACCAGTTTAACTGGAAAACATGCATGTAGAATGTTTGAATAATAATGGAACACAGAAACCGTACTAGGCAAGTGACCACAGGGAACACAAGAGACCCATCTATATACACCATTAAGTAGACACACTTAAAAATTCTTATTAACATTTATAGTAAGAAGCTATGGTTGAGGAATATGAAAGGTGTGAATACAAGTGCTATGTCTAGAAATGAAATGCGTCATTGATAACTGCCTAGTAATTTCCAGTAGATGAGTTAACATCAGTTATAATCTTTATATGTTCAGGGTATTTAAAGTGAATGTGCAGATTTTTTTTTTTTTTTTTTATATAACTGTGGCCAGTGCTAAATCTGATGTAGGAATGTGCAGATCTTTATGATGACTAAGAATGTGTAAAAACAACAGATAAAGTTTATCAGTCCTGTGAGTTTTCCAGTGAATTAAAACTACTAAGAAAAGCTTGTCCATCTTTACACTGTATATATGAATGATAGCAGTAATATAATGTAAAATGTTATTATTTTACAGCACATCCTTACTCTGTTGAATATTTTTTCTTTTAAAAAACACAGATTTTAAAGCTCAATGCTGCAGCAATTCTGGAACAGAATGAACACTATTCATTGTTTCTTTATGTACTGCAACAAAAAAGAAAAACATTCAGGAAAATGTTTGCAGTGCAAAAGCAAAACACATCCCAGCTGATATAGATTTATATATGTTTAAGTGTCATTGATAACATGACTAGAGATTGCAAATTCACTTTTGATAACTGTTTTAATATTGTAATACCTTTAACACTTTCTTCACAGAGACCATTGAATCTCTAGCCAATTAGCTATCCCCTGACACCTCATCTTCATCCACCTCCATCACTAACCCATCCCCATCATTTCACTTTCAACCTGTTCCTACATCCCTTGTCTGGACACTTACTCAAAAACTTAAACCTACCACCCTCTCTGCAGACCTACTCCCTGCAGAATACCTGCAAAAAGCTGCAAAAGCCATAGCCTACCCCATACCTATCCTGATTAATAGAACCATTACTGAAGGAACTATCCCAACAATCTGGAAAATTTCACATATTATCCCCCTGCATAAAGGAGGCAACTCTAATGAATTATTAAACTATAGACCTTTAGCCATATTATCTCCACTGGCAAAAATCATGGAGAAATGCATTCATAAACAACTGTTAAACTACCTATTAGAAACCAACTTACTAGCTAACTGTCAACATGGTTTCAGACCATTTCATAGCACCCCTTCTGCTCTTTTATCCTTCTCTGACTGTATTAATAAAAATCGCAATAATGACACTCTATCCTCTGCCCTCTTTATCGATCTATCAAAAGCTTTCAATATGGTTAACCACACCTTACTCATAAACATACTCAAAAACCTGTCACTAGACACACTAGCTATACAATGGTTCCAATCTTACTTAATCAACAGGCAGCAGGCTGTACTATGGGAAAATAACTTATCTTCCCACCTCCCAATTGCCCTTGGTGTCCCTCAAGGCTCCATATTAGGTCCTCTTCTATTTTGTATTTTTATAAATGACCTACATTCTGTAATACCTCACGCTACCTGTATCCAATACGCAGATTATTCCACGTTCATATGCTCTGCCACTTCTCCAGCAGATCTACAGTCCCTAACCCAAAACGTGTTTAATACAGTCGAAAAATGGCTACTACACCGATGTCTCATCTTGAACCCCAAAAAAACAAAACTGCTACTAATCACTCCCAACCGTAGGGCTCCCCTCTTAATTTTAATGTTACGTCAAGCAATGGTACTACCATATCTCCTGATACTACTACAAAACTTCTTGGGGCACTAATAAACAACAACCTTACCTATGATTCCCAGATTAATAGTACTATAAAATCAGCCAACAAAAAATTGGGTTCCCTCTACAGGATCAAATCCTTTCTGACCCCGCTAGCGAGGACCACTATTGCCCATACCCACTTAATCTCTACCCATAGCCGGCCTTAGGCATAGGCCAACTAGGCAGCCGCCTAGGCCACAACTCTATCAGGGGCACTTTTTCAGTATTTATTTGGTGTAGGTAGACTGGGATAGGGACACCAGTGGTGTGGTGGGGGGCGCCGTGGAACCCTTTTGCCTAGGGCACCAGTTGACCTAAGGCTGCTCCTGTCTCTACCATTCTTTATGCCTCCCCTATATATACTAAACTATGTAAAAGCAACTTGAACAAGCTGGCTATGTCCTACAACAATATTGCCAGATTTGCAACAGGGTCTACCTACAGAACCCATCATCGTAACAATCTTCAACAACAGTCTAGGATGGTTAGAGTTGCCAACTCTACTACTATTTAACCAACTAACAGTTGCCCACAAAATCCTATATCAACCTACTAACTCACCTATACTTACAAACCTTATCACCCCCTATAATAAACTCAAGACCCTATGCTCATCAAATAAACTACTTGTACAAATAAGTAAAACTAACAATTTGGCTGGTGATTCTCTGGTCACTAATATTTTTGGTAAAACTGGAACTCCCTCCCCAGTGACCTAACCTCCCTTTCCTCTATAACCCTATTTAAAAGCAAACTGAAGCCATACTTTAAATTACAGTGGTTATGCCCCTGTGCTAACCCTGATTAACTACCTCACTTACCTCTGGTTATTAATCTCCATACCTGTATAAGCTAGTTACTATTCTATTAACAATAAAGAGAGTGTGATTTAACTGTTTAAAGTGTTATTAGAGATTTCTTTGTATGACTAACCATAGCTGATGTGTACTAAGATTCTGTAAGCAGAATCACAAGGAATGGCAAACATCTTCTATGTACCTGCATTTGTAAAATGTCATTTACTGTAAATATTACTGTGAGTTGTGGAGCTCATCTCCCCAGGCCTCTACTGAAAATGGACATATATCCAGTTGGACTTGCCTGGTCAACAAATATAAAATAAAAATAAATAAATAAAATACATTTTCATAATGTTATGAGTTCAATCCGCCAGATAATCATTTTTAAATACTGAGATCATTAATAAACAAAATAGTTCTCAGAATTTTAACACCAAAAGCAAGTAGAAGTTATTGATTTAGCATTATTTGCTGTTTCTGAAGGTAAAAATATTCTTACATACATATGTTAATGCTGTTTTGTTCTCTGTATCTCTGATATTGCCAAAAAAACAAACACATTGTTTTGTTTAATGAATGAGTCTGTGCAATGAAACCTAAACTGAAGACAAAAGACTTTTTTTCATTTGGATTCAGTAACTGTGTTTACATTCATGTTTGTGTATTCTGTATGCAGAATAGCTCTATGTACAGATTTCATATCATTTTTAATACAGTGTGGCATATTCTAAATACAACCAAGCTGTAGTAATTTTCCTATAACAGTGGGAGTTTGATTTCCAAGACTATGTAAAAATTGCATCAGGAAACCTCTAGATTGCTCAGCATGTTATGTACATATTGCTTGACAGTACTGGAAAATGACAACCAGAAGCTATTAGACCATGGTAGTGGATTTTCAATAAAATACTAATTTAAAGTAATATTATGCCTCCTCCATAGAGTGAAACCATTAACTACTGCATTATTAAAGTAAAGTGCTCAATACAGTACTGTGGAAAGCTCTGAATAAGAGACATTTTAACTTGTAAACATTTTAATGGCCTTAGGGCCTGGGTGGAAAGTCAAACTATACAGTTATAATTGAGAATAAAGCTGGTTGTCTCTTAAATAGCAACCTTTCCCAGCAGGAAGGTCCTGCATTATTTGATAGGATTTTAAGTGGCTTCCAATTATGCTTTTAAAGTATTCGCGTCTGAACTGCAGCATTTGTGGTTCACATAATCCTTTAATCAGGTAGGTTTATTTGATGTTTAAATGTCCTCTCATTGTTTAAGCTAATGCCTCATTTTCACCTCCAATAGTTCCCATGGTGCTGAAAGCCCAACTATCCAAATATAGCAGCCTGTCAGAGCCAGTCGTCTGGACAATATATTAATTGGAAAGATAATTTAATGAATGCTGGTTTAATAAAAAAAAAAAAAAAAAAAAAAAAAAGAGCAGTTCCTGAGTAAGAAATAGCATAAAGTTGTAAACAGATTTTCTAGATTTTCTAAGCATTTGTGTCTGTATTTTTATTTTATATGTATTTATTTATTTATTTTGTATCAATAGTACATTTAAACAATAAAGTGATTCTTTGACAGTATTACTGCTGTTATAATAAAATGTGTAATATTTGGTGGTGTGGTGTCCCTAGAATTGTAAGTCTGTACAAAGTGGAACAAAAAGTCCTTACTAGATGCGGGGATTATTATTAACAGGTGTCACAATAAGCAATGAAATTATAGGGATCAAAGCTCTTAATATGTATTTTCCAGCTGCTTTCTGTTCAACTTTTCCTGTGGATTCTTTATACTGTGTCCCAACTGTGTGTTATGGCAGTCCAGGACATATGCTGTATATTTATACCTTCCTTTATTTCTCAAGTTTGCATTGAGAATGACTTTAAATAAAATAAAAAAAGACTATTGTGGTTATGTTTAATTGTGCAGCATATATGTTGCGCACTGTTTTTCTCTTGCTATAACTGTTGACTCTGCTCTGTACTACAATGCATTGGACTTGTGATATTTAAGTTGCTTAGCATTTGATTTTTCACATTCTTTATTTTCATTCTGTAGCCACATTTCCCAATTCCATGAATTCTCTCCTGATTCCGTAGTTCCTGTTATCCCTTTCTTAGCTCACATGCCTGGATGGAACTACAGCATAAAACTCTTGGATATGTACTGGATAGCAGCATACTTGATAGTGACAAAAGAGACAGAGAACCAATGCAGCTGTGCGACATACACAATGTTTCCACTTTGTTATGGGGAGAATCATTTAAAGGTACAGGAATGCCCATTTTATGTCTGATGCACTGAAACTGTTAAATTAGCTTAAATTTTCTAGAAGTCTTCTACAAATTGCCCTAATATGATATACTGAAGAAGGCTTCCTCATGAAAAGGGACCATGATCCAAAGGATGGTTAATATTTCATTTTTCTGCAAGTTCTTCTAAATACATTGATTGTTTGTGAACTTGAGTCATCAGTGCCACATGCAAACACTACTGAAGGCAGAGACAGCTCCTAAAAGCTTTACCACATGCATGGGTCCCCTCAAATTAGGTATGGTATATTTTCAATTATTATTCCTAGGGATTATATGTAATTATTGACCATGGGATATCTAAGGCCAATCTAACACCAAACAGGATAGGTTAATTCAAGTACAAAAAGGGAAAATTAGCTAGGTTTAAAATAGTCTACTAGTGCAGCTAGCCTAGTACTTACCTATGAACCTATAAGTCTATGAACACTTCAATACTGGAGTATCAAAGAAGACTGACATGGCAATACCCTGCTTATCTAAAAGGTTTAAATTTGTTGTTCAACACTGTATGGGTATGATAAAAGCACATTTTTTTGCTTGATGATTCTGAACATTAGAATACAATGCACCAGCCTTAAAAATGATATATTTTATGGCCAGGAGAAGAATCCCATTTTATTTTACTTAGCACTAAATGTACAAACAAATGAAATAAATTAGTAACCATTGTTATCACAAATCCTTTAATTCAAGGATGAGTTAAACCATGGTTTGCTAATGCATCTTGACATAACTTCATAATCTGATCCTAGGCACACAAATTTCACCACAAAGAGGGCATATGTTTTCAGGTAAGAATTTCTTTCTTTTAGGAGTTTTCTTTCCTTTTATTCCCATCATTTGTCCTTTCAGTTTCAAACGCAAGTAATTTATCTTCAAAATGGACTACTGTTTGATGGAAAGTACACACTTGCAAAAAAGTCTGTTGGTCAAACATTCCAGCTTTTGATGTCCATAGCTCTACGCTACAGCGACATATTTAATGTGTTTTGCTTCACTTCTGTTTACCACCATGGTATCTCTGGTTGTGAATGAACTGGCTATATCGAATGGGGGTATGGAGAAAACCATGAGACAGCCCCTCACCAGTTTTTTTTTCAGTCCAGCAGAATTCATAATAACAGCCTTGGTAAGAACATTAATGACACAGCAGCAGCCAGCCCACATAATGTCTACCAATTTACAGTGATGCTGTTGGAGTTACATATGCATGCCCTTTAGATGACCCTGTTAAACCATCCAAGTTTCATAGCCATGATAGATAATTTGAATAATTGAGCTTTATTCCTGTACCTTAATGTCCTTTCATAGGTCATGATCTCTGAAAATGTACCCATGCAGAATCCCAAAGGAGGAGATAGCACAATGTATTTTATAATGAATGTTACTAAACTAAATCAGCTTAATTTTATGGCACAGTCAATACTAAGGTAGGGACATAATCATTCTTAGATGATGCATCATATAGGCACATTTGAAATAAACTATCCCAACCCCCCCCCCCCCACAACAGGCTATTAGAGTAGTGAGGCCTTCTTGTGAGCATGTGAGAGTTCATAACTTCATTAAGCTTCCGGAAAAGGTCTATTGCTTACACTGAGAGTTGCTCCAACTTTTTCAGGAATAGTTCAGTCTTGAACATACTGAAATTCAATAGCAGATTCCTAGCAAATGTTAATATTTGATTGTAATTCCTAGAGATTAAAAATACCTCCTTCAATCTTCACTTTATGTTGCATCTAGTATGAAGGCAGTCTTTAATTAGAGAAATAAAAATTACTAGGAAGATTTTATTACAAATTATACAATGATATCTCATTATTCTTCAAAAAAAATGCATGCTGCACCAGTTTGCAGATTGTAAATCAAGCATATACCAATATAAAAAAAGTCCATTCACTGAAGTACAATTAAGTGGACAGACTTTCTTTTATTAATATATGCTACAGAGGCATACATCTCAACTGTACAGATTTTTGCCTCATGTTTTTAGTCTGTTCCTCTTAAAATTTGTAGTTTTCCCACAAATCACAGAAGAGTGAAGTTGCTATGTAATGACATGCGCTTTAGTTTCAGACTTCATATCTT
The DNA here is from genome assembly GCF_019279795.1 of Protopterus annectens. Taxonomy (NCBI): domain Eukaryota; kingdom Metazoa; phylum Chordata; order Ceratodontiformes; family Protopteridae; genus Protopterus; species Protopterus annectens. The sequence continues at coordinate 52,299,126 of NC_056746.1, forward strand.
TCAGACAATGCAGGATAACACAAATCTTGCTATTGTAGCAATTTCCTAAGTTTATAAGAGCAACATTTACAACTGGTCCCTACTTTGGGGCTATTGTCCCCTATTATTTAAGGCTTTGTCCACATTTCCTGAGCTAAGTATGTATGGAGAGCAGAGCAAATGCAAGGAAAATTAGGTACATCCTGCAAAACTAAAGAAATGTACCTGATTTCATTGTATTTCTGTCCTGTCTCTCTTGCGCCTCTAAACTGTCTGGATTTTATAGTTAGCAAAAAAAAAAAGCAATAGAGATCTTCCTTTCTCCATTGCTTGTTTTCAACAGCATTGCTGCACTATGGAAAAATGGGAATGTAAGTCCCATACGCATGCACAGTACATCGACAAATGTGGAAGAATGAGGAAATAACACAGCGGATCACTATGGCACCATCATACAAAGATATTATATAAGAAAAGTAAGCAATTTCTTTCTTAAATAATGTCATTGTATAAAGCAATAGCCAACTCATGTGTGTGGGTATATGAGGATTTAGCCCACACCACTGGATCACAGGAAATGGGTAAACAGAGTCAACAATGAAAGCCCAATATGAGAAAAATGAAACTACCAAACTCATAACTGCCAAAAATTTACTCAAAGAACAAAGCTTTCAGGACAATTCCCTTCATCGGTGTTAATACAACCTCAATATTAACTGACAGATTTAAACACTAAATTCAAATTGATGACAAAACACAAACCCCCAATAAAAACCCATCCTTAATTATCTCACATTTGAAATTTAAATACCTAGATAATAAACACATAAAAAGTGTCTTCACAGATATATATACAATAAGAAATATAAAACTCTGATAAATAGGAAGATTTAATTTTTTTTTCATATATGATGTAAGGATGACATGGACTTTTATTGGGAGTTTGTGTCTTGTGATCAATTTAAATCTAGTATTTAAATCTGTCAGTTAATATTGAGTTTGCATTTATACTGATGAAGGGAATTGTCTCGAAAGCTATGTTCTTTGAACAGAATTTTTTGGTGTTTACGAGTCCAGTAGTTTTGTTCTTCTCATATATGAGGATTTCCTATGGTTGTCTTTGTTAGCTAATTTCGGTTAGAGCCTCATGTTTAAGCCACACCAACCATGGGCAAATCCTCAATATACGCACTCCTATTCATCGGTTATTGCTTAGATAACCAATATGCAGTATAGTCAGTCACTCAGTCAGGGAATAAAAAATAAAATAAAATAAAAAATAAATAAATCTAGCTATCTTCACGTAAAAGGTAACAAAAGTGAGATAGTAAAGTATCTGATTCTAAGGAGGGTGTACAGTGTTTAGCATACTGTGTAATAAAACACATGTGAGACTAATTCATCATTGTCTACCGATGGGTTTTAGGTTGAAAACAATCGATATGTGAGTAACCTCAGTGACCGGCCTACTGCCGCACTGAGCCTTTGTATGTTATACCACAAGGAATTAGTGGGGAAAAGAAATCATTTAGAATAATTAGTGCATCTGTGGAAATGAAAATGCAGGAAAGTGATCATTCTATAGTCAACGACTATTTACTATAGTGTGACCATGTGTGTGTGTGTGCGCTATACTGGTGTCTAACAGCTTTTAAATTTGACAATTTCACAGAGAAGCATTTCATTTGACTTCTGTCCAAACCTCACAGCTGTCCCAGATTTTGCCTCATAGGTTTTCCCTGCCCCTCATAAAGATTTTGAATTTCTGGTAAATCAGTGAGAACTGCAATCAGTCAATAACGCCAGATAGAGTTTCATGTTTCCCCATTATTCATGAAATGCGTGTTGATGCAAAATCTGTCATTATATATTAATGTTTTTAAGTGAGTTGGAGACATATTTAAAAAAAAAATGTCCTTGATTTGTTCCTTTGTCCTCCCATTATTTTTGGATTTGCTCAGAATTATTAATCAAAGAAGCTGAGAGGTACCCTGCTGCTTGTTCAGTGGTGCTAAGTATTTTTACCAGCTTTCAAAGGTGTAAAACAATTCACTCTCCTATGGTTTCTCTTATGTGATTCACACATAAGTAGTTTTCTCCCTAAAAGTGATCTATCAGTCCATTGATAGATACCATTTTTTTTTAGTTTTAAATCTGCTTTATTACATTGTTTACCAAGCACTATACACCTTACTAAGAAACTTATGCTGCACCATCTTACTTTTATTACCTTTCACTTGAATATAATGGTGTCTATTGAATTATTGTCTGATCAAGTAACTGATAATTTCTAAGAAAAGCTACTGCAGACTACAAAAAACATGCCAACCCAGTACAGAGCTGTTTCTCAGCCCCACCAATACATTATCAGAAGACAGGGCTGAATGGCATGGAATCAGAAGTAACTGGACAGTTGCACAGCATACAGTAAACATAAACACCAGTTAATTAAACTTAATAAATAAATAAAGGTCCACTAAAGTAACTAAAGTAACAACTTAACATTTTAGAATAAGAAAACCCACTTTACCATGACTGATGTATGACTGATATCATAACACACATACAGGTCAAAGAATTATCTTTCATTGTTTTATGCTATGAAGGAAACTATACTGATGTTGCTTGTGTCAAAGTACACACCTGTAACAATGTGGAAATATGGTGAAGAATTATGGACACCTGTGCAGTCATTCCAATAAAAACAATAAAGTGATGAAAAAAGTAATTTTTTTCAACAAACTTCATGTTGTGGATTGTAATAGGTTTGTGACTGTTCATGCATACATTGTATATATGTAGCAAATACATCACATAACACATGCACAGGTGTGTTACATTAACCAGGATATAAACAGAATAATGATCTGATATACATAGTAACAGTTGTCTAACCATAGCAGATGTGACATATGTACATGCAAAATGAGGCATGGTCACGTGGCATATAGCACCTCTGTTTTGCCTTTTATTGCTTATTTTCACTAGCTGCACTATTCCACGCATTTTTATTAACTTTGCAACTTATTTGAACTGTTTTTGAACTCTGATACTGTCTGTACTTTAACTGATAGTTTTTAAGGGTTTTTAAACTGCTGAACTGTTGAGGGCTACACACTCAAGTAAGATAGTCATTTTTCTGCTTTAAAAGTGTTTGTTTTACTGTATCTGTTTTGATTAAAAAAAATCCTATCTCTCTACTCGTTTCCCACCTTTCTATAACCAGTAAAGTCTGGTTTTCAGATTCTGCTGAATTCTGGGCTGTTTTGTAGTTTCTTTGTTGCTCAGACCTTACTAAGATAGAAGGAAGCTGCTCTGTTCATCAGTGAGAGTGGTGAGCTTAGAGCAGCCTATCTGTCCCTGGAGAAGTGGTTTCAGCTCAGAATCTGTAGTTTTATTGGCCATTTTGGGCTATTTCTATCCCTTTCATCTTTCTGTTTAAAAACCCATGTTTGCACAGTTTTTGCACTTGTATCACCACAGCAAGATCCTGCCTGGGTGTCCTGCAGAGTTCTACAGCAGCAGAGATAGAAAAGGAAGACTTTCAGTGGATTAAGTACCTCTGTTTTGCTTTGTATTGCTTATTTTCGCTATGCACATTATTCCAAGTGTTTTTTTATTAACTTTGCAACTTATTTGAACAGGTTTTTTTTATTCTGATACTGTCTGCACTTTAACTGATCGTTTTTAAGTGTTTTTCAACTGTTGAAATGTTGAGGGCTACACACTCAAGTATGATAGCCATTTTTCTGCTTTAAAAGTGTTTGTTTTACTGTATCTGTTTTAATTTTTGAAAAAAAAAATCCTATCTCTCTACTCATTTCCCACCTTTCTATAACCAGTAGAGTCTGTTTTACAGAGTTTGCTGAGTGCTGGGCTGTTTTGTAGTTTGTGTGTTGCCCAGACGTTACTAAGATAGAAGAAAGCTTCTCTGTTCATCAGTGGGAGTGGTGAGCTTTGAGCAGCCTATCTGTCACTGGAGGAGTGGTTTCAGCTCAGAATCTGTAGTTTTATTGGCCATTTTAGGCTATTTCTATCCTTTTCATCTTTCTGTTTAAAAACCTGTGTTTGAGCAGTTTTTGCGCTTGTATTACCTCAGCAAGATCCTGCATGGGTGTCTTGCAGAGTTCTACAGTAGCAGAATGAGAAAAGGGAGACTTTGAGTGGATAAATTACCTCTGTTTTGCTTTGTATGGCTTATTTTTGTTATCCGCACTATTACGATTTTTATTAACTTTGCAACTTATTTGAACTGTTTTCTGAATTCTGATACTGTTTGTTCTGTAAATGATCATTTTTAAGTGTTTTTCAACTGTTGAACTGTTGAGGGCTACACTCTCAAGTGATATAGCCATTTTCCTGCTTTTAAAGTGTTTGTTTTACTGTATCTGTTTTAATTTTTGAAAAAAAAAAAACAAAAAAAATCTTCTCTCTACTCATTTCCAACCTTTCTATAACCAGTAGAATCTGTTTTTCAGATTTTGCTGAATTCTGGGCGGTTTTGTAGTTTCGTGTTGCCCAGATGTTACTAAGATAGAAGGAATCTTTTCTGTTCATCAGTGAAAGTGGTAAGCTTTGTCACTGGAGGAGTGGTTTCAGCTCAGAATCTGTAGTTTTACTATCCATTTTGGACTATTTCTATCCCTTTCATCTTTCTGTTTAAAAACCTGTGTTTGTGCAGTTTTGCACATCACGCACCACCATTTAACTAGGATTAAACTATTCCCGGTGCCAGAAATCTGTTCTTCTAATTTTCCCTTAGAACTAGCCAGTTTTCTAGTTTTAGCATTGCATATCATTGCTGGAGCCTTCCTGTGTCCTGAAAGAGTGCTCTTCAAACTGTCTGGAGATATACAGAGCTGAGTATATTTTTCTGGCACTTCAGAGTTGTGTACTGGTAATTTTTGTTTGACTAATTTTATATCATTGCTGGCTGACTTCAGAGTTGTGCACTGTTATTTTTGCTTCACTGTATAGTTTTTCAGATCTCGGCTAAAGGTGTTGGTTTCCCCATTCCCACCCTCCCTATTCCTGTGTTGTTTAAATTTGGAGGTTTTTGCAGTTGCCCGCCCCCACTGTAGATTTGATCTGGGACACTCCCCCAAGTCCCATCTCTATACCTCATTCTACCTAATAGACTCCTTCTGCATTGTTTTTAGCCATTTTTAATTTAATTGCATTTTTTAAACTGTTTGGTCTAACATTGCTACATACTCAAGTGTGCTACCTTGCACTGCATTTGAATTGTTTTGACTGCTGTTTTAGCTACTTTTTTGTATATATATATATATATATATATATATATATATATATATATATAAATACCTTTCCTGTAACTAGTGTAGTCCAGATTCAGATTTGCTGTATCCAGGACTGTATGTAAGGTTCTGAGCCCCCCCCCAAGCTTTCTGTGTTGGAGAGACGCATTCTAGCTTATCAGTGGGAGTCGTAAGCACTAGGTAACCTATCTACCACATACGGAGTTGTTCTGGCCCAGAAATTGTAGTTATTGGCTGTTTGGGCAGTTTTTCCATCTCTCTCAACTTTCTGATTTAAAAACCCACATTTGCACTTGTTTCCCCCTTTCCTGTAACTAGTTTAGTCCAGATACAGATTCTTACTTTTAGCACTTGAATTTGCTTATCAGCACTTGTTCAGAACTTGTAAGCACTAAATAACCTACTATTTACTACAGCACTCAACCTTCCTCATTACCTAGAGGAAAACAGTTTTGGTACTTACATTCCTCACTTGCTTAGAGAAAAACAGCTCTTGTACTCACTTTCCTCACTTATCTAGAGGAAAATAGTTTTTTTATTCAGGCATGTCCAAAGGTCAGCTCCCAGTGTTCTCTCCTGTCTATCTGAGGAATATGGGCATCTTGGGGCAATGTGGAAATTGCCTCATGTACACAGACAACCCTCTTCTCCTACCACCCAACAATACAACCTGTGAGAGATGCACTTATCTAGCCAAACTGGAGGTAAAGCTCTCTCCAATCAAGACTGAACTTGACAGTCAAGAGGAGAAGGTAAACACTTGCACCACACCACACTCATCACATAGTCTCACTAAATCTACACCACCAAAATCTGCACATAGAAACACAAAAACATTCACGGAGGCTCTCAATAATAATCTGCTCAAGCAACAGAGCCCTCCAAAGCAGAATTGCAAGCAACCTCCACCCCCTCAACACAAGCCAAATGACACATAGCCCGCAGACTCAGTGTGCCACTCAACCACAGCCAATAAGGCAAAACAACGTACCCAACACACTAGTCATAGGTGACTCTATAGTCAGGCACACTGATGTCCCACTCACCAGGCTAAACAAGTAGAAGGTTACTGTCAGCTGCCTGTCAGGTGCCAGGATCCGCCACATAACCCACCACTCAGGACACTCCACAACAAGTACAAATATGACTCTGTCATTGTCCATGTTGGTGTGAATGACCTGAGACGTACCTCCTTGGACTACATGAAAAGAGACATGGAAGAACTCTCCGATCTTGTAGCCCAGGCAGGTATGACCCTAGCCCTGAGTAGCATTCTGCCATCACCAAGAATGATGCCGCAGTACAAGGACAAAATGATTGACTTCAACAATTGGCTAAGCTTCTGGTGCCATTCTAAAGGGATCCAGTATCTGTCTGCCTGGGATGACATGGTCGACAGATCACGATGCTTTGCCAGAGATGGCCTGCACATGTCACCCCTACGATTATGGATACTGGCTAAGGTTCTTGCCGCCCCTATAGTGCCTTTTTTAGGCAAGGTTCAAATGACAAATTCACCACTGTAACAGGAACAGGCAAGCAAAAACTGAGGGTGATGCTACTCAATGCTAGAAGTCTAAATCTCAAAATGCACTCACTCGAGGCACTCCTTAAAATGGAGAACATCGATATCTGTGCAGTGACTGAGACCTGGTTCAAGGCTCCAGAGAGCACCTCTGCAGTACCAGGCTATAACTCATACCATACTTTTCGGCCATGTAACCTGGACCGGAACACCAAAGGCGGAGGTGTGTCCATATTCATTAAGGATATCCACACCTGCAGGCTAGTTGCTCAGCATAATGCAGCCGAGGTTATCCAAGTGTAACTAACTCTGGGCAAAACTGCAATCCAAATTTTAGCTTGCTACAGATCACCCACCATGCCCCAGGATTCCCACTCCTCTTTTCTTGATGTACTGGAAAATATTAGGGTTCAACCAAACACCCTAATAATGGACGATTTCAACTACCTCACCATTAACTGGGAAAACTACTCATGTACCAACTCCTTTGCTCAACGCTTTCTGGAATTCATAAACTCCAATGCCCTGGATCAACTTATCCACACCCCCACCAGGGGCAACAATATCCTAGATCTAGTCATTACCAATATGAGTGACCGGTGTTCCACACCTGAAGTCAACGCCTCATTGGTCCGATCCGACCATAAGCTAATTACCCTAGATATCCATATCCTGCCTCCACCCCCCATTAAGGAAACCATGGTAAAACATTTCTCAAAAGCCAACTTCATGCTTCTTAAGACAGAAGTGATGAACGTCATGACACCCATGCAGATGGATAATACAGTTACAACTACTGAATCCTACAGAATTGCACTTTATAAGCAGTTACATGAGTGCATGGATCGTGCTATCCCAAACAGAACCAAGACACTATCCTCCAAAAAAGGAAGCCAATCTGGTGGTCCCCTGCCATAAACAAACTGTACAACAGAAGGAAGAAACTCTTGCAAAAAAGAGTAAAATCCCATGAGTGGAGGAGCTCCCTGGTCAGCCTCAGTAAGAAGCTGCGATCCCTGATAAAATCCTCCAAAGCTAGTTACAAAAACAAAATTGCCACTAATTCTAAAGACAACCACAAAGCATTCTATAGCTATGTCAATAATCTCAATGGCATCACTCAGATCTGCTCTGAGTTACAGCACAATGGCACTAAATATATAGACCCAATTGATATTACCAACATCCTGGCAGATAAGTTCAGTGCTAACTTTATTTCCCTCTCACTCCCTAAAGAGCCCATCTCTATACCGGAAGAATGCAAAGTTCCTGTAACCACGGCTGCACAGGTAAAAACCACACTCTCCAAAGCCAAGAACACAGCATCCACAGGACCAGACAACATCCCAGGCTGCATTCTACATGAACTACAGAACGAACTGGCACCCCACCTAAGTACCATGTTCAATCATAGCCTCACCTCAGGCTTTGTGCCTGCTGAATGGTGCACAGGAATGGTTATCCCACTCCACAAGGGGGTAGCCACCACGGACCCCGGGAACTACCGCCCCATTAGCCTGATGAGCCTGGTCTGCAAGGCCATGGAACGTATCATCATGGAACTTATAAACAAAGACATTGGTAATCTCCAAACTCTGGATCCCACCCAGTTCGGGTTTGTAAAAGGCAGATCATGTCTCCTAAACCTGATAAACTTCTTTGAAGCAGTCACCAAAGCTGTAGACAAGGGTAAGGCTTTCAACACCATCCCCCACTCTGGAATTATAGATAAACTCACTAAACTAGGTATAAATCCCTATGTCACAAGATGGGTTGCCAACTGGCTCACTGACAGAACCCACACTGTGAAAGTAGCAGACTCCAAATCTGACTTTAGACCAGTGACAAGTGGAGAACCACAGGGTTCAGCCCTGGGTCCTCTCCTGTTTGGTATCTACTTCTCTGAAGTACAGGCTAACACAGAAGGTCTTTGGCTAACAAAGTTCGCAGATGAATGCAAACTAGGAGCCATAATCAAAACTTCTAACGATGTGGACATCCTACAAAAGGGCCTCACTGAGACAGATGCCTGGTGTCAAAGCCATGGCTTCAAGCTCAATGCCAAAAAGTGCATTGTCATCCCCTTTGGTAAAAACTCTGTAGAAGTTAGCACTAATAAACCATAAGCACTACTTACTCTTATACCCTCTACGATTACCTTGTCCCCTATTGGTCCGTTTTAATTCAGTTCCCTATATTACTCTAGCATGTCCAAAAGTCAGTCAGTGGTTTCCTCTCCAGTCCAGCTGGTGAATCTGGGAATTTTGAGGCAATGTTACAACTGTCTCATGTACATGGACAACCCTCTGCTCCTCCAAACAGGTTCAAATATATGTGAGAGATGCAACCATATAGCCAAACTGGAGGCTGAGGTCTCTCATCTCAAAACTGGTGGAACTAGTCAGGAGGAGAAGGTAACCTCACACAACACAATTCCAGTATCACATAGTCCCACCACAACAGCGAACCAAACACATAAAAACACAAAAACATACTTGGAGGCTCTAAATAAAAATCTACCTAAGTAACAGAGAACTCTAAAGCAGACATCCAAGCAAACGCTACCCCAAAACAAAAAACGTACAACACATAGCACACAAAGTCAGTGTGCCAAGCAGTCACAGCCCTTAAGGCTGAATAACACACCTGATACTCTTGTAATAGGTGACTCTATTGTCAGACACACTGACGTCCCGCTCACAAGGCTGAATAAAGAGAAGGTCACATTGAGCTGCCTGTCGGGCGCTAGGATCCGCCACATAACGCAAGCACTCAGGTCACTCCAAAGCAAATACAAATATGACTCAGTCATTGTACATGCTGACGTGAATGACCTGAGACGTACCTCTCTCGACTACATGAAAAGAGACATAGAGGAGCTCTCTGATCATGTAGCCCAGACCGGTATGACCCTGACCTTGAGCAGCATCTTACCCTCACCTAGAATGATGCCACAGTATAAAGACAAAATGATCGATTTTAACAATTGGCTAAAATTTTGGTGTCATTCAAAGGGGATCCAGTGTCTGTCAGCCTGGGATGACATGCTTGACAAGCCACGTTGCTTCACTAGGGATGGCTTGCCCCTGTCACCCCTGGGCTTTCAGATATTGGCAAAGGCTCTTGCCACCCCCATAGTGCCTTTTTAGGCAAGGCTCAAAAGTCAAACCCACCTCCATAGACAGCACAAGGAACAAGAAACTAAGGGTAATGCTGCTAAACGCCAGAAGTCTTAACCTCAAGATGCACGCACTTGAAGCTCTCCTCAGTATGGAGAACATCAATATCTGTGCAGTGACAAAAACCTGGTTCAAGGCTCCAGAGAGCACCCCAGCACTACCAGGTTATACCTCATATCATGCTTTTCGGCCCCAAAACCTGGACCGAACCACAAAAGGAGGGGGAGTTTCCATATTTATCAAGGATATCCACACCTTCAGATTAATGGCATTGCATGAAGTATTGGGGACCATCTATGTGCAATTGACAGTGGGCAAGACTGCTTTTCAGTTTATAGCATCCTACAGACCACTGTCTCAAAGTCAGGAATCCCACTCGGCTTTCCTGAAAACATTGGAGAACATGAAGATATCTCCGAACACCATTATATTGGGCGACTTCAACTACCCAAACATAGACTGGGAGCATTACTCAAGCCCCAGCACCTTAGCCCAAAGGTTCCTGGAATTTATAAACTCAAATGCTATGGAACAACTAGTTACCACTCCCACAAGAGGGGATAACATACTAGACCTGATCATTACCAACATGGGGACTCTATGCTCCATACCAGAAGTATATCCCTCATTGGTAAGATCAGACCATAAATTAATTTAACTGGATATCCACATCCCGACCCCACCCCCAGCCCAGAAAACCACAGTGAAAAACTTCTCAAAAGTGAACTTCACACTTCTCAAAACCGAAGTGGAATCCTTCAAGGCCCCAGGGCCAGTGGAAACTATGGCCCAAACTGCAGAATCCTATATAAAAGCATTCTACGGACATCTCCAGGAATGCATGGATCATGCTATCCCAAACAAAATCAAGACCCAATCATCCAAAGGCAGGCGTCCAGTCTGGTGGACCCCAGCCATAAATAAACTGTACAACAGAAGGAGGAAGCTACTACATGATAGAGCAAAATCCCTAAAAGGGAAGGCATCTCTGATCAGTACTAGCATAAAATCCTCCAAGGCCAGCTTCGAGAGAAAAATTGCACAGGACACTAAAGACAATCATAAGGCTTTTTTCAGTTATGTTAGGAACCTGAGATGCAACTCCCAGACTTGTTCTGAGTTGATTCTAAATGACAAAAAATACACTGAACCCACAGACATCGCCAATATCCTGGCAGACAGGTTCAGTGCAAACTTCTCCACCCCCTCCCCCCCAAAAGAGCAAATATCTGTCCCGGCAGAGTGCAGCCTCCCAAACATCTCTGATGCTCAGGTGAAGGCCGCCCTCTCCAAAGCAAAAAACACTGCTTCCATGGGAACAGATGGCATCCCGGGTTGCATCCTACATGAACTCCAAGAAGAACTAATCCCTCAAGTAAAACTGCTGTACAATCTCAGCCTCACTGCAGGATATGTGCCCAAAAAATGGCGTACAGCAACAGTGGTCCCACTCCACAAAGGTGGCGCCTCTACGGACCCTGGAAACTATCGCCCCATAAGCCTGACTAGCCTAATCTGCAAGGCTATGGAGAGGATCATCATGGAACTTATAAACAAAGACATTGGGGACCTACAGACACTAGATCCTACCCAATTTGGCTTTGTCAAGGGCAGATCCTGCCTTTTGAACCTGGTCGACTTCTTCGAAACAGTCACCAAGGCCATAGATGAAGGGAAGGTAGTCCACACAGCTTATCTGGACCTCACAAAGGCATTTGACACAATACCCCACTCGGGCATCATAGATAAGCTATCCAGCCTAAATATAAACCCCTATGTCACAAGATGGATCACAAACTGGCTCAAAGACAGAACCCACAGAGTCAGAGTTGCTGGAGACATGTCAGACTCGAAACCGGTCACAAGTGGCATCCCACAAGGTTCTGTCCTGGGACCTCTCTTATTCAGTATTTACTTTTCTGAGGTACAGGCCAACGTGGGAGGACTATGGCTCACCAAGTTCCCAGATGACTGCAAACTGGGCACCATAATCGACTCTCCAGCTGACACAAACATCCTTCAAAAAGGTCTCACAGAGACAGATAACTGGTGTCAGAGCCATGGTCTAAAGCTAAATGCCAAAAAGTGTATAGTCATACCCTTTGGCAAAAACAATGTGCCCACAAATTACCACATAGGTGGTAACCCATTAAGTACAGAGAAAGTAATTAGGGATCTGGGGACCCAAGTTGATAGCAATCTCTCCTTTGACAACCACATTGCCAAAGTGGTTAGAAAGACCTTCTACATAGCCCACCTCATCATGAAAGGATTCACATCTAGATCAAGAGAGGTAATCGTGCCCCTTTATTCATCCCTCTTCAGGACCATCATAGAATACAATGCCCCCTTTGGGATGTACCTTACCCGACACCTGCAGCAATTAGAAAGACCCCAAAAGTACCTCACCAGGAGGATCAAGGGACTCAAACAGATGCCATATGCTGCTCGGTTAAAAAAACTCCAGCTCTACTCAGTTGCATACCGCCTACTTCGAGGCAATCTATGCCTGACATATAAAGCTATGTCCAACCCAGAATTAATGGATATGCTCCACCTCAGTAAATCTAAATCCCTTAGAGCCACGTGCTCGAGGGACTTGAACCTCAGCACAGAAATAAATAGAACATGCTGGAGGGACAGATTCATAACCCAGAGGCTCTCTTTGCTCTGGAATAGAATTCCAATTCATGTTAGGCAGAGCACCTCACTGACGCTCTTCAAGAAGAATCTTGATGAGTGGATGGGGGATCGTAGGTTTGTCCCGGGGATTACTTCCGTGTCACTGTTAGACAGAGGCACAGTAAACTAAACTTTAAAAAGGGCATAGTATACTCAAATCAAGGGGTGGCTTAAGCCAAACACAATCAGGCTAGGCTTATAAATGCCCCAGGGCAGATAGCCTAGTATGAACCTATGAACCTATGAACTATAACATAGGCGGTAGTATACTTAACACCAAAAGTGTGATAAGAGACCTTGGGACACAGGTGGACAGTAGTCTCTACTTTGATAATCACATCGCCACAGTAGTCAGGAAATCCTTCTACATGACACACCTCATCACAAAAGGTTTCTCATCCAGAAAAAAAAAGGTTATTGTTCCCCTCTACTCATCACTCATTAGACCCATTATAGAGTACAATGCCCCTTTTGGTATGTACCTCACAAGACATCTACAACACCTGGAAAGGCCACAGAAATACCTCACAAAGTGGATTACCAGCCTCAAACAGATGCCCTATGCAGACCATCTCAAAAAACTCCAGCTTTACTCTGTCGCATATCGTCTACTCAGAGGTGATCTCTGCCTAAGATACAAAGCTATGTCAAACCCAGAGTTGTTGGACATGCTCCACTTAAAGAAATCCTAATCCCTCCGAGCTACACGCTCTAGGGACCTAAACCTTGTCACCACAATAAACAGAACATGCCAGAGGGATAGATTCCTGTCCCAGAGACTTCCCATACTCTGGAATAAATACCTATATATATCAAACAAAGCTCCTCATTAGCACTCTTCAAGAAAAATCTTGATGACTGGATGGGAAATAGGAATTCACCCCGGTGATCACCTCTGCGGCTCTGCTCGACAGTGGCACAGGAAAATAATTTTCTTTGGTGGCAAAAGCCAGGGTACCTTTTTGGCTGGGCTTGTATAGGCCCCAGGGCCAATAGCCTAGTACCTACCTATGAACCTATGAACCTATGAACAAAACTGTTTCTTTTTGCTCAGCACTTGTTCAAAACTCATTGCAAGCATTAAATAAACTAAAAATTACTGCAGTACTCAACTTTCCTCACTTGTTAGGAGGAAAACAGTTTTTTACTACTTAAATTAATAAGCACCTATCCAGGCATGTCTAAGGGTCAGCTCCCGGTACTTTCCCCTGTCCACCTGATGAAGCTGGGCATCTTGGGGAAATGTAGCAATTGCCTCGTGTACACTGATAACCCTCTCCACCTACCACCAAACACTACAACCTGTGAGAGATGCACTTATATAGCAAACTGGAAGCCAAGGTCTCTCCAGCCAAGATTGTATGAGACAGTCAAGAGGAGAAGGTAAACACCTGCACCACACCACACTCAGCACATAGTCCATCAAAACCTACACCACCTAAACCCACACATAGCAACACAAAACACACACCTACATTTGTGGAGGCTCTCAATAAAAATCTGCCTAAACAATAGATAACTCCAAAGCTGAAACACAAGCAACCACCACCCCCAACACTAACCAAATGACACATAGCCACAAAATCAGTGTGCCACTCAACTTCACCCCTTAAGGCAAAACAATGTACCCAACACACTAGTCATAGGTGACTCTATAGTCAGCACACTGATGTCCTACTCACCAGTATAAACAAGGTGAAAGTAACTGTCAGCTGGTTGTCAGGGGCCAGGATCCACCACATAACGCAAGCACTCAGGTCACTCCACAACAAGTGCAAATATGACTTTGTCCTTGTCCATGTTGGTGTGAATGACCTAAGATGTACCTCCCTGGACTACATGAAAAGAGACATGGAGGAACTCTCGGATCATGTAACCCAGGCAGGTAAGACCCTAGCCCTGAGTAGCATCCTGCCATTGCCCAGAATGATACCACAATGCAAGGACAAAATGATTGACTTCAACAATTGGCTAAGCTTCTGGTGTCATTCTAAGGGGATCCAGTGTCTGTCTGCCTGGAACAACATGATCGACATACCACAATGCTTTGCCAGAGATGGCCTGCACATGTCACCCATGAGATTCTGGATTCTGGATAAGGCTCTTGCCACCCTTATAGTGCCTTTTTTAGACAAGGTTCAAATGACAAACTCATCACCGTAGCAGGTATAACCAAGCAAAATCTGACGGTAATGCTACTCAGTGCTAGAAGTCTAAACCTCAAAATATATTCACTCGAGGCACTCCATAAAATGGAGAACATCGACATCTGTGCGGTGACAGAAACCTGATTCAAGACTCCAGACAGCACCCCATGCATTACCAGGCTATAACACATACCACACCTTTCGGCCACCTAACCTGGACCGAAACACTAAAGGAGGAAGCGTGTCCATATTCATTAAGGATATCCACACCTCCAGTCTAGTTGCTGAACATAATGCATCTGAAATTATCCAAGTGCAGCTAACAGTGGGCAAAACTGCAATCCAGGTTGTAGCTTGTTACAGATCCCCCACCATACCCCAGGATGCCCACTCCATGTTTCTTGATATACTGGGTAATATTAGGGTACAGCCCAATACCCTAATAATGGGCGATTTTAACTACCCCACCATCAACTGGGAAAACTACTCATGTACTAACTCATTTTCTCAACGCTTTCTGGAATTCATAAATTCCAATGCCCTGGATCAGTTTGTTCATACCCCCACTGGGGCAGCAATATCCTGGTCCTGATCATTACCAATATGGGCAACTAATGTTCCATGCCAGAGGTCATCTCCTTGCTGGTCAGATCCGACCACAAGCTAATCACCCTAGACATCAATATCTCGCCCCCACCCTCCATTAAGGAAACCACCATAAAAAACTTCTCCAAAGCCAACTCCATGCTTCTTAAGACAGAAGTGGCAAGTTTCACGAAACACATACAGATGGAAAATAGAGGTACGACTGCTGAATACTATACAAATGCACTGTATAAGCACATAGATGAGTGTATGGATTGTGCCATCCCCAACAGAACCAAGACGCTATCCTCCAAAAATAAGGAAGCCAATCTGGTGGTCCCCTACCATAAACAAACTCTACAATAGAAGGAAGAAGCTGTTGCAAAAAAAGTAAAACCCATTATTGCAGGAACTCCCTGGTCAGCCTCAGTAAGAAGCTGAGATCCCTCATACAATTCTTCAAAGCTTGTTACGAAAATAAAATTGCCACTGATTCTAAAGATAACCACAAAGTATTCTACAGCTATGTCAAGAATCTCAATGGCAACACTCCGATCTGCTCTGAGCTACAGCACAATGGCACTAGATATACAAAACCAACTGATATTGCCAACATCCTGTCAGATAGGTTCAGTGCAAACTTCACCCCCCTCACCCCCCCAAAGGGCCCATCACTATACCAGAAGAATGCAAAGCTCCTGTAATCACAGCTGCACAAGTAAAGACCACCCTCTCCAAAGCTAAGAATACATCATCCATGGGACCTGACAACATCTCAGGCTGCCTTCTGCATGAACTACAGAACGAACTGGCACCCCACCTAAGTACCATGTTCAATCATAGCCTGATTTCCGGCTTTGTGCCTACTGAATGGCGCACAACAATGGTTTTCCCACTCCACAAAGGTGGCACCCCCATGGACCCTGGGAACTACCGCCACATTAGCCTGATGAGCCTGGTCTGCAAGGCCATGGAATGTATCATCTTGGAGCTTATAAACAAGGTCATAGGTAACCTCCAAACTCTGGACCCCACTCAGTTTCGGTTTGTAAAAGGTAGGTCATGTCTCCTAAACCTAACTGACTTCTTTGAAGCAGTCACCAGAGCTATGGACAAGGGTAAGGTGGTGCACACACCCTATCATAAACTCACCAAGGCTTTCGACACCATTCCCCACTCTGGAAATATAGATAAACTCACTAGACTGGGCATAAATCCCTATATCATAAGATGGGTGGCCAACTGGCTCACTGACAGAACCCACACTGTGAAAGTAGCTGACTCCAAATCCAACTTCAGACCAGTGAGAAGTGGAGTACCACATAGCTCAGTCCTGGGTCCTCTCCTTTTGGCATCTACTTTTCAGAAGTCCAGGCTAATACAGCAGGTATTTGGCTAGCAAAGATCGCAGATGACTGCAAACTAGGTGCCATAATAGAATTGCCTAATGATGTGGCCATTCCACAAAGGGGCCTCACTGAGACTGATGCTTCGTGTCAAAGTCATGGCCTCAAGCTCAATGCCAAGAAGTGCATTGTTATCCCCTTTGGGAGAAACACTGTAGCCATGAACTACCACATAGGCAGTAGCTTACTAAACACCGAAAGTGTGATAAGAGACCTTGGGACACAGGTGGACAGTACTCTCTCATTTGATAATCACATCACCACAGTAGTCAGGAAATCCTTCTACATGGCACACCTCATCACAAAGGGATTCACCTCCAGAAAAGAGAGGTCATTGTTCCTTTCTACTCATCCCTCATCAGACTCATTATAGAGTACAATGCCCCATTTGGCATGTACATCGCAAGACATCTACAACAACTAGAAAAGTCAGAGAAATACCTCACTAAGAGGATTACCATCTCAAAAAATTCCAGCTCTACTCTGTCGCTCATCGCCTACTCAGAGACTACCTCTGCCTAACATACAAAGCCATGTCAAACCCAAATCTGTTGAGCATGCTACACTTAAAGAAACCCTAATCCCTCTGAGCCACATGCTCCAGGGACCTAAAACTTGCCACCACAATAAACAGAACATGCTGGAGGGATAGATTCCTGTCCCAGAGACTTCTCATGCTCTGGAACAGACTACCCATTCATGTCAAGCAAAGCTGCTCATTAGCCCTCTTTAAGAAAAATCTCATCAATTGGATGGGAAATAGGAAATTCACCTCAGGGATCACGTCTGTGGCTCTGCTAGACAGGGGCAAAGGAAAATAACTTTCTTTGGTGGCAAAAGCCAGGGAACTTTTTTGGCTAGGCTTATATAGGCCCCAGGGTTGATAGCCTAGTATCTACCTATGAACCTATATGTGAATGTGCTCCTAAGTCAAGGTACAACTCACTTGTAGTTAGTCCCCTGACAAATGGGTTGTGTGTCTCTGAAGGTCATAATGTATATTAATATGCACAGGATGTATTTATATGTCTAACACAAATAGATAGGTAGCTCAGACAAGACTTGGGCAAAATAAAATTCCATGCCAGCATTATGCAGTTGTTATATCAGTTACTGGGCAAATGTCGTAAATGTTAGGATATAATTATTTGAGCATGATGCATTTGTGACACTATAATCAAGGACATGATGGTGTCCCTGCTCATGCAAGTGACACACAATACATGCTGACTTACATATGTGTATCAACGTTCACATGATATTTAGCCATGAAGAGTGTCTTGCTAAAAATATTAGCAAGATCTGTAAGACACTGCAGTAACATGCATCACATCCAGGTGAAACATTAATTTGTATTACTAAGTGACCATCTGAAGATTTACATTGCACATATAACAACTGTACACTGGCCTGTGACAAATGTTGTTATCTTCTGGCCATAGTTCAATCACTCCATTGCACGGACATTTGCAAAGCCAACCTTCCAGATGCTAATTCTATTTCATTTTGACAGAAAGAACACATGACAAGAACTGTCTCAGAACATTGATTACTTCATGTGCTTTGCGCTAAACGATGCGTATCTACCACATCATTTTACTGAGCATGCTCATAAGGAAGTACTGCAACTGTTACAGTAGCATCAACTCCCCAACACAAAAACAAAAGAAAGAATAATAACACAGGCCCAGTCACACTTTTAATAGAATTTGCAGCAAGACACACATTAAGAAATGATGTATAAGCCCTCATCTCATATAAAGCCTTAGAGTGTGAACAAAAGAATTACATTTATATGTAAATGTTTGCAATGCAGATCATTATTATTGTGGAAATAAAGAATGCCAGTGAAAATTCACTGACAAGCTCAGCAATTGCATCTTGCCAGGCTCAAATACATGCTGAGGTCAGATCTTAGAGAGATATGTTTCTACCATTGATGCCACAGAAACACAAACACCTGATGTGTCGTGAAGAGCACATTTAAGGAATTACCTCACTATCCTATTGTATGGGGTATGCCCCCCCAACATGGAGTATGAGGCCTAAATAAAGTGGCCCTTGCTGTACCACATCTGCATTCTTTGCCTACTCCATTTCTGTCTGTCACAATTGTCTGACAGCCAGAACTTACCAGATACAAACCCCTGTCAATCATGTTACACAGGCTATATAGGTTCATAACAGATGACTAGGGTAATGGCTTACAAGCCCTTACAAGCCTAGTCAATATAACCCATTTTTTACCCAATATATGGCCCTCAGGGCCAAGAAGATAGCATAGGTTTGTGCCAATGGCTTGAGAATTTTACAGATTTCCCCTGTCAATAAGAGACATAGGTGCTACCCCAGGTGTCAAATTCCCCATTCATTGATCCAAACTGCATTTGAAGAGGGCCAGGGAAGGGCTCTACATAACATAAATAGTAAGCCTCTTCCAACGAATATGTAATCTCTGAGACACATATCTGTCTCTCCAGCATGTTTTGTTTGAGTTGCTGACTATGCCTAGATCTCTAGATCAGATGACCCTCTTGCTGTTTGTCTTCTGTATGTGTAGCAGCTCTATCAGGGTGAGATTAGTGAGTGACCTGTAGGTCAGGCATAGGTCATCCCTTAATAGTTGTTAGGAGACAGAGTAAAGGGATAGGGCTTTTAGTCTATTTGCATAGGACATAGTGTTTACACCCTGTATTTTCTTTGTGAAGAGCCTCTGAGGTCACTCCAGCTGTTGTATGTGCCTAGTCAAGTACATGCCAAATGGTGCACTGTGTTCAGTTATTGGTCTAATGAGGGTTGAGTACAGCGGCACTATAATTTCCTTGTATCTGGATGCCATACCTTTACTTATAAGTTGTGCCACATAAAAGGGCGTCCTCACCACTGTGGACACATAGCAATTAATGTTCAGGCTACTATCTATCTGTGTACCTAGATCTCTCACCTCTGAGTCTACTTTTAGGGGCATGCTATTAATGTTGTAATTTGCAGGGGTACTTGACTTCATGAAGGGTATGATAATGCATTTTTCACATTTAGTTTTAGGCCATGGCTCTGGCACCAATCATTTGTCTGATTTAGACCTTCTTGAAGGATATCTGCACAACTGGAGGATTCAATGATTGCCCTCAGCTTGTAATTGTTGGCAAACATTGTCATCCAGAGGCTTCCACATTAGCTTTGACTTCAGATAATTATGCACTGAACATCAGTGGTCCCAGCACTGAGCCCTGTGGCATCTTGCTGAATCTGGATTCACCCACTTTAACCATGTGTCCTGTCCTTGAGTCAGTTTGCTATGCATCCGGTGATGTAGTTGATTTATGTCCAGTTTTGTGAGTTTATTTATAATACCTGAGAGAGGAATTCTGTCATATTCTTTGACCAGGTTGAGATAGGCAATATGTATTGTTTTATCCACATCCATGGCCTTAAGGACCTTCTCAAAGAAGTCCACCAGATTTAGCAGGCATGACTGGCACATGACAAAGCTGAAGTGGGTCAATTCCAGTGTTTTGAAGTTTCCTCCGTTATTGTTTATCAGGTCCATGATTATTCTTCCCATGTCCTTACATATTAGACTAGTTAAACTTATGGGTCTGTAATTTCCAGGGTCAGTTGATGGTCCCCTTCTAAGCAGAGGAATGACTGTCACTGACCTCCAGTCTATCTGGACAATGCTGGTTTAGAGGCTGTGGTTAAATAGAGATTCTAATGGACCTAGTAGGTCCTGATTTAAGCTGTTTAAGAGGCAACCTGGTATATAGTCGGGCCCCAGTGAAGCTGTGTTTTTAGCTTTAGAGAGAACAAAGGCAACCTGTTCTTTGGTGATAATTGGTGGTAGGGTGCTGGAGGGCATTTTTCTGGGAAGAATTAGGGGTGATGGGAAGATGGAAGCTGAGCTGAATTTATAGGCCATAAGATTTGTTATATCATCTGGCTGAGTACAGTTGCTGCCATTTACAACCAATTCTGCACATTGTTGGGTGTTGCCGTTAAGATTATGGACATAACTTAAAAATGCCTTATGGTTATCCTTAGCTTTGGAGGTTATTTTTACCTCAAGGTCTGTTTTCAGAGACTTGACTAGTTGTCTGATTCACTTGTTTAGACTAATGACGGACCTTTTGCTTTGTTGTGCGCTTTCGCTCTTATTTCTTCACAAGACTTTCTTCCTTTTGTTGTACAACCTATTAATACCAGGGGTCCACCAGGATGATTTGTTATTTTATTTAGGTGGGGGTCTAATTATACCTTTATTCCAAAGGATACAATTTTAACTTATCTCTTCTTTCCAACGAAGACACCTCACGGGAGGGGGGGGGGGTGCACAGTGCTCTCTCATATTTGTGAATACCACATCTAGGATATGTGTTCCCTAGTGGGAATGTAGGCTAGCTGCTCCAGGGCATTTGAACTTACAAAGTCAAGAAATCTTTGTGCTTACATGTTAGTGATTGTGCATGCCTCCTAGTTAATGAAGGAGTAGTTACAATTACCTATGAGTATGGTGGTGGGCTGGATAATGAGGATTCAAGTAACTTCAGGTATGATGTATGGGTTTCCTGTTTAATGGTGGGAGACCTGTAACTAGTAAGAATATGGTAATGGATGTTTCCCATGGTTAGTTGGACATGGAGTAGCTCAAGCATGTCATATTGTTTGACCAACCTTGAGGTGTGCTTATTCTGTATACAGATAGGTACACCTCTGCCGTTTGCTCTTTCATGTTTAGTGGGTGGTTGGAATGTATGAAAGGCATTATAGCCACATACTGCAGAGCACTTGCCATGGCTTTGAACCATGTTTCAGTAACTGCACAGACTTCAGTATTCTCCAGAGTGAGGAGAGCTTCTAGAGAGTGCAGTTTCTTGTTGAGACTCCTATCGCTGATCAGTAACACTTTTAGTTTAGTTTGCCAATGAAGCTTTTGTTATGTTGGAAGGTTTGTCTGTTTGGCAATGCCTAAAAAAATGCACTATAGGGTTGGATAATGTATTGGACATTATACAAAAGCCTAGAGGTGACAGGTGAAGAACCCCTCTCCCGGCAAAGCAGCACGGCCTGTCAAGCATGTCCTCACCAGCTGATAAGTATTGGACCACTTTGGAATGACACCAGTAGCTAAGCCAATTGTTAAAGTCAATAATTTTCTGTTGGCATTGTGGTATCCTCCTTGGAGACAGTAGAATGTTGCTAAATGCTAGAATAATACCTGCTTCTGCCACACATTCTGAGAGTTCAATCGGGTCTATATTACAACGTCAAACTCACAGGAGTCCGAACTTGGTAATATCAAACCCAAATATTTGGAACATGAAAATAGCCTGGCACACCAATTTTTTTCCCAGGGAAAAAAAATTGGTGGGCCGTTTTCAGGGCTTTGCTATTTCCTCCACTGTGGTGCGATCTCTGAGTTGGTATATTTAAGTAGGGGGGTGTGAAGGGCACAGCCCCCCACATTAGTTTAAGTTTAAAGTGTAAGTGTTTTTTTTTTATACCGGAACAGCGATTTTTTCCCCCTGGGAAAAAAAATTGCTGTTCTGTGTTTTCGTAATTCTTGGGTTTCAAACTTTATAGTTCAATATTACATCGTTCAAACTCCTGTGAGTTTGACAATGTAATATGGACCCAGTTCAATCATGTGTCTCTTTGTAAAGTCCAAGGAGGTACATATGAGGTCATTCATGCCTACATGGACAAAGACTGAGTCATACTGGTACTTGGAGTTTAGTGACCTGACAGCTTGCATGATCTGGCAGATCCTGGCCCTTGACAGGCAACTAACTAGTAAGAGGAACATCAGAGTGTCTCACAATGGAGTCTCATATGACCGTAATATTGGGTTGTTGAGTGTTTCTACTTATGAGCTTGGTAGCTGAGGCACAATGACATGTGGCTTTATGTGTTATGTTGTGTTGTGAATTGTCTTGTTTGAATCTATGAATAGGTTCTGAAGACTGTACTTGAGAGACCTTTGAGGTTTGGGTAAGCTACATGTGAGCACCTCTGCATATGTGGATCTATGTATAAGGTCCTTTGTGAGTACTGTAAGTGGTGTGTTTGTGTGTGTGTGTGTGTGTGTGTGTGTGTGTGTGTGTGTGTGTGTGTGTGTGTGTGTGTGTGTGTGTGTGTGTGTGTGTGTGTGTGTGTGTGTGTGTGTGTGTGTGCGTGTGTGTGTGTGAGTCACTGACAACCTGTTTTTTGCTTTTTGTGTCTGTATGTCAGATTCAGATTCTAGCCTACAGTGTCAATGTCTAACTGTATCTCTCACATACTGTATTTATCAGTTTGACAATTAAGTGTTTATCAGTGTACATAAGGTAATTACTACATTGCTTCAGGATACCCATGTCCACCAAGCTACATGCAGATATAGCAATAAGTTCCCAACCATGGTTGAAGGTCCTAATGTGTACTTTGCAAGAGATAGGAGTGATGGGTGCTTTTAACCAGACAAGGGATGGGTGCTTACTTGGTGTAATCTGTTACTAACCTTTCCAGTGATGCTACCTAGAACACAAACCAGATGCTCTCCGAGCACTGATAGCTCTGGGTGCTATGATAAGGTAATGTAGATCTAAACAGACCTAACTAAATGCATTAATGCTGCTCGCTGCACAAATTAGTTACCTTGTGAGAAATGCAGGACTGAGATAAAGTTCAAAGGTGTTTTTTATAGGGAAATTTCAACTTTTGGTGATTGCATATGTACAAAGTCCCATGAATCACTGCTGCATGAAGAGCAACTTCATGCAAAGTCAAGGCTTATATACAAGCAGAAAAAAATAAGTTTCACACTAATCCCTAAGGCCAATCAGATAAGCACACAATAAGCTTCCAGTAGCAACTTCCAGCTCAGATAATTGAAATCAGCTCTGTCTAGTCCCAAGAATGCAGGTTTTGACCCTCTTAATGTAAAATGACTGGTTTAGAGCCCAAGTGGGCGGCCACAGTGGTGCAGTGGTTAGCATTGCCACCTCACAGCAAGAGGTTCTCTGGTTCAATCCTCAGCTGGGGTGCCTTCTGTGCGGAGTCTGCATGTCCTCCCTGTGGTCGTGTGGGTTTCCTCTGGGTGCTTTGGTTTCCTCCCACATCCCAAAGACATGCTGTAGGTGGATTGGACACTCTAAATTGGCCCTAGGCATGAGTGCATGCATGTGTGTGCCTTCTGTGGAAGGTTGGGTGTCAGGCTGGCAACTTGACGCCGTAAAACTGCACTGCCAATCATGAGCAGACAGGTGATTTGTTGTGGCGACCCCTAACTGGGAAAAGCCGAAAGAAGAAGAAGAAGAGCCTAAGTATTATGGAACCACAAAGAGATGCCTGAAACTAACAAATCACTAGATTCAGTGTATTTAAATACAGAACAGCAGGCTTTGCAGCTGTTAGAAAATGCCACTTTAAACTTTCAAGAAGTACAGAAAAACAATAAGTAGCACAGAAACCATTTACAGTATAATAAAAACAAGCAATGCAAATGCAAAATGATACTTTCATTTGCCTTGCCAAGTATGGCTTCAGATGTTAGCAAAATCTCTTAAAGTCTCTAGTGTCATTGCCAAACTACGAGTTGCTCTTGATAAATGAGATGAGACTCATGCAAATGCAAGGCTTATATACCATTAGAAAAGTACAAGTTTTACACTATGCCCTAAGGTCAATCAGCTAAACACACAATAAGCTGTCCAGTAGCAATTTCTATCTCAGAGAGGTGAAATCAACCCTCTCCTGCAATAAGAGTACAGGCTTTGACCCTCTTAATGTAAAATGACTGCTGTGGAGCCCAAACGTTGAGGAACCACAAACAGATGCCTAAAACCAACTAACAAATTACTAGATACAGTATATTTAAATGCAGATTGGCAGCCCTTGCAATAGTTAGAAAATGCAATATTAAACTTTTAAGAAGTACAGAAAAATAATAAATGGCACATAAATCTTCAGCACTATACTGAAAACAAGCAATGCAAGTGCAACATGATAACTTAATTTTGCATAACTTGTCAAAGATGGTTTCAGATGTTAGCCAAATTTTTCAAAGTCTCTGGCGTTATCACCAAATGATGAGCAGCTCTGGATAAATGAGCTGTTTAGCAACTGCATCTGCCACAGGAGATAGGAACTGAGATTGTCAGCAAATAACATAATTCATGGTGTGATGTAGGAAAGGCTTTTGATGTTAATTTATCCAATACAAATCTTTCTGAAGGATGAAGAGATGCAACTATGTCCAATATCACTGCTGATTTGCTAAGCCACTCTTTTTCATCCACTTTTTTTGCACACATTCAGTCCCAGATTCAAACCACTATATGCATAGATATGCTATATAAGTCAGTACACAGGAGAACTCTCAGCACAAGAGTAATAAAACAGCTCTTTTGCTGGCATAAAATTCCTAATATGTCGAAAGGTGGTTTTTGAAATAAAAACAAATAGAAATAACTTGATACAATGTTTTATGTGTCATGTCAGTATACACACATAATGTCCTTTGCTGGAGTGGAAGATCCACCTAGGTAGGTCCACATGCTCCAGAACTGTGTGTTAACCACACTTGCCCCAGGTAAAGTCTTACCAGAACTGTGAGACAGAACATTCTGTTGCAAAGCAGTAATGAGGTAAAAGTAATGGAAGAGCCCTCTCCTGCTATAACTGTACATATTACAACTGTGTGGGTGTAATTCATGCTTAGCAGTATATTGACACACACAAACAATATTCAGTCACTGTGGGATTTGAACACCTACCTATGTGCCCGCATAAGCTATAGAATACTATGTACTCTGCATGTAGCATGGGAGAAGTCTTACTGCAATTGTGAATTTGTGTATATTTGTAGGCATTACATCATAGTATTGCTGCAAGACATATGTGCGCCTATACATTGGTGAAAAGAGTGGTGTGCTGTGTCTCTTTGTCACATATTACTGCATGATGGTAGATATACCCAAACACGTGGGTTGCATAATGAAGTCAACACTGTGTCAGTAGATGCACAATGTACAGATAATCAATGATTCAGACTCATGGCTTACTAAGGCAACATGCTACAAAACATTGTACCATTTTCAGACAGCACAGCAGAAGGTGTTCTATGACATTTAGATAAGGCACATTTCAACAAATGGAATTTTCAGTGTTTTATGAAGGAGTTGTCTCTGCTAAAAGGGACAAAAGGTAGTGAAGGAATGAGCTACACCTGTACACATCAGATATGTGGTTGACACCATCAATACCTACAGGTACATTTTCACACACACACACACACACACACACACACACACACACACACACACACACACACACACACACACACACACACCTATACACTGACACATCTGAGTCTGTGGATAACTGTCTAGTTCTGAAATGAGTACCTGGCTAAGATCAAAAGCATATTGCATATATCATAAGTGCCACAGGTGATGTTTGTCTACAACTGTGACAGTGCACATTTGAATGGATGACATTATTGTTTCAATAGGGAGATATGTCTGCTAAAAGGGAATGAAAGTGGTGGGAGAGCCCACTAATGCAGTAAAGCTACAAATGATATATGTAGATGAAGCTATTTTTACTTAACATGAAAGAGACAGACACACACACACACACACACACACACACACAGTAGTCACTCACTGCTGGATGCAAAACACCTGTCTATTTACACAATCAAATTAGCATAGTATCAAGAACAAGGGCCGCAGAGGAAGTCTGACTACAGCAATGAGATTGTGCACTTTTGAAAACATTATCTTATTGTTCTGCATAAAATGTGTTTTACTTAAAAATACAAGAAATTGATGGGGGCCCCTCTCCCAGTGTAAATGTGTCTCTTAAGTGTAAGTGCATACAGTGGAACTTTTGATCACGCCATTTTAACAGGACAGGTTAGATACATACACACAGTCTTACTATTGAAACAATGCAAGATTCAAGCAACCTTCCTATCTAGTTAGGCTAGCTAGAGAATGCAGTGGCAAATGCAAGTTCTACAGGATAAGTATGATAGGCTAGCAAGGGAATGCAGTGTCAAATGCAAGTGCTACAGGATAAGCATGATAGGCCAGCTAGGGAATGCAGTGTCAAATGCAAGTGCTACAGGATAAGTATGATAGGGTAGCTAGGGAATGCAGTGTCAAATGCAAGTGCTATAGGATAAGTATGATAGGATAGCTAGGGAATGCAGTGTCAAATGCAAGTGTTACAGGATAAGTATGATAGGCTAGTTAGGGAGTGCAGTGTCAAATCCAAGTGCTACAGGATAAGTATGATAGGCTAGCCAGGGAGTGCAGTGTCAAATGCAAGTGCTACAGGATAAGTATGATAGGCTAGCTAGGGAATGCAGTGTCAAATGTAATGATACGTATGATAGGCTAGCTAGGGAATGCAGTGTCAAATCCAAGTGCTACAGGATAAGTATGATAGGTTAGTTAGGGAGTGCAGTGTCAAATGCAAGTGCTACAGAATAAGTATGATAGGCTAGCTAGGGAGTGCAGTGTCAAATCCAAGTGCTACAGGATAAGTATGATAGGCTAGTTAGGGAATGCAGTGCCAAATGCAATGATAAGTATGATAGGCTAGCTAGGGAATGCAGTGTCAAATCCAAGTGCTACAGGATAAGTATGATAGGCTAGTTAGGGAGTGCAGTGTCAAATGCAAGTGCTACAGAATAAGTATGATAGGCTAGCTAGGGAGTGCAGTGCCAAATCCAAGTGCTACAGGATAAGTATGATAGGCTAGTTAGGGAGTGCAGTGTCAAATGCAAGTGCTACAGGATAAGTATGATAGGCTAGCTAGGGAATGCAGTGCCAAATGCAATGATAAGTATGATAGGCTAGCTAGGGAATGCAGTGTCAAATCCAAGTGCTACAGGATATGTATGATAGGCTAGTTAGGGAGTGCAGTGTCAAATGCAAGTGCTACAGGATAAGTATGATAGGCTAGCTAGGGAGTGCAGTGTCAAATGCAAGTGCTACAGGATAAATATGATAGGCTAGCTAGGGAATGCAGTGTCAAATCCAAGTGCTACAGGATAAGTATGATAGGCTAGTTAGGGAGTGCAGTTTCAAATGCAAGTGCTACAGGATAAGTATGATAGGCTAGCTAGGGAGTGCAGTGTCAAATGCAAGTGCTACAGGATAAGTATGATAGGCTAGCTAGGGAATGCAGTGTCAAATCCAAGTGCTACAGGATACGTATGATAGGCTAGTTAGGGAGTGCAGTGTCAAATGCAAGTGCTACAGGTTAAGATGATAGGCTGGCTAAAGAATGCAGTGTCAAATGCAAGTGCTACAGGATAAGTATAACTCTAGCAGTGATATATTACACTTTTCAAAGGATGACCTCAACAGTGTGTTGCAGAGAAGTCATGTTTGTGATAAAATTGGGAGAATGTGGTGGAGAGCCCTCTCCCAGGTTAAATGTTTTTCCTAAGAGGAAGTGTACACATCACATCTGTAGCTCAGCACTGCTGGATTCAACCCTCTTACTTATCTAGTTACACGGTTTAGAGAACACAGTATCAACAACAAGTCATACAGAAGTCTGATTGCAATGTGTGTGTGCACATTTGAAAGGATGATCTCTTCAGAGTCTCCACAGAATGTGTTTTGGCTAAAAAATGCATCTGATTGATAGGGGAAGTCCTTTCCCAGTTTAAATGATTCTCCTTAGTGGAAGTGTACATATCACTTATGTTGTTGAAGCCATACTTACCTGACATTAGACCTTTCCTCTATGTATATAAATGCACACACACACACACACACACACACACACACACACACACACACACACACACACACACACACACACACACACACACACATGCACGTGTGCGCGCACACACACACACATGTCCAGCACTGTTAGAGTTGAACCACCTACCTATCTAGTTACAGAATCTAAAAAATGTAGTATTAAATACATGTTCCACAGGAAAAGTCTGACTAACAGTGAGAGACAACACTTTTGAAAGGATGACCTTATCAGTGTGTTACAGAGAAAATGTTTATGATGAAAGTGGGAGAAAGTGATAGGTGACTCCTCTCCCAGTTTAAATGATTCTCCTGAGTGGAAGTGTACATACCAGATGAGTGGATGAATCCACTCCTAAATAGCACTACAGATGCACATTCACAATAGTCTACCCTGCTGTTTTCTAGCACCTATGTATCTAATTACACAATACAGAGTTAATTGCACCAGCCACCAGTGCCACAGATGAAGTCTGACTTTAAATGTAGAATAACACTCATTAGTAAGGATTGCCACACCAGTGTGTTACATGGAAGCATGTGTGCAGCATGGGTTTGGTTGAAAGACCTTGTGTGTTGACAAGCAGAAGTTACAGCAATGTGTTGACCGCAAGTAATTAAATACTGCTCAGATAACTTATCTATCCTGTCATTCATGTACATTGTGGTTATATAAGGGGCATGTAGCTGTTTCAAAGAATGCTGTATTGGTGATGGCCACAGTTGTGAAACAGCAGGTTGACATCCAAGCATCCCAGAGTATTCTGGTCAAGACTGCTGTTTACAAATAGTTCTCATTAGTTGTGTCATTTTCAATATTTCCTCATATTTGGACAATGTACAGTGCAAATACAAACAGACAAGTCAAACATAAGTCATAACTGCACTTCTGTGAGGAGCTTTACAGTACTCATTCTTACTTTCATATTCACTGACTTTCTCCCCCATATACCACACAAACACACTTTGCCCAAACACATACTGCTGTCACTCAAAACACTAACAAAAACTACAGTGCACCACTTTGAATGAACAGTGATAAGAGTAAGTACAATCACAAAATGAAATTAATATATTTACCAGTTAAGAATGTAAGAGTAGCAACAAATCACTTTAAGGGTGGCAGTGGAATGCATGTGCAAGATCATGCCAGAGGGATCGTAGAGGTTTAGGGTGTCGATTCACTCTGAAGATTTCCCCCAATTTGCAAGATAGTTTGAAAATTTCACATTGTGGGTAAGAATGCTATAAATCTGATTTTGAATCTCATCTTTCCATTGTCAGTTTACATCCATTTCATACAACTTTGTTATTGTACATTACTGCCTTTGGTCCTGTACTGGGCATGGATGATCCTGCAGGGGTGGGAGTTGGGGGTGATCATATACCTTGCCTTGTTTTTCATGTAACATATGCATTCAATTCACTATACTCTACACCCGTGTATATTAATTTACTGTGATTGTGAACATGCTATATACAGAAGCATGTCTTGTTTGCAAACTCACATTCCTTGTTAATTCATTAGTAGTTTCATGGCCTTCCCATAGTGAGTGTGACTTTCCCTGACATGTAGAACTTGTATGCATTTGTTTATGTTATATGATGCATAAGCTATTCTGGAACATGTCTAACTGTAAAGTTTCCTTAGCTGTACCCTACTGTTAGCCAGGACTTACCAGGCCGCTTTGGAATGCTCTCCAAACCTTTCTGAATGTGTTAGTCCCAATTTACTACAGGCATAAACATTGCATTACAGGCCTGAGTAGCCCTTAATAAAACTGCGTGATTGCATCTGCTGTCTAGTATAATGTGCTGAAGTTCTGAAGTTGTGTATGTAGTGTGACATACGCCGCTTTGCTTCTGCAGGATATATGTTTTCCATTCTCAATGTTTACAATTCTTGGTAATATTGTGCTGGATATCTGTTCACTTGCATTATCTTTGTTACCCTGTAATGAAATATTTGGATATCCATGAAGTTTGGCATTCTTAAAATATGTGATGGTGGTAACAAACATTCATTTACAAAGTTTCCATCTAGTTTTCAGCACAACCAGGCCCGATCTGGTGATATTGCCATATACCTGAATACCTGGGTATGAAACATTTTCCTTTTGCATTTTTGCATTTTAGGTCTTTAATTGCCTCTGGGTGTTTGTGTATTGTGCCTATAGACAGATAGTACTGGATTATTACTCAAGTGTTACCATATGACACATTCTGTAAGTTCTACACTGATTAGATTATGGGCTTTCTAAAACAAGTATATAGACCATATCTTTTCTAGTTTGTGGGTTATCCCATGTCACTATGAAGGTGAGAAAAATATCCTGGTTATATATCTATCTAGCTATCTATTGGGTCTATATTACCTTATCAAAAAACATCTTCATCGAACACCTATTTCTCGACCAATAAACAGCAAATTCATATATCTTCAAATGGCCACTTCCACGAATTGTTTCCCAGGGGCAAAACACACTTGACCATCATCAGGAATTTGCCCTTTTCCACACTGTGGTTTGATCTTGGAGTTGGTATATTTAGTTAGGGGTTTTGTGGGGGGCACAACCCCCCCACTTTGTAGAGTCTGAAAGATTGTTTATTTTTTGGTTGACCAAGCAATTTATTTTCCCCTGGGAAAAAATTCACTGAAGTGGCCGTTCGGAGATTTGGGAGTTCTTTGTTTATTGGGCGATGAAGGGGTGTTCGATGAAAACGTTTTTCAGTAAGGTAAGATAGACACTATCTATCTATCTATCTATCTATCTATCTATCTATCTATCTATCTATCTATCTATCTATCTATCTATCTATCTATTCTTGGTTGACCATGTTAGTCCCTGCCAGGCTAGTGGCCTCTTTTCAGGGGAGACCCAATGTGATATTTCTATTACTAGATGAAATTTGGCCAGGGGATCAGAGAATTTCCTTCTGCTCTTTTTGATATGCAATATGGGATGTTTTACATCCATCTGAGCTACCACTAACTCAAACAGATGACATATCTGTTTAACATCTCATCCAAAGGAAGGCATTGTCAGGAGTGCAGTGGCCCATTGAAGCCACACTGCAGTGACAGCAAGACAGTCATCTGGAGTAGAAATAAAACATGCAGACCTTTGATCTTCCAGGACCAAAGGAGACTGTGCTACCTGTTGCACCACTGACACTGTTTTTTTTTTTTTTCTAGATTTGAAAGTTATTGTCAATCTTCTTGGGATTTATTAATTACTGTATTACCCTTGCAGTTGTTAACCAGTGTGGTT
Organism: Protopterus annectens; assembly: GCF_019279795.1. Classification (NCBI taxonomy): domain Eukaryota; kingdom Metazoa; phylum Chordata; order Ceratodontiformes; family Protopteridae; genus Protopterus; species Protopterus annectens. Next base: position 52,330,945 of record NC_056746.1, read on the forward strand.
CTTGCAGTTTTATTTCTCAACTACTAAGGTCCAATATCAGGAACAAGTTGAAGATATTATTCTAATTCACTTAATTAATAGAACAACATTTTATTTTGAATAATAAGTCTGAATATCATTCAATTTGATTTTACTGACTGACTGACTGACTGTAATGTGATTTTTGTCTGTGTTTTTATAGGGTGGCTTGTTAACTAAATATGTCATGTGAATTTATTAATTAATTGTAATACTGAAGAAGAGTCTTGGAGACTTGAAAGCTTTGTTATTTTGTATGAAAGTGTTTTATATGAGACAGTTGTGCCTTCAATTTTTTGACGGCTTTACTTTTTACCTCTTGGGTCCACTTAGCTGCCTTGTGGTGTTTTTTACATATTTATCCTACTTGGTTGCTTGGCAGTAGACCTCTTTTGTCACTGTTATACCAGCCTTTTTCAGCTAGAATCAAAATGCAGCCTGGATGTTCTACATTTACATTGCAGTGATTTCTTTCTGTTGGTGTGAATCCCTTCATTAATTTAACTAATATTACGAGAACCAGTGAACTACTTACTAACTCCACCTCAAATGAAAAAGATGGACTGATAAAGAAGCTATTTGATCTTGAATCCCTCGTTCAACACTATAAAACACTGCAATGGCAGAGACCTAGCTTTCTCACCTACATAGAAATAGGTATCGTACTGAGGGGACTATGGATCATTAAAATGTCCACATATGGAAATAAATATCCGGAACTGTTGAAAAGATAGCAGGAACTTAACCTGCAGTATACTTAACTATATGAAGCTCATGAATGATTTTTTTTTATACAAACTGAAGTAGAGTTATCAGACAATATTAAAAAATTAGAAGAGCAGATAGTAAGTACTGCACATTTTAATGCTGTCTCACGTGAGTTCCAAAGTATGCTTGAAAAACTTGAGGACTTTGAACATAAACTAATTGCTGCAAAAAAGATGTAAGTTTCTCCGAGACTTAAATGACTTTAAAAATGGAAATGTGTTCCAATGACCCAAAGTTTTGAAATGTAACTTAGATATATCTGCTCCAATCCCTAATATGAGCATAAATCAGAGCTTTAACCAGCCATTATTAACGTACTTGCCCGGCCACACATCTACAGAACATACGGCACCTAGAAGAGTGGATGATATCCAATCAGTGGACATCAAAACACTTTTTTACAGTAATTTCAAATGATGTAGCCGTTCAGAATTTTAGAGAATTTCTTTGTACTTATAACAAGTTTCCATTGTCCAAGGTAGAAATGATTTGTTCAATGCTGGATATAGTGCTTAGTAACAAAGTATTCTTATTTTAAAGAGTTCTTTCACCAGGTGCTAGGAGTGGCTATGGGTATGCCCATCGTCAATAGTTATGTGAACCTAGTACTTTCTAGGTGGGAAGTACTATATATATTTGACATCATTGATGGTATAACCAAATTCCAAAATGAGAATCTAGTTTTTTAAAAGTGCTTTGTTGATGACATTTTTTTCTTTGGGCAGGTGGCATGGAAGCTTTGAAAGGGTTTGTTGATGATTTGCAGAAAACTACTGTTTTTTACAGTTTGAACTTAATTACTCTGTTGATAATGTGTATCACTTGGATTTGAATGTTTTTTATATTAATGGTACATAGAAAACATGTATAGACTACCAGATATGTTCATGTCAGCCATATGCACCCCATGTGCATTTCTAAAAGTCCAAGACCCTTGTGGAAGAATGTAAGTCCACTTCAGATACTGTAGTTCGTTTTCTTTAATATAGTACAAAAATGAAAAATAAAAAATACAAACTGTATATTGAAGTAGATGATAAAACAAATTGTGAACACAAAGCGCTTTTCGTCCCACCTAGTGGTGAGACTTCTTCAGGTAAAGTCATTCACTGAAACCAGTGCATTTAAATACAGTCTATGGTGCAAGCATGTAATTTGTCAGCCAGTGGTGGGGTCTATTTCCAACACACTAAGTGATGCTATGAAAGTCCACTCAATAAATAATTACTTCTTTTAAAACACCCTCTGAGCCTGTTAATGCGAGCAAGTATATGTTAAAATAAATACTCTCTTATCTAGGGTTGTAACATGGTAGGTCAAACTCATATTATATAAACATCCAATTGTTAGAAAGATTTAAATATTTAAGAATCTCCAAAAAATATTATTATTTAAAATGTTTAAAAATGTATATGCTTAAAATGTGTGTAATAAAAAATACTAATAACAAAGTGGAAGAAAGTAAAGTGTACTAATGCATAAGAGTGCACAAAAAACGTTCCTGTCTTATACAGCACGGCGTGACATCCTACAGTTAAACACTGAGGTAAAATATATACTGATACATATAAGAGCAAATAGCATTCCTATCTATACAGCATGGCATGGCATCCACCATTTGAATTATGCATCGCTAATTTAACTGCTGTTAAAATCACATACATATTAGCTTGTAATGTAACAACTGATGTGTACTTGACATAGCTAGTTTGGTCCTACAGTTCATCATATTAGTTATCTATGAAGGTTTTTAACCTTAAAATGCAAGAAATAGAGTAAACCTCATTTAACCCAGGGTAAGCACAAGCCGTAGTCCTGAGTTGCCACAATAATTCTAGCCTTTCTAAATGTAAGGATTCTGGGCCACCTCTTCCATCAGACTTCAAACTGTCTATTGCCTTGAATTTAAATGTGTGGTTTGTATATTCCTGTTTGTGTCTACTCAGGGCTTTCTCTTGGCTCCCTTTCTTTATGTAGTACAGGTGTTTGTAAACTCTTTCGCTAAACTTCCTGTCAGTTTTCCCCATGTAGAATGCTGAACATGAATACCAAACCCAAGCAGAAGAACTGATTTCATACTTCAACAGTACCACACAATTTTTATCTTTCACGTTTACCTTTGCAAAAGAAAACATTGCATATCTGGACGTTAATCTAAGCAAAGACTACACTAACAGTTGCTATTCAGCAACTATATTCAGGAAAGAAATGTACTCAAACACCTTCTTACATTACAGTAGTTGCCACCCCCTTCACCAGAAAATATCGGTGGTGAAGGGGCAACTAGTGAGGGCAGCAAAGATGGTCACAAAAGATGAAGTCTTCTCCAGTGAATGTAATAAACTGCAGTGAATGTTTTCTCGAAGGGGTTATCCAAACCACTTACTGAATCAAATAGTGACTGAGGTCCAGGAAAAAAGATCAAAGGGCTTTTATAAACCAATACTGGATAGAAAAAAACATTTCAGAAAACATAACAATAGACTTGTACACACAAACAGGCAGTAACAACCTTGGACAGGGTAGTTTAATTACACCCTTTAGCTCAGATGCATATGAGAACATGAGGATCATCAATAAGAATTGGGACATTTTATGGAATGACCCAACTACCAGGTCAAGAATAGAAAATCCACCTAGATTCATTTTCAAATAGGGTCCCAACCTGAAAAACATCTTGCAAGCTAATCATGGTACATACAAGTATGCAGTTAGGAATGGTATGTCCAGATGCAGCATGTGCCATTATTGTCCACACATGTCTACAGGGTCAGCCTTTACCATTAGAGAGGAGTATCAAATAAAACATAAACTAAACTGTCAGACCAAAGCTGTGATCTATGTAGCTCTATGCCAACAATGTTCAGCATTCTACATGGGGAAGACTGACAGGAAGTTCAGAGAAAGAGTTTACGAACACCTGTGCCATATAAAGAAAGGGAGCCAAGAGAATGCCCTAATTAGACACAAACAGGAATATACAAACCACACATTTAAATTCAAGGCAATAGACAGTGTCAATTCTGATCGAAGAGGGGGCCCAGAATCCTTACATTTAGAAAGCCTAGAATTATTGTGGTAACTCAGGACTACGGCTTGTGCTTACCCTGGGTTAAATGAGGTTTACACTATTTCTTGTACTTTAAAGTTAAAAAAAAAACCTTCAGAGATAACTAATATGATGAACTGTAGGACCAAACTAGCTATGTCAAGTACACATCAGTTGTTACATTACAAGCTAATATGTATGTGATTTTAACAGCAGTTAAATTAGCAATGCATAATTCAAATGGTGGATGCCATGCCATGCTGTATAGATAGGAATGCTATTTGCTCTTATATGTATCAGTATATATTTTACCTCAGTGTTTAACTGTAGGATGTCATGCCGTGCTGTATAAGACAGGAACGTTTTTTGTGCACTCTTATGCATTAGTACACTTTACTTTCTTCCACTTTATTATTAGTATTTTTATTACACACATTTTAAGCTTACACATTTTTAAACATTTTAAATAATATTTTTTAGAGATTCTTAAATATTTAAATCTTTCTAACAATTGGATGTTTCTATAATATGAGTTTGACCTACCATGTTGCCACCCTAGATAAGAGAGAATTTATTTCAACATACACTTGTCTGCATTAACAAGCTCAGAGGGTGTTTTAAAAGAAGTAATCATTTATTGAGTGAACTTTCATAGCATCACTTAGTGTGCTGGGAATAGCCCTCACTAATTGGCTGACTAATAACATGCTTGCACAATGGATTGTATTTAAATGCACTGGTTTCAGTGAATGACTTTACCTGAAGAAGTCTCACCACTAGGCGGGATGAAAAGTGCTTTGTGTTCACATTTGTTTTATCATCTACTTCAATATACATTTTGTATTTTTTATTTTTCGTTTTTGTGCTATATTAAAGAAAAGGACCTACAGTATCTGGAGTGGACTTACATTCTTCTGCAAGTGTCTTGGATTGTTGTTTGGTCTCCTACCTTTCCTGGTTTAACATTTATAAAAGTGTCACCAAAAGCCAGTTCATCAGAGGCAGTAGATTGAATACAACAAATACTGGATTCAACCAAGAAATTAATAATATGTCAGATGACTTCTATATCAGAGGTTATGATCCAAAAACTATTAAAAATAATATGCATTTAGTTATATAGGTTCATAGGTTCATAGGAGAGTACTAGGCTATTGGCCCTAGGACCCATATAAGCCTAGCCAAAAATGTACCCTGGCTTTCGCCACCCAAGAAAATTATTTTCCTGTGTCCCCGGGGTGAATTTCCTATCTCCCATCCAATCATCAAGATTTTTCTTGAAGAGTGCTAATGAGGAGCTCTGTTTGACATAGATAGGTAGTCTGTTCCAGAGTATGGGAAGTCTCTGGGACAGGAACCTATCCCTATATATCACAAAGAGACAGACCATGAAAACCGTATTTATTTGGTAATGACTTCACCATGGAAAATAGACGTACACCTGATAAAAACTGGTCCATGGGATATGCTACAAAAGATAATACATGTACCCCTCAGATCAGATCTATAATACAAAGAAATTGGGCACTTCTTGAATCATTTAGTGAAGTCAGGAAAACAGTTGGAGACAAGCCTCATTTTTTGCATAAAAAAGAAAATAATTTAAAACAGTAATTATGCTACAAAGATCTTAGCTCATATATGAAGAAAGACCCCATTGTTAAGAAGAAGACTACAACCCTGTGTTATAAACTTACTTTTTTGCAAGTATATTAATTTACAAAAATAATTTTTGCATCTTATTTCTCTTAAGAGATTTTCTTTAACTTCTTTTGTTACATGTACAACTGAAAATGCTGTTTACCTTGCTAATTGTGAGAAATGCAGTTGTGATTATATAGGTAAGACAAACCAAAAATTAAAAAAGGTAGAATATTAATGCTGCTATTTAAATACCGTGTGACTTTTATCTGCGTTTTTACAGGTTGGCTTGTTAAATACATATGTGATGTGAATTTACTAATTTATTGTAATACTGAGTCTTAGATGCAGAGAAGTTTTCATAATTACATACCGGATCAGTCGAGGCCTGGGTTAACAACGACCGCCACCAGTACTGTTAACCAACAGGGTGCTGATGGAAATTGGGCTACTGTTGGCCGAAGAAGCAGTGGAGGGGGAGGGAATGCCCGAAGGCAGGAGGAGAGGAGGAGGAAGGTTAGGAGTGTAGTACTGAGGGTAGGAACTTTGAATGTTGGCAGTATGACTGGTATAGGGAGAGAACTAGCTGATATGATGGAGAGAAGGAAGGTTGATATATTGTGCGTGCAAGAGACCAGATGGAAGGGAAGTAAGGCCAAGTGTCTAGGAGGTGGGTTTAAATTGTTCTATCATGGTGTGGATGGTAGAAGAAATGGGGTTGGGGTTATCCTAATGGAACAGTATGCCAAGAGTGTGTTGGAGGTGAAGAGAGTGTCTGACAGAGTGATGTTTATGAAGCTTGAAATTGATGGTGTAATGATGAATGTTGTTAGTGCATATGCTCCACAAGTTAGGTGTGAGATGGATGAGAAAGAAAAATTTTGGAGTGAGTTGGATGAAGTGGTGGTGAGTGTACCCAAGGGTGAGAGACTAGTGATTGGAGCGGACTTCAATGGGCATGTTGGTGAAGTGAACAGAGGGGATGAGGAAGTGATGGGTAGGTATGGTGTTAAGGAGAGGAATGCAGAAGGTAAGATGATTGTGGAATTTGCGAAAAGGATGGACATGGCTGTGGTGAGTACGTATTTTAAGAAGAGGGAGGAGCATAGGGTGACATACAAGAGTGGAGGAAGATGCACACAGGTGGATTATATCCTATGTAGGAGGGCCAGTCTGAAGGAGATTAGAGACTGTAAAGTGGTGACTGGGGAAAGTGTAGTTAAGCAGCATAGAATGGTGGTCTGCAGGATGATGTTGGTGATCAAGAAGCGGAGGAGGAGTGTGAAAGCAGTGCCAAGGATTAAATGATGGAAGTTAAAAAAGGGTGATTGTGAGGTGGAGTTCTGGGAAGAGTTAAGACAGGCACTGGAAGGCAATGAAGAGTTGCCGAATAGCTGGGTAACTACAGCAGAGCTAGTAAGGGAGACTGCTAGGAAGGTTCTTGGTGTGACATCTGGACAGAGGAAGGAGGACAAGGAGACATGGTGGTGGAATGAGGAAGTACAGGAGAGCATACAGAGGAAGAGGCTGGCGAAGAAGAAGTGGGATTGTCAATGAGATGAAGAAAATAGACATGAGTATAAGGAGATGAGGCGCATGGCAAAGAGAGAGAGGTGGCGAAGGCTAAGGATAAGGCATATAGAGAGTTGCATGAGAGATTGGTCACTAAAGAGGGAGAAAAGGACCTGTACCGATTGGCTAGACAGAGGGACAGATCTGGGAAAGATGTGCAGCAGGTAAGGGTGATAAAGGACAGTGAGGGAAACATACTCACAAGTGAGGAGAGTGTGTTGAGTAGATGGAAAGAGTACTTTGAAGGGCTGATGAATGAAGAGAATGTGAGAGAGAGAAGGTTGGATGATGGGATAGTGAATTGGGAAGTGAAGCAGATTAGCAAGGAGGAAGTAAGGCCAGCTTTAAAGAGGATGAAGAATGGAAAGGCTGTTGGCCCAGATGACATACCAGTGGAAGCATGGAGGTGCTTAGGAGAAATGGCAGTGGAATTTTTAACCAGATTGTTTAATGAAATTTTGGAAAGTCAGAGGATGCATGAGGAGTGGAGAAAAAGTGTTTTGGTACCTATCTTTAAGAATAAGGGTGATGTGCAGAGCTGCAGTAATTACAGAGGGATACAATTGATCAGTCACAGCTTGAAGTTATGGGAAAGAGTAGTGGAAGCTAGGTTAAGAAGGGAGGTGATGATTAGTGATCAGCAGTATGGTTTCATGCCAGGAAAGAGCATTACAGATGCAATATTTGCTCTGAGAATGTTGGAGAAATACAGAGAAGGTCAGAAGGAGTTGCATTGTGTCTTTGTGGACTTGGAGAAAGCATATGACAGGGTGCCTAGAGAGAAGTTGTGGTATTGTATGAGGAAGTCGGGAGTGGCAGAGAAGTATGTAAGAGTGGTACAGGATATGTACAAGGGTAGTGTGACATTGGTGAGGACTGCTGTGGGAGTGACAGATACGTTTAAGGTGGAGGTGGGATTACATCAAGGATCAGCTCTGAGCCCTTTCTTATTCGCAGTGGTGATGGACAGGTTGACAGATGAGATTAGACAGGAGGCCCTGTGGACTATGATGTTTGCAGATGACATGGTGATATGTAGTGAGAGTAGGGACCAGGTTGAGGAGACCCTGGAGAGGTGGAGATATGCTTTAGAGAGGAGAGGAATGAAGGTCAGCAGGGCTAAAACAGAATATATGTGTGTAAATGAGGGAGTGTAGAGGAATGGAGAGGATGCAGGGAGTAGAGTTGGTAAAGGAGAATGAGTTTAAGTACTTGGGATCAACAGTTCAGAGTAATGGTGAGTGTGGAAGAGAGGTGAAGAAGAGAGTACAGGCAGGGTGTAATGGGTGGAAAAGAGTGTCAGGAGTGATTTGTGACAGACGGGTACCAATAAGAGTGAAAGGGAAGGTCTACAAGAGGGTAGTGAGACCAGCTATGTTATATGGGTTGGAGACGGTAGCATTGTCGAAAAGGCAGGAGGCAGAGCTGGATGTGGCAGAGGTAAAGATGTTAAGATTTGCACTGGGTGTGACTAGGATGGACAGGATTAGGAATCAGTATATTAGAGGGTCAGCTCAGGTTGGACAGTTTGGAGACAAAGCAAGAGAGGCAAGATTGCGTTGGTTTGGACATGTGTTGAGGAGGGATGCTGGGTATATTGGGAAAAGGATGCTAAGGATGGAGCTGCCAGGTAAGAGGAAAGGAGGAAGGCCTAAGATGAGGTTTATGGATGTGGTGAGAGAGGACATGCAGGCGGTTGGTGTGAAAGAGCATGATACAGAGGACAGGAAGAAATGGAAACAGATGATCCACTGTGGCGAACCCTAGCGGGAACAGCCGAAAGAAGATGATGATGATGATGATAATGACTGAGTCTTGGAGACTTGAAAGCTTTGTTGTTTTATATTAAAGTGTATTATACAAGATAGTTGGACCTTTGGTTTCTTGACTGTGCATTACTTTTTACCTTTTGGGTTTACTTAGCTGCCTAGCGGTCTTCCGCGTTTACAATTTACAAGAAAAGCAAGCTTTTTATGAAGGGCAAGGCCAAAATATCAGGCAAAAATCAAGCATTTTGTGCAAAATTAGTGACATTTAAGTGGTATATATTCTTATCATATTGACTGAAACCTTTGACGTGCGCTATGATGATGTCCACTGTCATTGTGTTCTGAGCTAATTATATCTTTTAGCACATATATTGGGGCCATTCTAATTTCCTATGGTATGCTACACTGCACAGCTCCACAGCTGTATGGTGCTACATTCATTTTTATATATTAGGTTTACTGTTGGTCATTAATTGGTTGATGCACTCTTTCTCTCACTCTCTCTTTCTATACATATATGTATGTGTGTGTGTGTGTGTGTGTGTGTGTGTGTGTGTGTGTGTGTGTGTGTGTGTGTGTGTGTGTGTGTCGGGGGGGGTCTGTGTATCACATTTCAATGTCGTATATCATTGCTTGAATTCTCTACTGTATCAAGGGTATAGTGATTTTTTAACTAATCAGTGATGCACCCTCGATTTTTCTGTTTGACAATGTGTATTTATTAACCTGTACATTCCATTAGATCTCTTTGAGGAAGTGATAGCTCACATTTTTTTATGTCTAACCTGAGTATTTCTCACTCAGATGGGCAAATCTCATCTAACAGTTGCTATATATTATTTCAGGCATTGTTTGAAATTATCCTGCTTTCAGCAATGCTTGTTTAATGCCATACCTAAATTTAATTAATAAAACTGGAAATAAAACAGGTTCTACACTTAAACAGTTAATTGTTAACACTGTTAGCAGAACTGCTAAAGTATGAATGTGGCTAGAATCAAGTTAATGAATAATGCAGAGTAAAATGAGCAGAAAGTAATGGTTGTGAGATATGCCTAAATTACTTTCATTACCTACATAATTGTAACACATTTTATACAATAATAGCATCCCAATGAATGAGAACCTAGAACAGAGAATGTAATTCAACTGGAAATGAATTAAAAGCAGATAACTGTAGTTCACATCTCTGTACAAAGCCACACTACCTCTTTCTTGATATTCAGCAGAAAATTGGGTCTATTTCAGCCTACATTCTGTTTCATATGATTAGAAAGAACATGTTAAAATCAATATTCCAGAAAAGAAATAACCTGTATTACCAGTTTTGTAATCATTACAAATCTTTTACTTTTTGTTTCTAAAAAACTATTTTACTGCTTTCAGACTTACATTGCTGACATAGGAATGAAATGCTAAACATTAAACAGTGTATTCTTTTTCATTTCTTTCTGCCTTTTTGTGTCATGTTATATATATGATTATATAATTTGTGTAGCTTATCTTTCACTTTTGCTAAGGACAACAACTCCCTACCCTTTCTACTGGTATGAGTAGTGGAATAAACATTTCACTTATTGCACACTTTCTCATTGCCAGTCTCCAGCCTGAATACATCCAAATGCTTAAGACCATGATAAAGTGTACCAAGAAAATGATTGACATTTGATTACTGGGAAAGTCTGACTGGTTAGAAGTCCATTTTTAGTGGAGGCCTGTGGAGAAAAGCTCCAAATTATTACAAAACATTTTAAGAACAATAATTTTACAATCTGAAAAAATAAAACATAACATCTGCAGTTTAAATAATTATAACAAATTATACATAATATAAAAAACATTGGTTAAGAATCGATACAAGGTATATCACAATCATTTAATATGTAGAGAAATTAAAGTAAGTCAGTCTAATACAAATAGGAATTGCAATATGAAGTGAGGGAAAAAACAAGCTAATAGTATATTTAGAGAGAAGGTCAGGGAAGAGAATTAGACAGCAGTAAAGAAGTAAGCGAAGAAGGGAGAGTATGCAGTTATAAGGAATGAAAAGGTACTAAATCTTTATTGTTTTACAATAGAACAAATTTTATCATAAGGCAATCAAAGTAATGGACATTTCTAGAGGTCATATTTGTGCTTATTTTATTTGCTGGCAACATTGAGAAAAGCAATCATATATCACCAATAAAAGGATGGTACATTATATTTTTCTTACATTTTAAAATTAATTTCGTTTGTACTAACCACACTCAGCAGTACTATCATACATTTCTTTCCCAGTGCAGAATAGAAACAAAAAACTGAATCTGCAGATTTCTTTGATGCATAAAACCACTGATTCCTGATAGTCGATGAATTTGCTTATGTGTCACAGACATTAACATTTGTCTTCCAAACGTGCCTTTTTCTCATAATCACCTTTTTGGTTTGAAGAAACATGCTAGAATTAATAAACAGATAGCCCAGTATGGTAATCATTTGAAATGTTGGGACCCACTAGAGCAAGTCTCAAAATATGGAGACTGAATGGCTGAAAGAGTGGACTTGTATATACCAAGTCTGAGATGCCATTTCTTGGAGCATTCCCTTTTCTTCAAGGTATTGTAATCTCTGAGTTAATATCTATCTATATGTCGATATATATATATATATATATATATATATATATATATATATATATATATATATGTATTTATTTATTTATTTATTACATTTGTTAGCCGGGTAATGTCTGACTGGGCCAGCAGCCCATTTTCAGCAGAGACCTGGGGAGAAAAGCTCCACAATAGTAACAAGGGTAATATATATATATATATATATGATACAGGAGCAAAATAGATAACAGAGAATAACAAATGTACAGAGAAACACTAATATTTATATATATGTTCGGGAGCCATGGGGTGTGTGCCAGGGGTGTCTGTCCCCACTGCAAAAAGAAGTTTTAATGAGAATACTGATTTCTGAGATTTGGTCTTCTCTGTTTTTTTGGTCTTTTTTTCCCCCCAGATTTTCGGCATTCGGCATTACAAGTACCAACATTTCAACAGACACAGTACACTACACCAGTTTGTGTTAGTCATGATAGTGACTGGGGTGAGGGGTGGTGTTTCAGAGAGACATGCTATGTGAAAGTGTTATGGTGTCAATGCTGAAATATGAAGCATATAAAAATAACTGTATAAAGAGATGATAATGAGGCTGAACATGCAAATGAGCTGGTAGTGCTATACAAGTGTTTAGTGACTATTTGCAAGGTTATTGTTGAAAACTGATTTTACTTTATAGCCATTTGCCTAGATTGTGTTTAGTGACTGCATTACTATATGCATCTGTAGCGACTGCATTTCTGCATATTAATCCAATGTATACAGTCATTTACAGCCATTCGCCTTGATTGTGTTTAGCAACTGCATTTCTATATGCATCTTAATCCAACATATACAATGTCGCTAGTTGTTTTAAACCACTTAACTGCTATTACCTCAGGTTCTGACATTATTTTACTGCACTAAGTTTTTCCTGTGGTAGTAGTTTCCGAGTTATGCGTAACGACTGCAATATTGTTTCTCCTTTTATGTAAATAGCTTCTGAGAATCCATCTTTGTATCTAAAAGCCAGTTTCAGTGCTTAACTTTGTGATCCTAGTTTCAGTTTAGATAACTAGACTAATTTTATTTGTTCTTAGATTTTTTACAGTTGATATCATTTAAAGTAATTGTTACAAACCTGCTCATTTTGTATATTTAAGCCTCCATTACATTGCATACTGTGAATTTAGCTGTTTGCTTGCTACAAACCTACTTGCTTTGTTCTATTAAGTCTGTATTACATTGCATACTGCTAATTTAGTGGTATTCTAGCCTTTTATATGCTGATACCCTCTCTTTTTCATTCACTTTCTCACCCACTTTCTTATCCTCTATCTTTTCATTTCTAGGCTAACCTGGTTTTGTTTTCTGGAAGCTTGATTCCTGCTCTCTCCCTTGTCCAGCTGCCTGCATTTAAGTGCCCTGTGATCCCCCTTCAGAGATTTCAGGCATTTCAGCTGTACTGACTACCAGAGGTATCACTTGAATTCCCTTCTGCATTTGTAAATAAAAGAATAACAAGTTGAACTTTTACATGTACGGCCTTTAAGAATTTCAAAGCTTCTGTTTCCTTAATTTATTAGTAATTTGCCACTCTGAATCAATTGGGCTGCCATCAGAACTGCTCTCTAAGAGTCCCCCTCTGCCTCTAACATTCTTTTTGCCTTTTAACTTGCCCTCTTTTGGTTTTATTTTCTTTCTCCTACTCAAACCACTTGTTAACTTAAGCTCACTCTGCTATCTGTATATACTCTACCCTATTCCTTCCTTTCTGACTGTCTAAATGCTGTTCACTTGCAATGTAGTCTGCTTTTTTTCTCCTTTATTCCCTGCTACTCACCTGTATACCCCCTTTAAACTGATTGTTCTCTTACTCTCCTTGCATCTCTAAGGCCCTTGTAGCCCCGCTCTGTTCACCCTCACTGCCCTCAGGCTCACTCCAATATCTTACCCTACCCCCATTCCCACCCACCTCATTTTAATTACATTTATACTTAACCGTGGTCACACCCCTTAATTTCTACCCTCCCCCTCTACTTCTTCCAAACTCCTCCTCTCACTCATTCACCTGCCTACCCTACCTTTCTTCCTCTCTACTACTATACTCTACCTATCTCCCTTTCAATTTCAAACACTGCCCAATCCTCCTGTCTCTTCCACATACAACACAACTCTACTCTACCCAACTTCACATTACACCCTACATTCCATTCACCATTCCACCTTTTTCATCCACCTACTATCCTCTTACCTCCTCTCCTATCTCTTTCTAACATGTTACAATTACTCCTTACTTTTACACTCCTAACCCTCCATTCTATCTCCACATCCCTCCATCATTCACTACCTTACCTCTATCACAGCCCTACTCTTCCTCACCAACTCTCTCATTTCCCAACTCCATATTCTTTCCCTTTATCACCTTCTCTTTTTTTCTCATCACAATGCCTACCTCGTTAAAATTAAATACCCCACAGCTTATTATCTTCTCCCAAAATCCAAACCTAGACCTGACTACCTCTATACTAGCAGCTCCTGCTCCCCTTCAATTTTTAACTGTCTACTTTGCTCTGGTGATAGTCATCCCAATCCAGGCCCAGGCCCTGACACTCACCCCACTCATCTCTCCACCACTGTAACTCCTTCTCCTTCTCAAACTGTCCCTCGACTTCTCACTGCCCAATCTACTAAATTTCTTAAAATTATGGCTCTCAACATCCAAAGTATCAAAAGTAAAGTCTCTGAACTCCATTTCTGGCTTTTATTTTATTCCCCTGATATTTTCTCCATCTCTGAAACTTGGCTAAAACCTACTATACCTAAAAGTGAAATCTTACCCCCTGGCTACAATATCTTCCACCACGATAAGCCTATAAGAAAAGGTAGAAGAGTGGCTCTTCTATACTCAGATCAGCTCCATGCTTTCACCCAGCTGAAATACTCATTGCTAATTGTAACTTAAACAAAAGAAAATAGCAATTGACTCTATTTATATACCTCCTGGTGACAATATTCCTACCCTTGAACTATTCCCTGCTTGGATCTTTCAAACTATCTCATATGAGATCATCATTATAGGTGATGTAAACAATGACTGGAATTCTCTCTGCTCTCTCTCTCTCTCTCCTAACTCTAGCATCAACCTATTTTCTTTACACAACTTATAACCACTCCCACCTGCATAAACTCCAGATCTAACTCCAGCTCTATTTTGGACTGGATTCTTACCTCTCATGCTAACCACTATCATAATTCCATTACACTACCTGACTCACTTAGTGATGACCTCCCAACTTCCATTCAGCGCTACTCCTCCCATGCTATTAAATCTTACACTTATAAAGACTGCTGTAACCTTTCCAACTTTGACCCTATTATATTCAATCAGACTATCTCTGCAATCAATTGGTCCTTCCTCTGTAATCTTCCACTTGAAGAAGCTGTTCTAAAATTTAACACCTTATTTCTCAACATTCTCAACTCCTTGGCCACCATCAGAAAAAAATAGAGTTAAATCTAAATATGCTCCCTGGATCACCAAGGACAGTCCGTCCCTCATGCAGAAAAGGGACTGTGTTTGGAAATCCTGGAATAAGCACAAAACTACCTCAAATCTCCAACTCTATATGGAACTTAGAAACATTGCTAAAAAATAAATCTACCTTGACAAAAAAATTTTACCTCAACCACCAAAAAAAAAAAACCTCTCATACCAACCCAAAAAAATTCTGGTCCACTATCAACAAGATTCTATACCCTGGTAACCCCTCTCCCTCCAATCTTTTCCTAACTCCTCCCCTCTTGAAACAGCCTCTCTTTTGAATTCCTTCTTCATTAACTCCATACAGAACTTACTTAAAACCAATGCTACCTTTATCCCTGACACCCCACCACCGCCTCTTCATTCCACTCCTTTCTCCATTAAACCCATCCCCACCTCAACTATCGAATTGTTTCTTAATAAACTTATACCCTGCTCCCCCTCCACTGACAACCTGCTACCTTACTTTCTTAAGTTAGCAGCCTCTTCTATTGTCTACCCTGTCTCCATACTCATCAATCGCTCAATTAAAGAGGATCTTGTCCCTGCTGTCTGGAAAAAAAATTACATTTTGCCCTTACACAAAGGACAAAACTCCACTGATCCTTCAAACTATAGGCCTATTGCCATTCTTTCCCCCTTTCTAAAATTCTTGAAAAATGTGTACACAAATAGCTCATCCAAGAAAACCTCCTCATCCCTACACAACATGGCTTTAGACCTCATCACAGCACCACTACTGCCCTTATATCTTTTACTCATTCAGTTGCCTCATCTCTTGATAATAACAAGTTAGTCTCTTGCCTGTTCCTTGACCTCTCTAAAGCCTTTGATACTGTTTCCCATCAACTCCTTCTCTCTAAACTTACCTCCCTTAACCTCTGTAGCTCCTCTCTTAACTGGTTCTCTAGTTATCTGTCTGATCAGCTACAATATGTTAAATGGCTCTCTTCTTCCTCCTCCCCTTTCCTCTCTGTTCATACCAGAGTGCCGCAAGGCTCCATCCTTGGGCCCCTCTTATTCAACATCTTTATTAACAACCTTTACCTTTCCTGTCCTCACTCCACTCTGATTCAATGCTGACAATGTGCCTCATCTTCTGTATCTTACTCAAGAATCTCTGCATTCAGTGGAAAAATGGTGCACTGCTAATCAGTTGCTACTTAACCCTAACAAAACTAAACTTTTACTCTTCTTACCTAAATCTCTCCAACATCTCAAAACCTCCTTCTCTATCTTCTCTCTAAATAACACTTTCATTAAAGTTGAATCACATACTAAACTCCTTGGAGTTTACACTGATGACAAACTTAAATTTGGCATTCACATTAATAACTGTATAAAAAAAAAAAAAACTCACCGAAAACTTGGAGTGTTATACAGGAACAAAAGATTCCTAACTCCAGAATCTAAACTGTCCTTAGCAAAAGTATATCTACTTCCCACATTTCTGTATGGCACCCCTTTATTTACCCACCTACAAAAGAATCTAACTACCAAGCTTGAACACACCTATAATAAAATAGCTCAATTTGCCAATAATCACCCTTGTTGAACACACCACTGTCTTTCCCTAAAAAAACTTCACTGGCTTGAACTTCATCACCAAATCCTCCTGACACAACTCAACCTGGCCCACTCTATCCTTCTCCTCTTGTATGTCCATCTCTAACTAATCTTATCTCCTCCTGTATCCCTAACTGCAACCTATGTAGCTCTGACCAACTCCTATTGTGCATGTCCAAACCTAACAAATCCATTGGCAAGATTCACTATAGCTACTCAGTCACCTCTGCCTGGAACAAACTTCCTCTATATATACGCACACTTGATGTTACCCACAGTTTTAAAATAGCATTAAATGAATTCATGCATACCTCTTGGATCTGCTCCTGCAATCCCCACTTGATAATCTTTCCCCTTGCCTCTCTCTCATTTGGCTTACCCTCTCTTTTCTTTTCTACTTCATCTCCATTATTAAACTCCAATCTCTACTATCTCTACCATCTAGTTTCCTCCTTCACTCTTCCTTCACCACTAATTTCCCTTCAATCTCCACCTCAGCTTCTCCTCAAGTTCCTTACTCCTCCACTTGCACTTTATTACAATGACTGTCCTGCTGAACTCTCCAATCCCAATATTGTTTGAATCCTGTGGCTTTCAAATTTTTGTGCAAAATACTTAAGATTTACTTAAATGTCTTTTCTTTGTTTTTTGTAACACTTTAATTAGTCTGTACAAAGTTTAATCACACTTTTCCTTTAAGTTTTGTATTTATCACTGTATTTTCTAAACTTTATAATGGAGCTTTTCTCCTCGGGTCTCTGCTGGAAAAGGGCATCTTGCCCAGTCAGACCAACCCAGTTAACAAATCTCAAATAAATAAATAAAATGCATGCAGTAAGATGGTGTTATGACTCCTGGGTGTAAACAAGTTTGTTACTGTGCAATGGTGAAATATTAGAATTGTAGACAACCACAATGATAGGGATCACTTAAGTAACTGTCAACAACATTGCTAGATAGAACACTGTAGTTTCTGAAAGTGTCTTATACTTCATAGCCTCACTGATCAGAAAGATGTGAGCCATTGCAGAGTGAACTGTGACATACTAATGTTTCAATTAGAGTTGCATTATCCTCTAAACTTTGCTGAAGCTAAAGGTCTGCAAGATATTTATATCCCCATGGAGTCCAACATATTTGTAGCTATTTTTATCTAAGTTATTGGGAACTTTAAACAGTCAGCTCGGGTCACTTTAGTTGCATCACAGACCTCAACCAGTTTAATACTTATGCTCCTTGATGTCATGCTTTTGCAACTGGATGAGCATATATGCTTCTGTGCAGTTGCATAGTAGATCATTACTACTATGTTTTGCTTCAATAAGCTTACTCAGTTTCCTGAGGTACTCTGTTCCATAGATTTCACATATGTAACAATAAGGTCTCCACATAGACCCCAGTTACAATGACATATGCATTTAAAGGGATACTATTCCCTGAATTGGCAGGAAATATGCAATCCATAGGGCATTATCAGAGATGTATCTGCGGTGGAGCTTAGATGGCCAAGTAAAAGCAACAGCTTTTTAGAGCTCTGCAGTAAAATTAAATAAAACTGGAAAATATTTATGGCTAAGGAAAGTTACTTCACACACTATTTTATAATAGAGTAAGCTTGCCTCTGCATTTTGTAAAGTTTCATCAACATTTTTTGTCAGAATCTTTTGGAGACTTAATGGCTGGAAGACAAATGAGCAACTCTAAGAATCGCCACGCTGATTCTTCTCAAAAGAAGGATATGCAAATGATGACAACACTTCAAGAGCTATCTCTGAAAATAGATGATTTTCACGAGAATCTGAAGCAGGACTGCTTAAAACAAACCAACATTTTTAAAGAAATATTTCAACAGCACCAAACTAAAATATCTGACGTTGACAATGCTCTAAGTGACATGGAGGGAAGATTAAAGGAGGAAAAAACTCAGAGTATTTATTAAAACAAAACACCTGTTTATTAAATAAAATGGAAGACCTCAAAAACAGAGAAAGGAGATACAACTTAAGAATATTTGGTTTACCAGAAAAAAAAACAGAAGGAGATGACCTAGTTACTTTTTATCTTCTTGGATTTCAAAATTATTAAACCTGCAGGAAGGAATTTCCTATGGCACCAAAACAGCACACAGAGCTATAGGCAAACCCATGCCTTCTTCTTCAACAACTCCTCCAAGATCTATAGTAATAAAATTAATTTCTTTCATTGATAAAGGCATGATTCTTAAAACAGCTTTGGGAAAAAAAGCCATTAAAATTTGGCATAACATCTGATAATGATTATTTAGCTAAAAACCTTAGAAATGAGGAAAAAATCTGGCTTCTTGTGAAAATACTCAAACAAAATGGGATGCAATCTCAAGTAAATTTTTTTCCTATTAAATGGTATCAAAATTTTCAACAAGTTAGAAGAAGCTTCTTCCTTCAGAAAGAAAATAACATTTTACCAACTACAGAAGACATGGAATAAACATCCCCCACCTTAAAAAGATCTGCTGAGAAAAACTCCTGGACTGACACAAAAAAGAAGAAATAAAAAAAATAAATAAATAAAAAAAAACAATCTAACCTTGAACAACAACCCAAAAACTATGAAGAGCTCCATCTCTTAGTAAAATTACTTTCTTATTCCTTACCACTGTCATATCAAATATTCTCAATAGATTCCATAAATACACACACACATATGTATACGTATATGTATATGTTTATATATATATATATATATATATATATATATATATACACACACACACACACACACACACACACACACACACACACACACACACATACACATGTATATATACTTGTGCTGTCATTAGAGAGCTAAGAAACTAAGACAATGTTCTTTCTCATCATACATGTAATTGCTTTGAATATAACATATGTCTTCATATGTCTTGTGATTCTCCTTTAAGTTTGATTTATATATTTTTTTCTGTTTTTACTTCTTCATAGTCCTCTTAAGTACTAAGTGTTCAATTACATTTAACTCAACTGTTGTTTTGGTAGCATGCTGTTTAAGTGTGTGATACATGTAAATGATCTCCTAAACCTATTAATTGTGTTGGGAAGAGAAAATGGGCTTGGCGGTTGGTGTGAGTTGTTGGCTGTTGTTGCAAGGGTTGATGTTTCCTTTTACTTCTTTAGGGAATCACATCACAATGTTATTTTCCTCTCTGCACTGGTGCTCTGCATTTGCCGTGCTTGGCACTAGCTGATCTAATTAGTAGAGAGAGGAGAATTATAAAGGGAAAATATATATGTATGGATATGAATATGTATAGATGTTTACACACACACATGTACACACACACACACACACACACACACACACACATATATATATATATATATATATATATATATATATATATATATATATACACACACACACACAGTTAATTAAAATCTGATTGGAAAAGTGAATCCTTGTAATTCATAGATCTCTTTATTGTTAGAATGTCACTGCAGAGTTTTATTAATCCTGTTAATTATCTATTAATAGGCTAGTTAGCGAAGGATAGTCTAGTGGATCTTATATTTACTGGACCAGGAATGTAGTGAATTCCATCGATTTAATAGAATTATTCTCTTTGGTTTATTATTATTTGACCTTTTTACTTTTTATCATGCCTGAAATATTGTTTTTAACTCAGCAAAAAAAAATCACAGGAGGTACAATTATACAGTGTTTAGCTAGATCGACTTATGTTGATGATTATACTGTTGTCTTAACATATTTTATAGACAGACTTAACTCTGTTAGTTTTGAATCAGTGGTTTAAATAATCCAAGGAAAAGATGTAACCTATTTCATTAAAAGCTAACAAGGCTCAAGTTATATTCCTTCAAGAAACATGCTTTAAATATGCAGATAATAATGTATGGAATCCCACTAATTATTCAGTTTTGGCACAGTCCTCATTTAAAAACACAAGAAGAGGAATGATGATTTTATGGAGAAAAATGCTATCCCACCACAGATCATTCATAAATATGAGGACAAAAATGGCCTATTAAGTGCCATTGTTATAAAACATAATTACAGACTATTGAGTCTAGTAAATGTGTATTAGTTTCCTAGGAAGGGACACAATTTAGCTAAAACGCATATTGACATACCTCACTAACGTAAAGTCACGTTAATAATCAGCAGTAACTTATTAGACAGTTCAGATTCCAGTAATGAAAAAAAACAAAGAATGACTCAACTGCAAAAGTTGAAAATCTTAATATAAATGGTACAGTCACTCTGAGAGACTTCAAATCACTACAGTTTACTCATTATTCCAATAAATATGGCACACAAACTAGAACTGATAGAGTACTAGTATTCTTGGACATAATTTCAAAAATATCCACATTCAATATTATTCTATCTCCTTTTTCCATTCACAATGCCCTTATTCTAAAATTCCACACATTATTCATAAAATTACCTTATTTAACCAGAATAACTGCTTATATAACAAAATTAAAAGATTTCAAACCCATGGCTCCTTTCTGAACTGAATTTGCATTTAGAAATAAATGATACTGATGAAGTTAATATAGTATGATCTGGGACTCTTTAAAAGCTTATATTTTTGTTAAACTTCTAGTTTTGTATAAACAGAAAACAAAAGAATGGGAATCAGAACTATCAAACATACAATCACAACTTCAAGAGACTAAAGCTAAATATAAAACAAATGATAAATGTATAGTAAAAGTAATATAAAATCTAAATAAGAGATACACATATATGTTATCACAAAAAATAGTCAAGCTTTGAAAAAAATAAAAATAAATGTATAGTAAAAGTAATATAAAATCTAAATGAGATACACATATATGTTATCACAAAAAATAGTCAAGCTTTGAAAAAAATAAAAATAAATGTATAGTAAAAGTAATATAAAATCTAAATGAGATACACATATATGTTATCACAAAAAATAGTCAAGCTTTGAAAAAAATAAAAATAATCTGTTATGCTATGTCTCCTAATCATATGCACAATCTAACAAAAAATATACTCAGAAAGCAATAACATCTTAGAAATAAAAGATAATAATAACAAATTGTAAAAATACATTGGGGACATCCTTGATATTTTCAAATCTCTTCTCTAAATTAAAAATCCAAAAAATTAAGTCATTGTCCCACACCTAAATCTTGAATTTTGCTGTTTTAAAAGATGGTTTGTGAACTAAAGGAACATTTATACAAGGAGATTACTTTTAAAGAGATCTCAGACAAAATGAAACAATTTAAATTTAATAAAGCCCCAGGTATAGATGGACTAATAATAGAAATATATAAATGATTTCCCCATCTATTATCTTACTTTGCCATAAGACCCATACAGATGTTCATACACATGAGATAATTCCCCCTTCATAGAAATATTCACTAATCACACCCATAATAAAAGAAAATAAAAACAAGTCTGTTCTTCACACAGGCTCATATCACTTCTAAACAATGATTATAAAATGTTCTTGTTTGTCTTTTCAGACAGACTAAAAAATATATCACAAATCGTTAATTTAGACCCAAATGGATTTTCATGTTAAAGACAAACTCATGATATTTGAAATTTTTGCTTGAGGGAAAATCTCAAGGTTGTATGAATAACAACAATAACCTTTCCTCTGGTATTTCAAAGTGTGGTGCATGTAAACAATGCAAGTTCATATGCACTGACTCGTTGGTTAAGATTAGGAATCAAATGTTCAAAGTAAGAGGGAAATTTAATTGTGAAACCAATAGCGTGGTTTACGTGGCTTTGTGTCAGAAATGCGCTGCTTTTTATATAGGTAAAACTGAAAGGAAGTTAAAGCAGCGCATTTATGAACACATATATGCAATCAACAAGCATGATTCTAACAATGCTCTTGCAAGACACACAATTGATTTCCCTGATCATTTTTTTAAATTTACTATCCTTACAAAAATAAATGTTGGGATTCGAGGTGGTCCATGGCAAACTAGATTAGAAATGGATGAACTCATTTGGCAAATTCGTACAGCTGCCTACATATATCCGGGCTTGAATGATCATGTTTCTATCACCTGCTTTTTAAGATATTACTCAATGAAAAGGTGAAATTAAGGTTTTTCAGCCTTATTATTCTATTTAATTTAATTTAATTTTATCTATTTATCTATTTTTATGTATAAAGTTATTTTAGTATAATTTAAATGTGGTTATTTTTGTAATACAAGTTGGTGGGGTGTTGAATGAAATGAATGAAATTATACTTGGCGTTTGGATTTTAATAACGGACAGAATCAGTATGTTTGAGGACATTTTACAATAATTTTGTCATAATTGGTTAATTAAGCATATAGTAATTGTTTGATTGCTACCCTATATAAGGATAGCAAGAAATGTTGCCATTTTTTGTCTGAGGAAGGAGGGGCATTGGTCTCTCCGAAAGCGTTTGCTAATAAAGTGGATTTTATATTACTCAGTTTGGGTTCGTAACTACAAGCTTGCATTTTTGTTTTCTCAGATGCAATTATATAGCCAAACTGGAGGCTAAGCTCTCTCAACCCAAGACTGGATCTGACAGTCAGGAGGAGAAGGGAAATACTTGCATCCCACCACCAGTCTCACATAGACCCATTAAACCAGCACCATCAAAAAAACACACATAAATACATGAAAACATACTCTGAGGCTCTAAATAAAAATCTGCAAAACCAACAGAGACCTCCAAAGCAAACATCCAAGCAACCTCTACCCCCAACACAAATCATGAAACACATACTTCTCAAAACCAGTGTGCCATGCAATCACAGCCCTTAAGGCAAAATAACATACCCAACATACTAGTAATAGGTGACTCTATAATCAGGCACACTGGCGTCCCACTCACGAGGCTGAATAAGGAGAAGGTTACTATTAGCTGCCTGTCAGTTACCAGGATCTGCCACATAACACAATCACTCAGGTCACTCCAGAACAAGTACAAATATGACTCTGTCATTGTCTATGTTGGTGTGAATGACCTGAGCAGTACCTCCCTGGACTACATGAAAAGAGACATAGACAAGCTCTCTGATCACGTAGACCAGGCTGGTATGACCCTGACCCTGAGTAGCATCTTACCTCACCAAGAATGATACCACAATATAAAGAAAAAATTCTGGATTTCAACAATTGGCTAAGTTTCTGGTGTCATTCAAAGAGGATCCAGTGTCTGTCCACCTGGGATGACATGCTCGACAAGCCACGCTGCTTTGCTAGAGATGGCTTGCACCTGTCACCCTTAGGCTTTCGAATACTGGTCAAGGATCTTGCCACCTCCATAGTGCCTTTTTTAGGCAAGGCTAAAAAGACAAACCCACCACCGTAATTAGAACAAGTAACAAAAAACTGAGGGTAATGCTACTCAATGCCAGAAGTCTAAACCTCAAAATGCATGCACTCAAGGCACTCCTCTGTATGGAGAAAATCGATATATGTGCAGTAACAGAAACCTGGTTTAAGGATCCAGAGAACACCCCAGCACTACCAGGCTACAACTCATACCATACCTTTCGGCCACAGAACCCAAACCAAAATAGAAAAGGTGGGGGAGTATCCATATTCATCAAGGATACCCACATCTCCAGGATAGTGGCACAGCATGATGCTCCAGAGATCATCCACGTGCAACTAACAATGGGCAAAACTGCAATTCAAATTGTAGCTTGCTACAGATCACCCACCATGTCCCAGGATCCCATTCCGCATTTCTGGAAACACTGGGAAACATAAAGGTCCTACCAAACATCCTAATATTGGGTGATTTCAATTAACCAAACATTAACTAGGAGAACTACTCAAGTACAAACACCCTTACCCAACATTTCCTAGAATTTATAAACTCAAATGCCCTGGTTCAACTGGTCAACACTCCCACCAGAGGTGACAACATATTGGACCTGGTCATCACCAACATGGGTGACCGGTGTTCCACACCAGAGGTCAACCCCTCGCTGGTTAGATCTGACCATAAACAAATCACTTTGGATATCCACATTGCACCCCCACCCACAGACAAGAAAATCACCGTGAAAAACATTTCAAAAGCAAACTTCGTGTTACTTAAGACCAAGGTGGAAAGTTTCAAAGCTCCCGTGCTGAAATATAATGCTGTCCAAGCTACAAAATCCTTTACTAATGCATTATACAGGCACCTACACAAATGCATGGATTGTGCCATCCCAAGCAAAACCAAGACTCACTCCTCCAAGAAAAGGAAACCAGTCTGGTGGACTCCTGCCATTAAACAAGCTATACAATAGAAGGAGGAAACTAGTACAGAAAAGAATAAAATCCCAAGAAGGGAAGACATCCCAGATCAGTGTCAAGAATCTAAGTGGCAATGCTCAGATCTGCTCAGAGTTAGTGCAGAATGGCACAAAATACACTGAACCAACCGATATCGCCAACATCCTGGCAGACAGGTTCAGCGCAAACTTCACCCCACTCTCACCCCCAAAAGGGCCCATAACCATACCAGGAGAATGTAGAGTCCCTAAAATCACAGACTCTCAGGTTAAAACAGCCCTCTCCAAGGACAAAAACACAACATCAATGGGACCAGACGGTGTCCCAGGCTGCGTCCTACATGAGCTCAAAGACGAACTAACCCCTCACCTAAACACACTGTTCAAACTCAGCCTCTCCACAGGCTACATACCCATAGAGTGGCGCACAGCAACAGTTATTCTGCTCCACAAAGGTGGAGCCACAACAGGCCCTGGGAGCTATCGCCTTATAAGCCTGACTATCTTGGTCTGCAAGGCTATGGAGCGCATCATCATGGAACTCATTAACAGAGACATTGGGAACCTCCAAACACTGGACCCTACCCAGTTTGGCTTTGTTAAGTGCAGACCATGCCTCCTAAATCTGGTGGACTTCTTTGAGACAGTTACCAAGGCTATAGACAAGGGAAAGGTGGTACACACAGGCTACCTAGACATCGCTAAGGCCTTTGACACCATTCCTCATTCTGGTATTATAGACAAGCTCACCAGTCTGAATATAAACCCCTACATCACAAGATGGGTTGCCAACTGGCTCATGGATAGAGCCCACATTATGAGAGTTGCGGAAGCTAGGTCCAACTCTAAACTGGTTACAAGTGGCGTTCCCCAGGGCTCAGTCCTAGGACCCCTCCTGTTCGGCATATACTTCTCAGAGGTACAGGCAAGCACAGGAGGACTATGGCTGACCAAGTTCGCAGATGACTGCAAACTAGGGGCTATAATTGACTCTCCGGCTGACACAGACATCCTCCAAAAGGGTCTCACTGAGACGGATACCTGGTGTCAAAATCATGGCCTCAAGCTAAATGCCAAAAAGTGCATAGTCATCCCCTTTGGATAAAACAAAGTACCCTCAAACTACTACATATGTGGTAGTCCCTAAATACAGAAGATGTAATAAGGGATCTGGGGACCCAAGTAGATAGTAATCTCAACTTTGATAATCACATTGCCAAAGTGGTTAGAACATCCTTCTACATGGCCCACTGAATCACAAAAGGGTTCGTATCCAGATCAAAAGAGGTTATTGTGCCCCTCTACTCATCACTCATCAGACCCATCATAGAATACAACGTCCCATTTGGGATGTACCTTGCAAGACATCTGCAGCAGCTGGAAAGACCACAGAAGTACCTCACCAAGAGGATGACTGGCCTCAAACAGATGTCCTATGCAGCTTGACTGAAGAAACTCCAGCTGTACTTGGTTGCATACCGCCTACTCAGAGGTGATCTCTGCCTGACATACAAGGCCATGTCCAACCCAGAATTGATGGACATGCTCCACCTAAAGAAAACCTTATCCCCTCGAGCCACACGCTCTAGGGATTTAAACCTCACCACAACAATAAATAGGACATACTGGAGGGATAGATTCCTGTCCCAGAGACTTCACATGCTTTGGAGCAAGATCCCAATCTACATTAGGCAGAGCTCCTCACTAACACTCTTTAAAAGAAACTTTGATGAGTGGATGGGAAACACAAAGTTTACCCCAGGGAGCACTTCAGTGGATCTGCTAGACAGAGGCACAGGGAACTAATCTAAGGGGGCAGCGAAAGCCAACAGATTCTGGCTAGGCTTATAAATGCCTTCGGGCAGATAGCCTAGTACCTACCTATGAACCTATTATATGTAGTACAAACTTTAATGCTATACCCTGATAAGTCACTTACTAAAGACATTAATAAACAATTACTAAACTTTCTATGGTTTCTAAACAAACCTAAAGTAGCCCTACATCATCATACTAAACCTTGGAACTTAGGATGTATTAACTTTCCTGATGTAGATACTTATGTTGAAGTAAGAATTTTTTGAAAACTGTCCTAAATTGTATTGATCTTAATTAAAACTCAAATTTGAGACCTTACATTTTGACCTACTTTATACTAATGATGACTTAACAGGAAATAATAGCAGTATAAATCAATGTAATTTCTTTTGTCATTATCGTTGTAACAAGTATTGTTCCTCCCTGTCATCCTTTTCTTTTAAGAACCAGATCTTAAATTATTTCAGAAATATCATACTTAGCAAAATAGACTTGAAATGCTGGTTTGAGACTATATTTAGTATAACCAAATATTTCTTTAATAAAGTCTCCACATATAAAGTTGACTTTTGGGAGTCTAGATGCTCAACAGCTTATAAATGATTATGATTTGGATCCTCAAGATTGGATACTTTTATAGAATATTAAAATACAAGCTCAAGGCAATGGTTTATTTCTTGCTCATCCATGTCATAAAGAAAACCTTAAAATAATTCAGCTTTTCAATGATACATTACACAATAAATCTAAGGTAGAAAACCGTATCTCTAAATCATATAAAATGTTGATAAAGTATAACACTAAGTTAAATGGAACATTTTGGAATCATATAAATTGGATCATAACTCTTTACTTAATCAAGAGCAGAATTCCCAAATATTAAATTCTATTAAAAATGCATCTTGTTTTCAACATTGGCATATATTTTCTTGAGTATTTTTGCACAGATCTTTCTTAACTCCAAACAGAATGGCCAAAGTAGATTAAAAAACAGCACCATTCAATGGTGGTGTACCAGGAGCTGTAATGCAGTTTGGATGCATCTAGTTTTTGATGATCATTTTTTGAAAAATTTTTGGGATTGCATAGTAGCTGTCACGAAAGCTTTCTGGTTTGATTTTCTTCTTTAATTACATTTCTAGCTATATTTAATAAAAATGGTAATTTACACGTTGTATTATAAGAATTTCTGCCAGCTCCGGACCATTTTGGCAGTAACAAGGAAAAGTATCACTAGACACTGGAGATCAATCTCACTGCCATCCTTTGAATCATTTTTTATCTTCCTTAACAGAAGTAGTCTTAGCTGACAATAAAATAAAGGAAAGTAGTTTATTTCCTAATATACTTGCCAAGCATCCTTAGACAAAAGTATTATCTCTAACTGATTTATTTTAGCTGAATTCTGCCTTCTGAATTTGTTTCTCAAAATGTTTATTGTTAATTTAACATATATTACTACCTACTGTACTTTACTTTCTGGAGTACCACAATGTGTTTTAGTTAATATCTTCACAGATATGTTTGTATATTGCATATATTTTTTTTTTCTTGTAAAAAAAAGACTATTTTATTTTCTTTACAGTTGTATTATTGCTATTTACAATTGTATTAAATGTACTTCTGTTTATATGTTAAAGAAAAAAAATTGAAGGGAAAAAAGTTGCTGAACAGCAAAAAATAAATGTATCTGTGTTGCACTCTTGCAATTCATATAAGTCTCATACATGGTATACATCTGACCTGTATGAATAGTTTCAGTAAGGTGATATTTTACATTGACTTTTGGTTGGTAAGCACATATTACTTTCCAGACAGCAAAGGTTATATAAACATAAGCTGCACATGTAGCTACTAACTAATCCCACCTACAAAAAACTAACTGCTGTATGTTGCTGTTGATACTGGTTTCCCCTTTAGATCCCTTGCTCATGACCTCTGTTCATTTTTCCATCACTGTAGGATAAATGGCATGCAGCACCATCAATGCAGAGGCATGTGGTTCCATTGAACATGGACTTTGTCACCTGAAAGGGAATTTTCACTGCTGTGATTCATCTGGACAGGTAATACAGTACACTTCTAAGACAGTTATCAATGTTGTCATACTATACCATGTTGCACAATATGATTATGTAGAATTTCGAAAAGCAATGTATATTATGGCTGCTGTACAACTGGAACAATATAGGAGAGCAGGTGCAAGGCAGGAGATGTGTGAGGAGGAGGAGGACAAACATATGACAAGAACCCCAGCAATGCAGCATTGGGTCCAATGCAAAGTAGTGCTTGTAAAGCAGCAAACTTGGTCAACAGCTATTGACTGTGACAATTTAATATTGTGACACAATGAACATGGAAACACCGTATTGCTACAAAGCTACTCTGTTTAGTATGTGGTCTTAAAACTCTTAAATACAACACAGACTAAAGGGAGTTGTGGGCCACAGTCATTATCATTTGGATAGGTGACATAGACAGAGTCACACTAGATTGCAACACTGCTGGAGTGGGAGTATGCCACTGGTGGTGAGATAGTAGCATCATCACATGGGAGATGTGTCAGGGACCACTTCTTTCTGTGATAGGGCTGTGATGCCACTATATTGCCATTAACCTGTCATTACTATGCTGGCTATGAATGATAGGGCTTAAGACCTCCTGCATCAAGAAAGGTGTGCTACTATTGGACCATGTTATAATTCACTGATTTTGGGACCTGATACTAGAATTCAATAGTTGCAGCAATGGCTGTGAGTGCTTCGACCTTTGGCATCTCATGATAATGCTGTGCAGCAATGGCTATGAGCGATAAGACCTATAGCATCCCATGATACTGCTGTGCAGTGATGGCTATCAGTGTTAGGACCTATGGCATCTCATAATACTGCTGCTGTTCATCAGGTGTTCATAGTCCCTCAACCATCTACACCCAGCCCATGTCCTCAATATGCCTGGGCTCCTCTACTTCATCCTGAAGGACACTCTTCCAGTGGCAGTAGGCAGAAACAATGGCAATGGCAGTCCTTTTCTTAAGGGTGATGCAGAAAGTTGTTTGGGCTACCACAGTCCACATTAGACAACTCATGTCATTGTGTTTATATCTGTAGTCTACATTAAACTGACCAAACTCCAGATGTTGTTGGGCAACATTTTCTCAGATGCCACATAAAACATTTGATGGTGTAGCGGCATATTCTGCAGGAATAACTGATGTACACATCAAATTATTGATCCTAATTGTCACTTGCATATCTTGAGGCAATATGGCATCAGGTACCCTTGTGTTCTGGGCTGTGATGGGTATGCCGACCTCTGAAGCAGCATTCATGCCTGAACCTGCTACCAAGGGAGGACATCTGTGGTTCCCTTCTATTGGAAGGCTCTCACCCTCTAAGGATGATGTGATGTTGTATGCACCATACCTACTGCTGCCAATTTACCTTGCTGTCTAGATCTCCTGTACCAGAAGTGACAAAGACAGTGGTATGCTGGCATCACTTTCATATCCAGCTACTGTACTAACAGCAGCCTTATGTGTTTTGCCCACATGTTGACCATCACAACTGACAGTTATGAATGCATAAAAGATAAAGCTCAACAAACAGCTGAATGTCATATACCAGCATAGTAATTATGTGACATGCAAATAAAATATCGATGTGTACTGGACAGGATTTATACACATTGATAAGCAGGAGGCTCCAGTTTCAGACTGGTCATGACTATAATTACACACGTGCATTTTGCCAAACTGCTTAACCTAACTCAGAACATATATAACAATAGTATGTGGCATCCTAAGCTAAGTAATACTAAATTGCGATCTAATCCAGACATACAGCTGGTGTGGCCAACCCCATTCTGACATCCAGCATTCTACAAGAAATGAGCTTTGATTATTCATCATAAGCAAAGCACAGCAGGAACATTTCAACTTTTGTTAAATACCTAGAATAGGATAGACCACTCCATCTCATTCCCCTGTACTGGTCATTTTTTTTGCTTTATTTTTGGCATAATGAATCAGGCTCTTCATCCTTTGCCTGACTTGAATGGCAGTTCTGTTGTGCTCACCTACAACACTGATGTAATGCAGTGGGCCCCGCCAGATCTGATCACTCTCTTGCTATTCTTAACCACCTCATCTCATCAGGCATGTGCCATATACTATATGTGCCTGCAGAGGCACATCACTCTTGGCCTTTCTAAAAAATGTAATCCTTGGCCTTCACATTGCGGTGTCATAATGGCACCTGTATACAGAAAAAGCATTAGTATGCACATATTATGCAACATGGGCTATATCTGTTCAGCCACTCTTAATGTAGCTGGTACTTCTACTGAAGCCACCACTATGATCCTCATGATGAGACTGCCAAAGCATTTATCATACTCAGCATTCCCTATATACAGCCATATGAGTGAATATAGACCCCATACGCCATGGTATATATGAAACCTGTTGCATCATGTAACAGTGATAACATCTCCAGACATATTCCTGGCATGGATGTCTGTAGGTAGTAAATTAAACACATCCAGCTATGAAACCCCGTAGTGATTCATACTACTTTTTCCCATAAGCACAACAAACTGATTCACCAGGATATACCATCCTATTCTGTTGAAGCTCTGAGACTTTTGAATAACACAGCTGCTTCACAACAAATAAACAAAATCCATATAGCACTGCAATGCTGCATGAAACAGAGCTCAGAATGCAGCTACCATATCAAGCCATGGAAACATGAACCATTTAATGTACTGTGTCTGCAATATTTTTTAGCCTCACTGTCTGTTACTTCCATACAAGATGTTCATGAGCTATTACTAGGATAAGGCTTATGCATACCAGTTATTCACACACATGCATTGTACAACATAGCAGTGCTATAGTCTGTATCATATGGTTTTTAAATATATGCTGATAAGTGCACATCCAAAACTTGAGGCATTGAGTGCCCACAACAGCTTCTCAAGCTGTCAAATACATATCTCCTGCCTGGAGTGAGGAAAGCAAGATTTTTTGTTCCTGTTTCACAGGGATAATAGGCAGTATCTATTGGGCTGATATGATGGCATATTCAATACAGCTGATTTCTTTTAAGATCTGACCTGGATCTTTCCCAGGCAGCTGGTATCAAGCATACCAGAAAACAGTACATGCATTCTTATGATCACCTAAAGTTGCACTACCCTGACCTGTTTTATCAGTAGATGGACAAAGGTCAAAGAGAGCAACCACAATTGTAAAGTATTTTACAGATATGTCTGAGTGAGAGATTATTGTCCTGTTCTGTATTAATGAACTTCACTGTTTGCTTTTAATACATTTAGGCATATGCTGGCATGATGCACTGGAATTAATCCAGGTTCAACTGGCAGTTGGCAAGACATCCATCCAAGTTATAGCCAGATATAGACCTCTATCCATGACTCAGGACACTCACTCTTCCTACCTGGACCTGCTTGACTCTGTCAAGGTATGCCCTAACACCCTGATCCTTGTTGACTTCAACTACGCCACCAAAGAATGGGTGAATTATTCCTGCACTAAGGCACTCACTCAACGATTTCTTGACTTCATCAATTCTAATGCACTAGACCAGCTCATCTCATCCCACACAAGGAAAAATAACATTCTGGACTTGGTTCTCACCAACATGGGTGACCACTGCACTACTCCCATAGTATGTTCTTCCCTGGTGAGATCAGATCATCGGTTTGCCTCATTCAAAGTTTCTATCCCACCCCCCACCCTCAGCTGACTACAGCCTCCTAAGGGATGATATCAGTAGCTTCACACCACCGCCCCTCTCAGGGAATGCAGATGACTATGCTGAACAGTATGCCACTTCAGTATACAAGCACTTGTACAACTACATGGGCTCAGCCATACCCAACAGAACTAAAACCTGCGCCTCAAGGAAACACAACCCAGTCTAGTGGACATCCTCTGCAAACAGGCTTTACAACCAAAGGAAGAAACTGTTGTCCAAGGATAAAAAGGAACAAATTCCAAATTGGAAAACTCTCTCATAAGCCTCAACAAGCTAATTATATCACTAATGAAAACCTCCAAGCCAATTATGAATTGAAACTAGCCTCCAAAACAAAGGGAAACCACAAAGCCTTCTTCAGTTATGTCAGGAACCTCCATGGCAAAGCCCAGGTTTGTTCCAAATTAGTACTTAATGGTACAACTTACACTGATCCTGTTGACTTAGCCAACCTGCTAGCAGATAGGTTCAGCACAAACCCCCCCTTTCCCCCCCAAGGCTCATTCAACATCCCCGATACATCTCCTGCACCTCACATATCTGCAGGTCAAGTGTTAAAGGCCCTATCCAAGGCAAAGAACACAGCTTTCATGCGACCTGATAGTATCCCAGGCTGCATTCAGCACCATCTCCAGCAAGAACTAGCTTTGCCATTGAATACCCTATTCAACCACAGCCTAAATACAGGGTTCAGTCCAGCAGAGTGGAGAACAACCTTTGTCATTCCCTTGTACAAAGGTGGTGCCACTACTGACCCTGGAAACTATTGCCCCATTAGCTTGACAAGTTCGATCTGTAAAGCCATGGAGTATATTATTATGGATCTCATAAACAAGGACACAGGCAATCTCCAAGCACTTGACCTCATCCAATTTGGATTCATCAAGGGCAGATCTTGCCTGTTGAAGCTGGATGACTTCTTTGAGACTGTCACCAAGGACCTGGATGAGGGAAAGTCAGTACATACAGCTTACCTTGACTTGGCCAAGGCCTTTGACATAATACCCCACTCAGGTATCATCAAAAAGCTAACACAACTTGGTGTAAATCCCTATCTCATCAGGTGGGTGGCCAACTGGCTCACCGATAGACACACAAGATCAAAATAGGGGTCTTCACCTCTGACAGTAGAACTGTCACGAGTGGTGTTCCCCAGGGATATGTCCTGGGACCTCTACTGTTTGGCATCTACTTCTCAGAGGTCCAGGCCAAGACAAAAGGCCTGTGGCTGACCAAGTTTGCAGATGACTGCAAGATGGGTGCTATCATTGACTCCCCAAATGATGTTAACATACTGCAAGAGGGTCTCACAGTAACAATTGACTGCTGCAAAATCATGGCCTTAAGTTAAACACAAAAAAATGTATTATCATACCATTCGGCAAAAACATGGCCCCTACTGATTACCAAATTGACGGCAACCCCCTAAGCACACAACCTGTGGTGAAAGACCTGTGTACTCAGGTTGACAACAATCTTACATTTGGCCATCATGTAGTGGCAGTGGTCAGAAAAGCTTTTTACTTGGTTCATCTCATAAGTAAAGGGCTTGCATCCAGAAAAAATGAGGTTTTTACCTCACTGTACTCTTCCCTCATTAGGCCAATAATTGAGTATAACTCCCTGTTTGGCATGCACCTCTCCAAACACCTGCATCAACTGGAAAAGCCACCAAAATATCTCACAAAGAGAATCCATGATCTCCAACACCTGTCATATGCAGACAGGCTCAAATCACTATCACTCTACTTGGTATCATACAGATTGCTGAGAGGTGATCTGTGTCTCGCTTACAAGGCAATATCGCACTCTGCCCTACTAGATATGCTCCATATCTGTAATTCTAACTCCTCGTGCATTACCCACTCAAAAGGCCTACATCTAATATGTGACATCAACAAAACCTACTGGAGAAAGAGGTTTGTCTCCCAGATGCTGCCCTATCTCTGGAATAGACTTCCCATACATGTCAAACAGAGTACATCGGTGACCCTCTTCAAGCACAACCTTGATGAGTGAATAGGAAACCACAAATTTGTCTCAGGGGTTCCACCTGTGTCTCTCAATGACAGGGGTCACAGGTGCTGACAGAGGTTTACTTTTTGGGGTTAAACTCTTGGCTAGGCTTGTAAGGGCCTCAGGGCCATTAACCTAGTAACCTCCTATGATCCTATTATCTATGGGTATGTACATTCATCTATAAGTATCTCTCTGAAGTAATGCACAACATCGAGCATTTGTGCAGCAATTCTTTATAAAATCCCAGGCAAGGTAAAACAAATGGTAGTGTTTCCACAGTCAGCAGTTCTGTGCTATATAAAATACTACATTTATCTGGGTGCCCAAATGTTTGTAGTTGCAATTCACTGAAATCTTTATTTGCTTATAAATCATTTATCTTCCAACCCTAATTTAATCTAGTTAAAAGCAGAATTCCATTTTATTATTGGGGTTTTCAGTAATAATTAACACACAGGGCAAAGAGTGCCAACATTCATGTGGTAGACATTCTGGAAACAGAATTCCATGGTTGCACTATGGAAGGAATAGTGCTGTATGTATATAATGCAAATGGATGCATAATGCAATGCAAATGAGGGTCTGCATGCAAATAGGTCTAAATGCATATGCAAATCACAAAAAGAAATATAGTGGAGCAATTCAGAGATGTACAAAGGCAGTATTATACATTGTCATGTTCATCCATTCTGAACACTGGGAATCTTCAGCTTGCATTAGCTAGACTTGCAATAATATGTTAGTGTTAGCAGCAGTTATAACTAAATCATCAGTGTAGTTATAACTGAATAACCAGTGTTAGGGTCTGCTTTTTGACCCAGAGAATATGGTATTATAACTCTTCACCTCTGTAGCACTGTCATGTCCACCACCACCTAACATACCATAAACTCCATGACCAGGACATTGCTGACAGCTACCGTGAGGATAGGGTGACCATACTAAACTTAATGCTCATGTGTCATCCATCACACATGGAATTAAGGAAAATTCAGGGAGTGCCCATACCTGCTGACATGAAGGTACATAGGGATCCTTCAAGATATGACAGGGAACATGCTAGGAATATTGCAGGCACCTGCTTCATAGTTCCTATACCAGATCATTGATGTGACTCTGCAGCATGTGAAAGAGCATATATGATTTTCACAGACAGCAGAGGAGACAAGAATAAAACTGACATTATCTGGGAATTTGACAACATAGTCTGTTTCCCTGAAGTCCTTGGAGCTGCTGATTGTACACAGATTGCTATAAAGGAGCCACCTGCCCAACGCTGTGCCTGGTACATCAACCAGAAGAGCTTAATCTCCATCAACTGACAGGTTGTGTGCATAGGGTATTAAATACAATGCACCTGTTTGACACCCATGGAGTTTTTGTAATTCTCCCTTCTAGGACATTTACAAATCCTGCCAGTGTTTCATGTGGGGTGATTTCCCACAGGGTTATCTAGTTGATATGTGCACACATTGTTGTGTATATGTGCTAGTATATATGGTTTCCTTTCCAGCAGGCAGCAAGCCACATATAAATTGGTTCACTGTTGTATTTTCCAAATGATATTGGATATTCAGTGGAACAATGCACGACTTCCATCCAAACATTCCAGACCATTACTGACATGACTGCAACACTGCACACTCACAGACACCGAATACTGATGAAAATGTTTTTGGACTCCTAAGGGAATGGCTCCACCACTTGAAAGAATTTGGTGACAAATCTGGTTTCACACTGTTGATTGCACCTAAGACATATAGATACATATTTTAGCATGCACTATGCTACATAAAATGGTAGTATGTGAAGAGATACAGCAAAAGGAAAACTTTGCAGTATATCCTGAGAGACCTGTTGCAGCATCAGATGAAGATTCTTGGTTGGAGTAATCTCAGGAAGAAGCAGTACTGGCATGCTTTGCAAAGTAGAGGCAGGTACAAATCATTGCTGCATTGACAAAGAGGTGTCATCTGGTTCACAACTATGGACCATTATACAGAAAACACAGAGTAAAACTGATACATTCATTATCACATGCAGGCACATACAGTGCAATGACTGGGCATGCTGTGCATCAAACAATGCCTGACGCACTCAGGTTAGAATGTAGGCAGGGTAGAGTCATTGTAATTGTACAGGAGGTGAAGGTCACAGTGATAGATGACAGCAATGTGATCATATGGTCAAGGACCATGGGAGATGAATGTAGTAACCACTCATGCAAGCAACAGGCTGGTTGTAGTCATGTGTGCATTATGCTGATCTGTTGTTTCAGGGCTTGTATGTGACAAGAATTGTTTAGTACTTTGGGAGACTGTACAAAAAATGGCATGCTGTCCTGTTTTGGGAGTCAAAAGATAAACATCTTTCATGGCTCAGTTGAATGTCATGGATAGGCATGGTGTCTACCAAGTAAGAGGGGAAAGTTAAGGTATAGATTCTGCATGACTAACAATAGGTGAATTTTTGAGGTGGTCCAATGATGAAGCCCAAGAATCTTCAATGCCCATGACTGTGAGATAAGGCAGAACCTTGTGCTTTGGCTCCTGTGGCCAGCAATGACAGCAATGCAGTCTCTGGAATGGTGTGTGTCATCTCTGTATGGTCAGGCTGCAAACATTACTCTCCCCTCACCTCCACACTTACAGTCATATCCAACATGCTGTCAGGAGGAAGAATGGAGAGTAATTACCAAGTTCCTCATGGATGTTATATGGTCTGTCAAGGTTCTCAGCAAGACTGTTGGTTCCTTGTCCCTATATGCCATGTCACTGTATAGACATTTCATGTCATTCCATAGCCCACTGGTGTTGCTTATTCCTAAACAGCCATGCACCACACTCACCACATGTACCATAGCGTATGCATGTATGTGTAGCAGTTGTCTATGATTGGATCACCAACCTTCCACATCCAATGATTGAAGTCATGTGGTCTATTAAGCTCACAGAAATATTTGGAGACATGTTGGTGATGTCGCCAAAAATCTCTCCCCTAAAGTGCATGGCCATACTTTACAGACAATTTAGCTGATAAATGCCATCTGTTGCTGTGGTGATTATGAATCCTGAGTAGCCTTGATGGGGATTTCAGTTACAGGATGTACAGAGTTAAACATTGGTGATGTTGGAAATCCAGCCTGTCACTCCACCATCACATTATATATGAGGGATGTGCGTGTGATCCCCCCAGTGTCAGCACTGCTGACAATGCCACTGTGCCATCTGAATATGCCATGTGCACTTTGCCATCCTTAGCCACAGGTGACATGATGACATTAGTCATATGCTGTTCTCTCCTTCTGAATGCTCTGCCAATGAAACTTGTAAAAGCATAATGATAAAATACAAGTTGTAATGACGAAGCACATGCCTTTGTTTTTCAATGTATGGCACATGTACTGGTGCACTAGTCCCCCCACTTATTCATATGTGTTAACCCTAAAACTAATCCTGACACTGCCCCCAAACTCATCTCTATGCATTCCCCTATTGAAAGCCATCTCCCTAAAAGTACTGCTGCACAAGACACGCATACACACACACACACACACACACACACACACACACACACACACACACACACACACACACACACACACACACACACACACTCTTCACATAAACACAATGCATCTGTCCCTTTGCCTATACCATACTCTAACCCACAAGCACTCATATGCACACACTCTTCTACCCCAATATCAAAACTGCTAGTATATTTGAAAGATTCAGCATAAGAGAAAAAAACACTTTTGATTATGCAAACATACTTTACATATGACATGTGATGTCGATGTTCCCAACAATGACATTTCTGGTAGTCAATCACCACTGCCCTCAGTCAAAAAACACATCAATTAACTTTGTTGGCAAAAGAGGATTCAAGAAATTTAAATGCAACCATATATAGATATAGATGTAGATATAGACATAAATATAGATATAGATATAAATTATTTACAATTGTTAACCAGGAGAGAACACTGGTCCAAACTGATCAATTTTTGGTTCATCCCAGTGCTGCAAATCAATTAAATTGAAAAGACAATTATCATACATCATTAAGGCCAATAAAAAGTGTACAACATAGCTTTAGAAATTTCCCTAAGACAAACTACCTGCTCCTAAGTGATACATTGACCTAAGTGATACATTGACTAGCTTTAAATCCCCACCAAACCTAGTTTCCACTGAATAAGCTAAAACATACCTCATCACACCATACTAGCATATAAACAGATGCACAGATGTTGTACTCTGTAGGAACAAGAGCAGGGCAAACCCCAGAAACAGACCAAAATCACCATAAAATCAACACTCTTATGAATAAAAGGATGAGAATTTTGACCAAAAGTAAGAAGAAGAATTCCTTGAATGATAGAACCCCTACCATTGACATAGACAATCAACCCAGGAGCTTAATAAAACCCACCAAAGCCAAGTTTAGGCTGAAATAGCTACCCAAGCCAAAAACAGTCACCTGACCTTTTTTAGTTATGTTCATAATCTCAAAAGCACAATACAGTTAACTAAGCTAAGGCTGAAAATATTGTGAACTTATCGGGTGATAAATGTGGCATTAACTTTACCTCTCTCTCTCCCTTTCCACTGTCCCTCAAGATATACTCAAAAATGGCTTGCCTCTTGCTATCAGAAAAGACCAAGTCCTAAAAGTGCTGTCAAAAGCTAAATATATTGCATTGATGAGAACTAACAATATCCATGGATACATTTTAAATATTATGAGTCATGATTTAGCCAACCCCCCCCCCACACACACACACACACCAATATTGTTCAACCTCAGCCTCATTACATATTTAGTAGCAAGTGAATGGAGAACAGCTACAGTCATTTCCCTGCATTAGGGAAGCACTTCACAGCAATTGCAGACCCATAAGTCTGACCAGATTCATATGCAAAGCTATGAAAATACTTATCATGGAAGTAATCAATAAGGGCATATAGAACCTCCAAACACAGGAGCAATCCCTGTTTGGATTTGTCAAGGGCAGATCATGCTTACTTATCCCAGTGGACATTTTTGAAAGGGTCACCAAATCAATGTATGAAGGTAAAATGGTACACACTGCATAGCTCAACATGGCCAGAGCTTTTGACACATACCCCATCTCAGGCATAGTAGAAAAGCTAAATAAGGTGAGAACAAACTCATATGCTACCCACTAGATTTACAACTGTCTCACAGATAGGATGCAGGAAATCAAAACAGGGTAAGAGACCAGTTACCAGTGGATTCCCTTAGAATTATGTGCTGGGACATCTCCTGCTAGGCATCACCTTCTCTGCAGTAAAACCCATACCAAAGGGCAATGGATATCTAAGTTTTTAGATGACTGCAAGCTAGTAGCAGTCATTGAATCCCCAAATGACTTATCCATCCTGCAGGAAGGTTTGTCACAAATAAATAACTGGTACCAAAAGCATAGACTTAAACTAAATGACAAAAAATGCATTATCTTATCCTTTGGGAAATCATGTACCCCAGGGAAATTCCATATTGACAATAATTCCTTCAGAGCTGATGTAGAAGTTTCAAATTTGGGAACATATGTGGACAGCAACCTAA
Source organism: Protopterus annectens (assembly GCF_019279795.1). Lineage (NCBI taxonomy): Eukaryota > Metazoa > Chordata > Ceratodontiformes > Protopteridae > Protopterus > Protopterus annectens. Next base: position 52,370,942 of record NC_056746.1, read on the forward strand.
CTTTCAACCAGCATATGTCCGTTGTCATAAGAAAGTCCTTCTATACTGCACAGCTTATAAACAAATGGATTGTGTGCAGATCTAGTGATGTCACTGTATCCCTTTACTCAGCCTTTATTAGGTCAGTCATTAAGTACAATGTCCACTTTGGCTTGTATCTGTCTAGAAACATGAAACAACTGGGATGTACAAAGAGATACCTTTCTAAAAAATGCAAGGCCTAAATCATATATATGTCCTACATGTACTGACTCAAAGTCCTGGAACTATACTGTGTATCTTATAGAGTGCTAAGAAGTGGCTAGTGGCTGGCATAAAGACATCCTACAACCCAATGCAGATGGATTTAATGTACATTAGCAAGTTAAATGGCTTTAGAAATACAAAGTATAGGGATCTAAACATCTTCTTCAGCATCAAAAGAACTGTTTATAGAGACAGGTATATCTCACAGAGGATACAGATGTTAGGGAACTGTCTCTCAATCGATATAAAACAAAGCTCATCTCTGTTCATACTTATACTTCCCCCTGCTATACTAATGGACATCAGCTACTCTTAAATGTTTTATCCCATACATGGGTCCCGTTAAATTATCTATGGTATGATCTCAGTTATTCTCACTGGGGTAATATATAATTATCTATCATGGGATGGCTAAGGCCACTCTAACACCGTATGAAATAGATTAATTCAACCATCAAAAGTGAAATTGGATAGGCATAAAATGACCTGCAAGGGCAGCTCACTTACTATTTACCTATGAACATATGAACAACAGGCAAAACTCATATAGCAAGACTGTTTTACAAAGCAGTAATGATCTTTGAAGAGCGGTACATAGTAAAGCACATAGATGTGAACAGTACAATTACAAGAATGTGAGGAAAAACTGAAATTATTATTTGCAATAGAAGCAGATGATATTGATATACAAAATATAAAATGTATAGAGAGGTAGAAGTGCAGGATGAATCCAGAGGGAAATGTGGATTTTTTTAGGGAAAATTGACAGAAATAGTTGTGTTTTCAATTAGGAAGAAAGAGTTAATTAAAAGGAGGCAGTGGAAATTTGCAAGAATGTTGCTTTCAAAGTTTTGCAAACAATTGCTCTGTTTGCTTAGTGAAAGGAGAGCATTAAACTAGGAGTGTGAAGCAATTTAAGGTATTTGTAAGGGATTTGTCTAAGTAATGGTGATAGTTTCAAAGCTGTTAAAATGGACAAGCCTGAAGAGGTATCTTTTTAGTTTGGAGTGAAAACTGATGAAGGATGAGATAAACCTAATAAAAGTTAAGTATGTTTTTTCACGTTTTGGAGCAAGTACTGAAAAGGAGTTGTCGGTTTTATGGAGTTTGCTAAGGGATACTTGTAGATTCTGGATTGTTGCTGTTAGGGATCTAACAATGTAGAGGATATTTTTGCTGAAGTCTGCAGGCAAAAAAATGTAAAAAAAACTGAGACTGAAGAGCTTGTGTATAAGAGATCCTAGAAGGAGTGTTGGTCTGTGCTGTACTACAAGACATTTAGCTTTGTAAAATTAGCACAGTGGTGTGCCTTAGAGGACACTGGGCAAAACATCAAAAAACATCTGTATTGGACATTTCCACTTTCTATGGCTTGGAACAAATATTTTTGACATAATCACAGGCAACTTCCTTATTGCAGTGACAGAAGTTTAAGGCTGATTTATTTATTTTTTTTAGAATGTAACGATATGGTTATTTTTAAAACAAGCGCACAATGCATTATGCAGATGCACAGCTAAAAGAAGAGTATGTGACACTTTTCAGATACAAGTGCAGGCACTGAAGCTGTAGGCTGTATGCCATTGTGGAACAGAACTCATGATGCTGTCAGATGATTAACCTGAGACTTAGACATTTGCATAAAGCGGTAAGCACGATTTGCCTAAAACATATTGAGAAAACATATTGACGTTGTTTACAGCAATCATACTAGAAAGCAGCAATGAAAAAAAATGACCAATGAACAGAGAAATGGACAGCATGCTAGCCCTAACAGTCAACATGCTAACTGCAGCTGTTGCATAAGCCAATGGCACAGTTTTAAATACAGACTTTATTTATGTTTAAGTAGCCAGGAATGTATCAGCTGATGCCAGGACATTGGCTATGCTGTGCAACATCTGACATCCATGGTAGAAGGGTTAAGCTTATCTAGCTTAAGAGGAGAGTACATACTGAGGTCTTCGTGTCTTCTATTTGAACATTCTAATGGACTGCAGATTATGCAAGAGGTGTTTTGCAGTCAATAGCAAGTTGCATCTTCTATGTCATTCTGAAGTGCATGATGCAGCACTCTGCAGAGGACATCAGAATGTCTGCCGCAAAGCTGGAAAATACTCCAATAATATATGAATTTCATGCTGCATCTAAAAGTTCCAGCATTATCATTAAAATAGTCTGTTTGTAATACCATCCATAAACCAAGCACCAAAGCTAGATTTGAATACATAGATCAGGAAGGGTGCCATTCTCTAAAGCTACAGGCGGTGTATTACAGTATGGCATACGTCAGGACTGTTCTTACTGAGTCCCCTAATGGGAATCAAGATGCATACACATTTTACTTGTCTACTTTTTTCCACATCATAAGGGTGTCACAGTGGTGCAGTGGTTATCATTGTTGCCTCACAGCAAAAGGCTCTCCAGTTAAATTGTCAGCTGAGGTGCTTTCAGTGCAGAATCTGCATGTCCTCCTGTATTCATGTGGGTTTCCTCTGGGTGCTCCGGTTTCCTCCCACATTCTCAAGACATGTTGCAGGTGGATTGGACACTCTAAATAGGCCCTAGCTGTGAGTTTGTGCCTTCTGAGAAAGGTTGGGTGTCAGGCTACCAACTCAACACAGTAAAACTCTATTGTCACTCATTCTGCAGACCGGTGACCTGCTGTGGCAACACCTAAGTGGTGCAGCCAAAAGGAAAAGAAGAAGAAGAAGACTTTATTCCACATCATTGAAAGTGGAAATATCTCATATGTATGGCTGGTTGTGATACTAGAACCACACGAGAGCTATGGCCCCTGACAGTTATCCAAAAACCAACCACAGCAGAGAAGAATCATGCAAAAGAGCACAGAAGTAGACCAAGCAACTCACTAATCATGTTTTTGTGCACTCAGAGATGTCACCTATGTGGATGGACAGTTGTAGAGACATAGTGCAATATGCATCTGACATTTTGCCATTCTGTATGCTATGTCATGTGATACTTCAAAGCTTGCTTATGATACCTACTCCACCCAGAACAGAAGAACAGACAGTACAGAGACAAATGGAAATATATAGCAAATATGTCAATTAACATATAAGCAGTAGAGAAGTAGACATTTTTTGCCAAATATGCAACAATTTTATATAAAATTATTTTGGTTCAGATAAGTTGCGTGATTTGTAAAAGATATGAAATGAATGTCCAAGTATGAATGTATAATGTGGAAAATTGGGTGGGCCAGTAGTAGCCTAAATCTAAGTATTTGATGAATGCACATATTTAGTAGCAGTCCACGTGATATAATAGGTAGCAGCTGGACTACCACCTTGTCTTGACGACCCTGTAGCCTGCTCTTTCAATTATGTTTACCACAGATGATACACACAAGCAGCAATGACAAAATGTGCCTCTGTTTTTGGTCAAAATTAGGATAAACTATATCCCTAAATATGAACAAGTACCTTCTCACTCCTTCTACCTCCTTACTCTCCTTTCTTCACTTACTTCCTTACTGCTATCTAATTCTCTTCCCTGACTTTCTCTCTAAATATACCATAAGCCTGTTTTTCCCTCACTTCATATTGCGATTCCTCTTTGTATTAGACTAACTTAGCTTTAATTCCTTTACAAACTGTCTAAAATTTCTATAAATATTAAATTATTGTCATATATCTTGTATCGATTCTTTACTAATGTTTTCATATTATGTCTAAAAATGGCCTTCTACCCAGTCGGACTTTCCCAGTAATCAAATGTCAGTAAATAAATAAATAAATGACACACTGTCCACACCCATATTGCATCTCTATTGGTGTAGAGGGGAAATAGCATAAGCTACCTCATTAGACATAACCAGATGGTGCTCTGTCTGTGCACCTACACAACCCTTGAACCTTATAGTGAGGAAGACTCTGCAAGAGATGTCTGATGAGATCAAAAAATATCCAGTGCAAAATGCTAAATGGAGAATGACAGTGGGCCTGAGTGCTAGGATACAGGTGCAGCAGTCACCTTCTGCAATGAGTGTAGTATGAGCAGTTTCAGCAGTGACACTGCAGCCTGCAGCTATAGTAAGTGATGTATCACCAGAATGAAACACGCTAAATCCCTCCATATGCACAGTGCTCATATTCAACCATTTATTCTGCCTGACTGATGGTAATGACACACTACAGGTGCTTGAGGCACCTGTCTTACTCTACCCGCTGCTTACGGTTATCCAGTAAAACCCCTGGCACAGCTTGATTCAGCAGTACCTCAGTAGTCCATAACTGTGCAACTGCACTGCTCATCATATATTCTGGGCATTGAGGACTGAATACTGCAGGAACAATATTCCCTGCTGGCACAATGACACTCAGGGTCCTTGCATGCTGCTATGCTTTATTGGCATCCTTAAACACACATTCTGGGGGCTCTGCATCACCATCTAACTCACCATTATATTCTATGGGAAGGGAACCTGCAGATATGGATGTGGATGTTTCAGGCTACTGTGCCATCATGTAAATGCTGATGCAAGTAATAGATGTCGACTGCTTGTTGTGTTGCATTCTGGCCTTCTTGTACTACTGCCATTGTTACTGGCATGCCATTGTCACTGATAGATTGCAAACAGCTCTGCTTGTCTTTCATTTCTCCCCATACATTACATTGATATGACCTATATCGATATACTCAGCACCACTACATATGGGATCTTATGTGTGCAGACGGATTCACTTTACAGCACTGAAATACTGAATTATCGAAATTCAGTATTACAAAACTATAAAGTCGAATCCCCTAAATGCTGAACATACACAAACGCAAAACACAAAACCACGAATCTACAAACTTCCATCAAACACACATCACACACAGCAAAACACATACATACACCAGCGTACATACCTCCCAACACTTCCCTACAATAAACATAACACACATGCACACAACCAAATCCATACACACACCTACCCTTAGTGTATGCAGGGGGGCAAGCCCCCCTGCACCCTAACACCCCCCTACTTATATATACTAACTCTGAGGTCGCACAACACTCCAAAACACACACAACCCAGCATCACACATTCCACAGCCCCCGCACAAACACACATCACATACACACAAACATCAGCACTCCCAACACTAACACATTCACACTGCACAACACCTACCCTAACCCACACATCAAACACCCCAACACACTCAAACACACATAAACCCTCCCCAAAATCTCAAAAACAGTACACTTACCTGACATGCTATCCATATTGCAGGTTCGACATAACCCATTCAACATGTCAGGGTTTGTGGTTTTCATCCGTTCAACTTTACAGGCTCGAAATTCTAAAATTTGATATTTTAGCATTTTGAGCATGTAAAGTGAATGCATGCAGACAGACAAACTAGTTGGGTCTTGTGGCTTGCCATGAAATTGAGAATAGTGATAGCATCAGCTTGTAGGATGGACAGTGCTTGACTGAGCATCTGTCCATCTCATTGTCTTAAGTACTTCATTTTGTGGCAGTTATGTGAATAGCAAATGTTTCTAAAGGTGCCATTGTCATGCAAGTCCAAACACCACCTGTAAAGACATCAGCATATGAAAATATAGAACAATTTGTATTTTTTACCCAGCACATAGCATTCCACCTAATTTCCATGGGTGTGTAGACCTGATTGGTAGCCCAGATCATACTGCAGTACTCCCTCCTGTGACAGTGATAGCTTAGTCTGAGTAAAATGTTGATAAGTCTGCTGCAGACATACATCTGGGGAGTACAGAACAACATAACAGAGATGTCTATTCGAAAGCTACAGCTACATGCTACTCAGGTATATGGATGGTGACATTTATGACTAGATCATTATCAACCTAAATCCATGAATTTGATAAAACAGGACCTAAAAATCCACTATGTGATGTTGGGGCTAAAACCACACCTCAGTCTTTATGCAAAGTGACCCGTCTTCACACTCTTACTAACCATGAACACTTTTAATGCTGTACCAGCTGAAGAAAAGTTTGCAAATTCATTGGTGTAGAATGTTCATACTCTGGCTGATGCTACAGCTCACTGCTAGGTATAGCACGGTAACAATAATATTGGTGTGTTGAACTGTGCTGGTGCATGCAACAGGGACTGGATTTAAGAAAAAATATTATTTATCTGTTAGTATTGATATACTTGTTGGCTCAGAATTCCTACATGTATATATTGATATTTATGTCATTTGATAAGCGTGAAGCATTTTTCTTGTTTTCCTGTCTAACTCATTCAATACCTTTTCTGGCCAGTCAATCACTTCAAAACTGTAAGTTAGGACAGGAAGACCAAATTGTTTTATAGGTTGGACTTTGTTTCTAGATGTCAAGGCTGTTTTCAAAATTAATTTTAGTGTTCTGAGTTTTGTTTACATTTGTATTTTGTTCATGCTTTACTGAAGATCCTTCATCAGTTCCCATATATACACTCCTCTTGCTCAAGTTATTTTATATCACACTCCTGTCCCAGGCTGATATTTTCTTGGTGCTGCAGCTTTCCTGCTTTAAAGGTTGCTTTTACACATTTATCAAGACCAATTGACATTCTTATATCCTGAAAATGCTTTGACCACTTCCAGTGGTGCTTTCAACTCCTCATCTGATAAGATAAGCTCTACAGTTTTTAAACATTCACAAAAAGAAAATGAGAAGTTTTTACTCGTTGTTTATTGGGAACAAAATTCTTACCATGATCTAACCTGTTTAGACAGCTTAATGGGTTACGGCAAAAAATAAAGGGCAGTAGTGACAAAGGGTCACACTGAAATACCCCCCTTTGAATTTGTATCCCTGGCGTAATAATTTGCCCTTTAGCATGGCTTAGCTGAAAAATAGTGTGCCTCTGTTTCTTGCTTACTATAATGTAATTGATCACTGCAGGGTGTATCTTACACATCTGTAAGCACTCCTTTATACATGAATGTTGGATTTTGTCAAGTGTTTTTTGTAATCTATCCATGCCATACTTAGATTATTCCTATTTTTACAATTCTCCATTATGATTTTAGTTAACAGCAAATGAGCCTTTGTTCCATATGACTTTCTTTTGTTGTCCTTTCATTCTATTGCCATGATTGATTGTTCTTCTAAATGACAATAAACTCTTTCAGCATCAATTTCAGTATATAGTTTATACATTGTTGTAAGACCAGTTATTGGTCCATAGTTTTTAGGATAGCTTGCAGCTTAACTCTTAAGGAGTAGTATAATTTTTCCTTTTGATAAACAGGTTCAAATCAAATCAAATAAAACTTATTGTCATTCAGACCATACAACCAAAAAGTGCACAGCTGAATGAAATGTTATCTTCAAGCTCATGGATGAATAAAACGCATAACCATTAGCAATAAAACATAAAACACACACACACACACACACACACACACACACACACACACACACACACACACACACACACACACACACAAACACACACATACACAAAACACGGAGTCCAAGCCAACAGAAGCTCCATCTCCACACCAGAAAATCTCAGTCTAGTTCCATCAACCCAGCAAAAACAAAAGTCAAAAATCTGGATCACCACATATCCAGCGGACAATCAGACAATTGGGTCCCACCATCTGTCCTCAGTGCTACTCTCCATCTAGAGGTCTCCATGATCATTCTTCACCATCCACACTGTCCCAACCTCATCTCCGCACCAGCATTGGTCCAGTTCCCTCCATCAAAACTACATCTAGATCCAGCACAACACCATCCCACTCCAACTGACACCATCAGATACTTGGGTCTCCATCTGCTCCTCTCAGGACACCTCCCACATCCACATGTAGGACCCAACAGCTACAACATGACCAGACCAACCATCCCAGCTACTCCAAGCTACTCCAAGCAAGTCCAACAGTCTGAAAAGTCCAACTGACACCACAGCTGCATCTCACTAAACACCCAGCCACAGGCGGACTCCAACAGAAAAATGGACACATACTGATGCATAAATCCAATAAAAAACAGACACAGTCACGACCACAGTATCCAGGACTAAAAGATTTTACTTCAAGTGCACAGAACACAAGCTCTTTCACTATAATAGCTTCATCGGGTGTTTAAAATGCACAGCAAAACACATCTCATATAAAGCACTAAGGTAGCAACCACATGATACATTCCAATCACAATTTAATAGCATATTACATACAAAATACTAGCATATAATTTAATAGCACATAAAAACATAAATAAAACATGAATACATTAGTGAAAGTTGCACTATCTCCGCAAGAGTCTATTTTTAAGTCGGGGTCTCAGGGGTACAGATTCATTAAGACCATGTCCTGACTCCCCCTTTGACCTAACAATCCATGTAGACTCTAAGTCTTTAGTCTTATTAGCTATATCACCTAACCTGGAACTCTCTGTTATTCTACTAATGACCAAGAACTTGAACATATGGGTGTTGTCTGTGTTCATGACATGTTTAGCCAGTGCATTAACCTTGTTGCGTTTATTTATTGTAAACATGTTCGCTTATACATTCTTTAAATGTTCTATTGGTCTTCCCTATATAGAATCCCATACATTTAACACAATAAGCAAGATAAACCACATGTTTAGTCAAACGTGGCATGCACTTTAAAAGTGTACATTTTCCTCTGGTCAGGATGATAAAATTCAGCACTGGTGTCAATATAAGAACAAAAATTGCACCGCCCACATGGCCTAGTGCCATATTCACAATCTTCAGCAGAGGATCCCTTGGAATAATATAGTCTTCTTTTTAAGGACTTGCTATTCCTAAACTGAAACCTAGGTTCATCATCTATAAGGTTGGCTACATCAGGATCAGTAACTAAAATTTTCCAATGCTTCCTAATGATGTCTATATACTGAGAGACATCAGTAGTATAGCTCAAAGGAACCCTAAGTTTCATACCACCAACTGTCTATTTTTCACCCTACCAACTTTCCTTCTCCCATCTGAAAAGTAAGGTTTGGTCTGACTATGCCTCATTCCCACTACATCATTGACATTCATAAGGATGTGTTGCTCATTCTACCCTCTATCTCTGAGATTATCCACGGCAATGTTTACCTGGGTCTGAAAATCCTGCTCCATCACATTTAACCTTGACGCTCTATATATTTAATTATGTACAACATTCCTAAAATCGTAAGGAGGATGTAAACTATCCCTGTGTAGCAAATGATTCACATGGTATTCTTTCCTATAGAGCTTAGTAAAAAGTTCTCCTTCATTGTCCCTTACAACCAACACATCCGAGAACTCAATCTCATGAAGTGCAGATTTGAAGGTGAACTTTAAAAACTTTGTACTCATGCTAGCAAACTCATGAAATTCCAGAAATGTGTCGAGGTCAAAATCACAAACAGATCCAATTACACCTCTAAAACAGCGAATGTGTTAAGGTCACCCTTCCACAAAATAAAAATGTAATCTACAAACCTTCTGAAAAATAAAATGACTGCTATATTGCCCATTCAATACATATTCAGTCTCCCAAATAGCCATAACTGCATTGGCGTAGCTATTGGCACAGGACGTGTCCATAGCTATGCCATTGCATTGCTTGTATGCCTGCCCCTCAAACACAAAAACATTGTGTTCAAGCACAATTTCAAGTAATTTGGCCAATAGGCTAACAGTTTCCTCCCTGTAGTTGGCATAATGTTCTAAGATCAGAACAGTACTGGCAATACCCTCTACACTGGGTATCACAGTAAATAAGGAGACTACATCCATGGTAACAAGTAAATAGTCCTTGCAAGTACTCATGGAAGCAAAACAATACAAATCATTCATAAAATTCTCACTGTCCTTTAAAACATGCTTGAGATTATCCAGAGCAGGTCTCAGATGTTTTTCTATATAAATTGACATTCATTCCGTACACCAATTCCTACCCAAGACAATCGGTCTCATTGGTGGACCTACATTACTCTTATGCAGTTTTGGTAAGTCTTGTATGAGCAGAACTGTAGGTTTGCTCACAAACAAATACTCAAATAACTTATCATCTATCAGATTTAACTCTAACAGACATTTCACCAAAATATGTACAACAAAAATAACATTGTTGACTTGCACACATGATATTATCTCATAGAACTGCCCATCATCCAACATGTCTCTCATTTTTGTAACATACCATTCCTTATCCAATACCACAATTGGCCCACCCTTATCAGCAGGTCTAATAATGATACCTCTGTTGTGCTCAAGACATTTCAATGCATCATTCTCATTTGCGGTTAAGTTATACCGTTTTCTATTCCTATGAGATACAGCAATACCAAACTCCAAGTCATAAATGTCCTGTATACATAGCTTCTCAAAGGCTGTCACTAGTGAATTAGGCTTAGGGATGAACCCACTGGGTTTAGAAAAAAACATTATTAGCATTGTTAATAATTACCAGAGAGACTCCTTGCCCTAAATTCATGCCTCCCCCCATTCATTCATTGACACCTTGTCTATAACAGAAAATATACATTTTTTTGAAATGGATACATTTCTCTGAATGTGTTAAAAGTGTGTTGTGTATATCCTTGTTTTTAATAGCCCTCGTGTGTTTACTTATTCTGTCCCTTAGCCGCCGAATGGTTTTGCCAACATAAAAACTGGGGCAGGACAAACAGGTAGCTACATAAACCACGTGGGTAGGGTTGCAATTGCATCTTCCAGGACACTGTATAGAGGTATCACACTTATTTAAAGCCTTATATAAAAATCAGGCACAATCAAATTTCCTGAACATAGATACAAATTTTTTTTTATATATGACATGGCATGTTTAAAGTGATATAACGTATCAGTATGGTTTTAGGTAATGGTTAGGGGCAAGACTGTCTCTTTAAAGTTTTAATTGTGAATTATAGGTAGGTGAATGGTATGTTGATTAATTACCAGTATATAAGCTGCATTGAAAATATTTAGAACTACTCTGAAGAAGCCTTATTGTTGGTTGGCAAAAGCGCTAAGTTGTTCGTTTTTTGCAATAAACGGTTGATTTTACCGGTTCCAGTATTCATGTTTTTTTGTTTTAAATTCCACACTAGTCCTTCTTCACATTCAGAAACACTTCCTTGATGGTGTTCTGACTGTTTATATTCCCTTCCAGTTTCCTTCTGTTGTGACTCCGACTTCTCCCTTCTCCCTCTCTGTTGTTCTTTCATAAACTTGAAGTTCTGCTCTTTCACGGGCAACGGAAAATGGAGGTCATATTCCCACTGATGCATGCTGACAACTCCTACATGAACATGACATGAACATTGAAAGAAACAACAGGAGCCAAAGGGGCCGCAGCCAGATGAGGCGCTGCTATCTTGCAAAAATCTTTGCGAAAAAGGTTGGTGTCTGTGTCAGGTGTTCATATAAGTAGTACTTACTCAAGGCTAAATCTTCATATAAAGTTGTTAATACATTTAGCCAGAATTTAAATACTGCAGCTGGGTTTGTGGTTTTCACTTAGGAGCTTTTCTTAGTTTTTGTTTCAGTTTCTCTGGCTGTTACTTTATTGCATTCAACACCTTTCCCATTTGAACTTCTTACTGTTTCTTTTATTTCTTCTATCCATTCAGCATCTTTGTTATGTTCCACAGGGTCTTCATGGATATTTCTCTAATATGTGGAGAACCTTAGCCCAACAGTGTACAAAAAGAATTAAAAACAGCCATATCCCCATGGCTCACCAACCAATGTAAACTTCTTATGAAAGACAGAGACAAAGCATAGATTAACTGGCAGAAGAATAAAATGACAACAATTGACAACTATTCTGACAGTTATGAAACCAAGTCAAGAAACAATAGATAAAAAGTCTTATTATACTCAGCTACAATATAGCCATAAAAACAACACTAAAAATTTCTTGGCTTCCATATCCTGTCTCATCAGCCCAGGGACAAAATAGAATCCCAGCCAGTATCCAGACATTCCCCTTCTTCAAACAGCTAACTGTTTCAATACATACATCATAGAATGCATAGCCAACGTAACCTCAAACTCACCTGACACACCCCCTTCCACACAGCTAACTTCCCCTACCATAGACAATAGCACATTTCTATCACAAAGCTAACCTAACGGCAACCTCTCCAATACACATGCAGACAACTCCACCCACCCCACTTTACCTTTCATCCATTTCCTATAACTGTTATAAAAAGATTTATCATAAACTAAAATCTTGTTCCTCCTCAGCTGGCAACATTTCCCTGGAATACTTAAATCTAGCTATAGATGCAATAGCATATCCAATCAGCATTTTTCTTAATAGATCAATAACATAATTCTGTGTTGCTAACTTGTGTAAAATGGCACACATTACCCCTATACATAAAGGAGATAGTTCCACTGACATTACAAATTTCTGTTCCATAGCCATCCTGTCTCCCCTCTCTTTTTTTTTTTTTTTTTTTTTTTTGCTTGCCCTATAGTGGCTAATCTTGTTCTGATAACCTTTGTGGCTCCTATTTTTGATTTTCAGAGCTCTGGACACCTTCCCTGTAAAGCACAATCTTCTTCTATGCAATTGTATGTTGTTTGCTTTTAAAATGTATCATCCAAGAGAGCACACAGCCATGGTTGGCAGCTGGGACCCCCACCCACTTTTCCTTTTACTTTTTCACTAAATTAGCCTAGCTTCCATTTTGCTCCATTTTTCAACTCCACCCCATTCAAAATAGTGTATAGTCGGTAACATTTGATATTTTAGCTGCTAATATTCCTATAATCCTATTTTATTGTAACCCTATCCCCTGTCAACCCACTGTAGTTAATTAGCCATTTATCCATAGAAGTTTAATGAGCTAACTGTGTATTTTCTGATACAAAACTGACTGTTTTCTTTGCTTACCTCCTGTAGTCCTGGTTCAACCCGCTCCATTTGACCTCGCTATGCTCAAGCTCACTCTGCTCCTCTACTCTACCCCCATTCCCATCCACGCCTCTTTCATTACATTTATATTTATAGCTGATCCCCCCATTTTGTTCTAGCCAATTCACTCCAGCTGATCATTACTAAACACCTTCCCTAATCCTATCCCTAGCCTCTTCCCTCAACTTTCTCTCTCCACTAGTAGCTCCTATAATTAATCTACATTGCCTAACATACACCTACTGAAATCTCTTCATTAACCAGTAATCTTATCCTTTCATAATATGACCCACCACTTACAACTTAATATATTCTTAATTACCCTTACCACCCCTCTTATTATATTACTCCATTCTATCTCCTTCCATATCCACTTATACATAGCTTCTTCAAAAACTCCCATCCTGTCCAACCCACTAATAACTGCTGCTAACAGCTTCTCTAATATGTCATCCTCTTTATATAACTTCAAGTAAGTATACGAATTGAAAACAAAACTTTCTCATGTATATACCAAGTTGAAATTAACCCCTTACATCCACAGGTCTTTCTTACAAACCCTACATCAGGATCCAGGTTCTCTCTCAATGGCATTCATCCCAATAATGGACCTAAAATACTCTATCTCCTAACCAGCCCTCAACCACTTAACACCTATTTATAATAATGATAAATATTCACAGCATCTGTAATAAAATCACAGAATTGCAAACCTGGCTCTCCCATAATATTCCTGACATTATAGCCAACACAGAAACCTGACTAAAATCACACATACTAAATACAAAAATTACTACATCAGAATATAATATACTTCATAATGACAGACTCCATAAAAAGATGGGGGTGTAGCATTAATATATTGAGATTCCTCAACTGTTACACTCTTTCCCAAACCTATTCCATCCTTTAGTGACATAGAACTATGTTAATCTTGGAAGCATTATTGAACTAACTATGTATTTTAATAAATTTTGCTAAGAGCTCAACATTTTGGAACTATTTACTTATTTTGAACATTTAGCTGTGGAGTAGCGGTTAGATTGGATCCTAGTCTCTGACCCATAGAAATACTCTAACACTGGTACCATCCCCAACATTCTAAGTGACAACTCTCTTGCCTTCACCTAGAGAACCCATATCCAAATATCAAAAACTGACTCCTGTAGAACATCTAGAAACCTAGCCCACTTCAGCCTAAACCTACTCTTAGCTACCCTAAAAGCCCACAATTGGACCCCAGTAAAAAAACTCCACTCCCACTAGATGACGCTGACATCTACTTCAATAATGTCTTTATTGACAGTCTCAGTAGTCAACAAAATACACCAAACAATTACTTGTCTCAAGAGACAAGGCCTAGAGAGAATGCACAGAAATAAAACCATTCATAATAAACTTACTTACAGACAACTTCATTATACTGCCAAAAAACTAGTAATTCATGACAAAATAATTACTGTTGAGCACAATTATCCACTCAAATGAACAACCTCAACAATTTTTGGAAATCAGTTTCCTCACTGCTTAATCCTAGAACTCAGGATAATCCTGCACCATCTCCAGATAAAAAACAAGAAATTGTCCAATGTTTAATAATCACTTTATAGACACCATTCAAAAGCTTGTCAATCAATCCTCCCCCACAACTAATAACAGCTCAAGCAAATTGGACTCTACTTCAAATCTCACTCAGTATGACAAGAGCTCTTATTCTTCTCCTACCAGTGAAAATACTAATAATTTGATATTGGCTTCAACTCTCACTTTATACCCAGTACCCACATCCCTTGTGCATAAACTCCTAAATAAACATAGACCCTGCTCCCCTTCCGCTGATAAGATTCCATCAGAATACCTAAAACTAGCAGCTGATGCTATAGCTTATCTCATCAGCATCCTCATTAACTGGTCTATCTCTGAATCCTATGTCCCTCAACTCTGAAAAAAAAGTCCATTATAATTCCTCTGCATAAAGGTGGTAACACCAAAGATCTCTCCAACTATTGGCCTATATCTATACTGTCACCTTTATCCAAAATCATAGAAAAACACATACAGACACAATATCTATATTCTCACCTTTATCCAAAATTCTAGAAAAACACATAGAGATACAATTACTGAAGCATCTCACTGACAATAACCTTCTGCCTCCCACCCAGCATGGCATTCTCCATGCTCACAGCACTGCTACTACCTTAATATCATTTACCAGTACTCTGTACAAAGCTATGGATGCCAGTCTTTCAACTTCAGTCATCCTGATTGATCTTTTCAAAGCTTTTGACACAGTATCACACCCAAAATTATTACAACTCAAAACTCTGAACTGCTCCCAGCATACTCTACAGTGGTTTTCCAGCTACTTAAACAATAGAAAGCAATCTGCCAGGTAGAAAAGCATGCACTCCGAATATCTGGTCAATAATACAGGTGTCCCCCAATGATCTATACTAGGTCCCCTTTTTTTCAATGTGTTTATTAATTACCTTCATACAGCATCCAAACAGAGTACCCTCATACAGTACGCAGATGATTCCACCGTTATCTACTCTTCCAACAACTTCTCTGACCTCCTAAAGTCCTTTTCAACTTTTGAATCCTGGCTAAACAATGCACAACTCTTACTCAGTCCCAAAAAATCAAAACTTCTGCTATTCCCTGCAAAAACAACTACTCAGTTCTTTAAGATACATTCACAAAACCATAATGAAATTGAAGTAGTAAAGTCAGAAAGCTTACTTGCCATAGAACCATATTCTCAACACAATAAAAAAAATACTGTAAACTTGATAAACTTTATAGACATAAACTATACATGGACAAGCCCACTGGGATAAAACTTGTTACACTCTGTTACTACCTTCCCTCCTGTTTGGAAACCCCATCTTAAAAAATACTGTAAACTTGATAAACTTTATAGACATAAACTATACATGGACAAGCCCACTGGGATAAAACTTGTTACACTCTGTTACTACCTTCCCTCCTGTTTGGAAACCCAATCTTCACCAACTTTCATACTTTATGCCTGAACAAATTACAATCCTGCTGCTATAAAATAGCTAAATCTGTCACTAAAATGTCAAATCACACACACCACAGTTTGGACACTGTCTGGCCATAAAAGAATTGAACTGGTTTAAATTCCCCCACTACCTAGCAAACGCCCAACTTACTCTTGCCCACAGATCAATAATCCTGACAGGTGCCCTTCCCTTCAAGATATTCTAGAACCATATGCCCTTCCCCAGAAACCTTTGTTCTAGTAACAAACAACTTCTAAATGTAACCAAACTCAATAAATAAGCAGGACAAAGCCTTTATTCATTCTCTGTTGTCAAATGGAATACTCTGCCTTCATAAATCACTCAATTGGACACTATAAAATCAATTAAATCTGCCCTAAAATTATATTACCTTAACCTTTGCACCTGCCCATGCACACATATGACTAAACCACCATGAGCAAAGTTATACTTCCAATTTACTTCTAATCCTGTTTGCTACATACCTACATCTTGCTTAACCTAGAACTTTCTTTACTGCCCCTTCTAATACCAATCTCAAAGACTCCAAGTTAGTTCATGTTACTAACATCTCTTACTTCTAATCTTGGACTACCTTCTGTCAGAAGAAAGAACTGCTCCTCCTTCCAGTTCAGCTAGTGTTTCAATTTATCAAATTGATTATTTACTTTATTACATGTTAAGATGACAAACTTGTATCTCTAGTTGTAATACAAACAGTGCAGTTTGTTTATACAAAAAATCAAATACTATTGCCATGTACTATACTATATGTTACATGATTTAATGTTTTGTATATTCCTGGTGGTTTTCTCCCCAGGCCTCAACTGAAAATGGGTTTCTGACCAAGTGGACTTTCACTGTCAATAAATAATAAATAAACAAATAAATAAACAAATAAATAAATAAACAAATAAATAAATAAAATCCTTGAAAAATGATATTCATCAACAATTTCTCTACTATCTCTAACAAAATAAGCTAATCACCAATACACAACATGGATTTTGGCAAGGCCACAGCACTTCTACTGCATTACTATCATTTACAGACACTGTCAATAAAGCTTGCAACTCTGATAAACTTGTATCTGCAATATTCCTATATCAATCAAAAACCTTTGACATGGACTCACACAGGAAACTCCTCAATCAATTTCCCCCCTGGGTCTGGCATCTCCGTCTATCAATGGTTGTTTGTCTGCCTTGCCAACAGGCAACAAGCTGTAAAATGGCAAGGATCCATCTCCACATACCTTCCAACTTCCACAGGAATTCCACAAGGATCCATCCTTGGTCCTCTACTTTTCAATATTTTTATCATTAAGCTACATTTGTCTTCTTGTGAAGGCATCTTGATTCAATATGCAGATAACTCTACCATCATCTGCTCTTCAAACAACTTAACTTACCTCCAGGAAATCACTCAACAAGCTGTCATGTCTATTGAAACCTGGCTTACAATGGCACAGCTCCTAATGAACCCCCACGAAACCAAACTTCTTCTGTATACCCCAAAAACTCACACCCCTAACAAAGCATCTTTCAAAAACTTTTCATCAAACGACACTGACATTGAGTTAGTCCACTGTACCAAAATATTAGGAATCATAATAGGTGATGATTTTAAATTTGACCTCCACATCTAAAGCAATATGAAGAAAACCCATCAAAAACTAGGCATTCTAAACAGAATTATTTCCTGAGCACGCACACAAAAATTACTCTAGCCAAAACCTGCCTTCTGCCCTCACTACTCTATG
The DNA here is from genome assembly GCF_019279795.1 of Protopterus annectens. Classification (NCBI taxonomy): domain Eukaryota; kingdom Metazoa; phylum Chordata; order Ceratodontiformes; family Protopteridae; genus Protopterus; species Protopterus annectens. Next base: position 52,388,861 of record NC_056746.1, read on the forward strand.
GAGCACCAATTCTAACCAATTTATAATCATCAAAAAAAAAAAACAAACTTGAAAGCTTCTACAACAAAATTGCCAAGTTTGCTACTAATTCAGTCTCCTTTACCCACCACTGCAAAGCTCTGCATACCGTTAGCTGACTGGAGCTCCCTCTCCACCTCTCCTACTTTCATCTTATAACAATACATAAAATCATACACAAATCATTAGCCTGCCTTGCTCTTACCCCTTGAATCAATATGTGTTTTCTGAAAAGAACTCGTATCAGAAGACAAACAACTTTTCACCATAACAAAAGTGAATAAATCCCATGGAGAAATCCTATACCACTATTCAGTAGCAAAAACATGGAACTCCTTACCTGTAATGACCAGAACTATTTCTAATTTACCCACCTTTAAATGCTCCCTAAAAGAATACCTTACAAAATCTTGGACCTGCTCCTGTGCCAGTCCTTGCTGAACTTACCCATTATACTTCACTCACCCCCTTCAACCTAAATCACACTTCACAATCCTCTCTAGCCTCCTACTCCACTCCTTTTTGTTTTCCCCACTACCTTACCTTATTTAATTCATCTCTGCACACCTTTACTATACCTCTTTCCTCCCTACTCACCTAAACTACCTGAAGATCCCCTACCTGCACTCCTTATAATCTTCTTCTCTCCATCCTTCTTCTGTCTATAACCATAATATGAACACCTCTCTCATACTAAGACATCGCTCAGTTTCCCCTGTTTCTAATCATGTAAACTCTGTTATCTCTTTAAATATCTTATTAGAATTGCCTCAGGTATCATTTACCATATACTAATCTATGTCACAAATAATACGACTACCTAATTTTTCCTCACATATTGTTATTGTTTTTCTTTGCACTCTACTATGAAATATATGTTCTATATTTTTTCTTATGATAACATTTTCTTCACTCATGTTTTGTAGTGTAAGATGATATTTAGTGGTTTAAAATTTTATATTGTAATATGATGCTTTGTGATCGAAAATATATGTACTGATTTTTGAAATATTATTATTGTGGAGTTTTTCTCCCGGGCCTCCACTGAAAATGGGAACTTTCTAGCACAGTTGGACTTTCCCAGTAAACAAATGTCAAATAAATAAATAAAAATAAATAAATGCGTCTATTTCTTCTTCTTTTTTGAAGCTGTTCCTACTCCTGTTGCCTTTTTGTCCCAGTTCTCTATAACACTTTCTTGGGTCATCAATTAATTGCTTATTTTGTATTTTTCTTTTCCATTTATCTGCATATCTTTTAAGTTTTTTTCTGCCTGTGCAGATATCTTTAGTTTATTATTTGCAATGGTGTACAATAGAGCCTGGTCTGTTCTAATACTGCACATTGATTTTATCACATCTATATTTCTAAGTATTTTTGTTGATCTGTTCCTTTTCCTATAATCTTCTAACACTGATACTTCTTGTCTTAATTACTTTATAGTTTTCTGTATTTGGTGCTTTCACAATGGAATTTGATTTCTCCCCTTCCTTTCCCTTACTAGCTTGTGTTTTTGTAGTAAGACTTTTTCTGTTATTAATTTAGCTGCACAGTAATATATCCTATTTACTTCTATCACATGAATTTCTTTTAATAGTCTTGATTTCTGTATTCATTTGCTTTATCAGACTTCTAACATTTTGGGTTGTACTGACTTTCTGTAATCTATTTCTTTCATAGATGTTAATGTGTATATCCATCTCTATTATATCAAGTGTCCAGTGTGAGTATACACATCATTAATCAGATTACTACAGAGTGTTGACAGGGTGAGTGTAAATACCATTGTACAGGTTGCCACAGTGGAGGTAGCCTTACATCATCTCTAAGTTTTGGCAATGTGAGTGCACATCATTGCACAGGTTACTACAGAATGGGTAAACTCACGCTATGTCCAGTATCAAAGTACACTTCATTGTCCAGGTTACTACAGAGCGGGTAACCTCACACTATGTCCAGGTTCTGGAAATGTGAGTATACACATCATTGCACATGTTACTACAGAGTAGATAGCCTCACATTATGCCCAGTGTGGGTAGTGTACACATTACTATACAGGTTGTTAAAGACTAGATAACCTCACACCATGTCCAAGTGAGAGTGGACTCACCATTGTACAGATTGCTACAGAGAGTGTAGTTCAGGTGTGGGCAGTGTGAGTGTAAATATTATTGCACAGGTTACTAGAGATACTAATGAAGAGCTTTGAGCTTGAAAGCTTTGTGGTTTATTAATGCATTTTCTGTGAAGAAACATGGTTTATTAAATAAGTTTTCTGTTATTTTGAAGTGATTCATTTTGAAGTCTTTGCGTGCAGTATTTATTTTTTGAAGAGACTATGTTTTGGTCTACTAACCCCCTTTTTGTGCAGGTCTCTAAAGAGTGAAAAGCCTCACATCATGTCAGGTGCTGGCAGTGTGAGTGCACACATCATTTCACAGGTTACTACGGAGCAGGTAGCCTCACACCATGAAAAAGTGCTGCAAAGGTACAATTGATGAGCCATAACACAGGTTACTGCAGAATATCTGACTTTGGACTATATAGAAGTGCTGATTCAGTACAAACCATTAGCTGCAGTATAAGTCACTATTAACAGACTGCAACTGCATGGTGCAGAAGTGGTGACACAGCAGAAAGCATGAGCTGCAGTATAAGTCACCATTAACAGACTGTGTCTGCATGGTGCAGAAAGTGGTGACACAGCACAAAGCATGAGCTGCAATATAAGTCACCATTAACAGACTGTGACTGCATGGTGCAGAAGTGGTGACACAGGACAAAGCATGAGCTGCATTATAAGTCACCATTAACAGATTGCAACTGCATGGTGCAGATGTGGTGACACAGCACAAAGCATGAGCTGCATTATAAGTCACCATTAACAGACTGTGTCTGCATGGTGTAGAAGGGTGACACAGGACAAAGCATGAGCTGCAGTATAAGTCACCATTAACAGACTGTGTCTGCATGGTGCAGAAGTGGTGACACAGCACAAAGCATGAGCTGCATTATAAGTCACCATTAACACACTGTGTCTACATGGAGCAGAAGTGGTGACACAGTACAAAGCATGAGCTGCAGTATAAATCACCATTAACAGACTGTGTCTGCATGGTGCAGAAGTGGTGACACAGCACAAAGCATGAGCTGCAGGATAAGTCACCATTAACAGACTGTGCCTGCATGGTGCAGAAGTGGTGACACAGCACAAAGCATGAGCTGCAGCATAAGTCACCATTAACAGACTGTGTCTGCATCGTGCAGAAGTGGTGACACAGCACAAAGCATGAGCTGCAGCATAAGTCACCATTAACAGACTGTGTTTGCATGGTGCAGAAGTGGTGACACAGTACAAAGCATGAGCTAAATTATGTCACCATTAACAGACTGTGTCTGCATGGTGCAGAAGTGGTGACACAGCACAAAGTATGAGCTGCAGTATAAATCACCATTAACAGACTGTGTCTGCATGGTGCAGAAGTGGTGATACAGCACAAAGCATTAGCTGCAGAATAAGTCACCATTAACAGACTGTGTTTGCATGGTGCAGAAGTGGTGACACAGCACAAAGTATGAGCTGCAGTATAAGTCACCATTAACAAACTGTGTCTGCATGGTGCAGAAGTGGTGACACAGCACAAAGTACGAGCTGCAGTATAAGTCACCATTAACAGACTGTGTCTGCATGGCGCAGAAGTGGTGAGACAGCACAAAGTATGAGCTGCAGTATAAGTCACCATTAACAGACTGTGTCTGCATGGTGCAGAAGTGGTGACACAGGACAAAGCATGAGCTGCAGTATAAGTCACCATTAACAGACCGTGTTTGCATGGTGCAGAAGTGGTGACACAGAACAAAGCATGAGCTGCAGTATAAGTCACCACTAACAGACTGTGTTTGCATGGTGCAAAAGTGGTGACACAGTACAAAGCATGAGCTGCATTATAAGTCACCATTAACAGACTGTGTCTGCATGGTGCAGAAGTGGTGACACAGCACAAAGCATGAGCTGCATTATAAGTCACCATTAACAGACTGTGTCTGCATGGTGCAGAAGTGGTGACACAGTACAAAGCATGAGCTGCAGTATAAGTCACCATTAACAGACTGTGTCTGCATGGTGCAGAAGTGGTGACACAGCACAAAGCATGAGCTGCCGTATAAGTCACCATTAACAGACTGTGTCTGCATGGTGCAGAAGTGGTGACACAGCACAAAGCATGAGCTGCAGTATAATTCACCATTAACAGACTGCGTCTGCATGGTGCAGAAGTGGTGACACAGGACAAAGCATGAGCTGCAGTATAAGTCACCATTAACAGACTGTGTTTGCTTGGTGCAGAAGTGGTGACACAGAACAAAGCATGAGCTGCAGTATAAGTCACCATTAACAGACTGTGTCTGCATGGTGCAGAAGAGGTGACACAGTACAAAGCATGAGCTGCATTATAAGTCAACATTAACAGACTGTGTCTGCATGGTGCAGAAATGGTGACACAGCACAAAGTAGGAGCTGCAGTGTAAGTCACCATTAACAAACTGTGCCTGCATGGTGCAGAAGTGGTGACACAGCACAAAGCATGAGCTGCAGTATAAGTCACCATTAACAGAATGTGTTTGCATGGTGCAGAAGTGGTGACACAGAACAAAGTATGAGCTGCAGTATAAGTCACAATTAACAGACTGTGTCTGCATGGTGCAGAAGTGGTGACACAGCACAAAGTATGAGCTGCAGTATAAGTCACCATTAACAGACTGTGTCTGCATGGTGAAGAAGTGGTGACACAGTACAAAGCATGAGCTGCAGTATGTCACCATTAGCAGACTGTGTCTGCATGGTGCAGAAGTGGTGACACAGCACAAAGTATGAACTGCAGTATAAGTCACCATTAACAGACTGTGTTTGCATGGTGCAGAAAGGGTGACAGAGTACAAAGCATGAGCTGCAGTATAAGTCACTACTAACAGACTGTGTCTGCATGGTGCAGAAGTGGTGACACAGTATAAAGTATGAGCTGCATTATAAGTCACCATTAACAGAATGTATTTGCATGGTGCAGAAGTGGTGACACAGTACAAAGCATGAGCTGCATTATAAGTCACCTTTAACAGACTCTGTCTGCATGGTGCAGAAGTGGTGACACAGGACAAAGCATGAGCTGCAGTATAAGTCACCATTAACAGACTGCATCTGCATGGTGCAGAAGTGGTGACACAGGACAAAGCATGAGCTGCAGTATAAGTCACCATTAACAGACTGCATCTGCATGGTGCAGAAGTGGTGACACAGGACAAAGCATGAGCTGCAGTATAAGTCACCTTTAACAGACTGTGTTTGCATAGTGGAGAAGTGGTAACACAGAACAAAGCATGAGCTGCAGTATAAGTCACCATTAACAGACTGTGTCTGCATGGTGCAGAAGTGGTGACACAGCACAAAGCATGAGCTGCAATATAAGTCACCATTAACAGACTGTGACTGCATGGTGCAGAAGTGGTGACACAGGACAAAGCATGAGCTGCATTATAAGTCACCATTAACAGATTGCAACTGCATGGTGCAGATGTGGTGACACAGCACAAAGCATGAGCTGCATTATAAGTCACCATTAACAGACTGTGTCTGCATGGTGTAGAAGGGTGACACAGGACAAAGCATGAGCTGCAGTATAAGTCACCATTAACAGACTGTGTCTGCATGGTGCAGAAGTGGTGACACAGCACAAAGCATGAGCTGCATTATAAGTCACCATTAACACACTGTGTCTACATGGAGCAGAAGTGATGACACAGTACAAAGCATGAGCTGCAGTATAAATCACCATTAACAGACTGTGTCTGCATGGTGCAGAAGTGGTGACACAGCACAAAGCATGAGCTGCAGGATAAGACACCATTAACAGACTATGCCTGCATGGTGCAGAAGTGGTGACACAGCACAAAGCATGAGCTGCAGCATAAGTCACCATTAACAGACTGTGTCTGCATCGTGCAGAAGTGGTGACACAGCACAAAGCATGAGCTGCAGTATAAGTCACCATTAACAGACTGTGTTTGCATGGTGCAGAAGTGGTGACACAGTACAAAGCATGAGCTAAATTATAAGTCACCATTAACAGACTGTGTCTGCATGGTGCAGAAGTGGTGACACAGCACAAAGTATGAGCTGCAGTATAAATCACCATTAACAGACTGTGTCTGCATGGTGCAGAAGTGGTGATACAGCACAAAGCATTAGCTGCAGAATAAGTCACCATTAACAGACTGTGTTTGCATGGTGCAGAAGTGGTGACACAGCACAAAGTATGAGCTGCAGTATAAGTCACCATTAACAAACTGTGTCTGCATGGTGCAGAAGTGGTGACACAGCACAAAGTACGAGCTGCAGTATAAGTCACCATTAACAGACTGTGTCTGCATGGCGCAGAAGTGGTGAGACAGCACAAAGTATGAGCTGCAGTATAAGTCACCATTAACAGACTGTGTCTGCATGGTGCAGAAGTGGTGACACAGGACAAAGCATGAGCTGCAGTATAAGTCACCATTAACAGACTGTGTTTGCATGGTGCAGAAGTGGTGACACAGAACAAAGCATGAGCTGCAGTATAAGTCACCACTAACAGACTGTGTTTGCATGGTGCAAAAGTGGTGACACAGTACAAAGCATGAGCTGCATTATAAGTCACCATTAACAGACTGTGTCTGCATGGTGCAGAAGTGGTGACACAGCACAAAGCATGAGCTGCATTATAAGTCACCATTAACAGACTGTTTCTGCATGGTGCAGAAGTGGTGACACAGTACAAAGCATGAGCTGCAGTATAAGTCACCATTAAAAGACTGTGCATGGTGCAGAAGTGGTGACACAGCACAAAGCATGAGCTGCCGTATAAGTCACCATTAACAGACTGTGTCTGCATGGTGCAGAAGTGGTGACACAGCACAAAGCATGAGCTGCAGTATAATTCACCATTAACAGACTGCTTCTGCATGGTGCAGAAGTGGTGACACAGGACAAAGCATGAGCTGCAGTATAAGTCACCATTAACAGACTGTGTTTGCTTGGTGCAGAAGTGGTGACACAGAACAAAGCATGAGCTGCAGTATAAGTCACCATTAACAGACTGTGTCTGCATGGTGCAGAAGAGGTGACACAGTACAAAGCATGAGCTGCATTATAAGTCAACATTAACAGACTGTGTCTGCATGGTGCAGAAGTGGTGACACAGCACAAAGCACGAGCTGCAGTAGAAGTCACCATTAACAGACTGTGTCTGCATGGTGCAGAAGTGGCGGCACAGGACAAAGCATGAGCTGCAGTATAAGTTACCATTAACAGACTGTGTCTGCATGGTGCAGAAGTGGTGACACAGCAAAAAGCATGAGCTGCAGTATAAGTCAACATTAACAGACTGTGTCTGCATGGTGCAGAAATGGTGACACAGCACAAAGTAGGAGCTGCAGTGTAAGTCACCATTAACAAACTGTGCCTGCATGGTGCAGAAGTGGTGACACAGCACAAAGCATGAGCTGCAGTATAAGTCACCATTAACAGAATGTGTTTGCATGGTGCAGAAGTGGTGACACAGAACAAAGTATGAGCTGCAGTATAAGTCACAATTAACAGACTGTGTCTGCATGGTGCAGAAGTGGTGACACAGCACAAAGTATGAGCTGCAGTATAAGTCACCATTAACAGACTGTGTCTGCATGGTGAAGAAGTGGTGACACAGTACAAAGCATGAGCTGCAGTATGTCACCATTAGCAGACTGTGTCTGCATGGTGCAGAAGTGGTGACACAGCACAAAGTATGAACTGCAGTATAAGTCACCATTAACAGACTGTGTTTGCATGGTGCAGAAAGGGTGACAGAGTACAAAGCATGAGCTGCAGTATAAGTCACTATTAACAGACTGTGTCTGCATGGTGCAGAAGTGGTGACACAGTATAAAGTATGAGCTGCATTATAAGTCACCATTAACAGAATGTATTTGCATGGTGCAGAAGTGGTGACACAGTACAAAGCATGAGCTGCATTATAAGTCACCTTTAACAGACTCTGTCTGCATGGTGCAGAAGTGGTGACACAGGACAAAGCATGAGCTGCAGTATAAGTCACCATTAACAGACTGCATCTGCATGGTGCAGAAGTGGTGACACAGGACAAAGCATGAGCTGCAGTATAAGTCACCTTTAACAGACTGTGTTTGCATAGTGGAGAAGTGGTAACACAGAACAAAGCATGAGCTGCAGTATAAGTCACCATTAACAGACTGTGTTTGCATGGTGCAGAAGTGGTGACACAGTACAAAGCATGAGCTGCATTATAAGTCACCATTAACAGACTGTGTCTGCATGGTGCAGAAGTGGGGACACAGCACAAAGCATGAGCTGCAGTATAAGTCACCATTAACACACTGTGTCTGCATGGTGCAGAAGTGGTGACACAGTACAAAGCGTGAGCTGGAGTATAAGTCACCATTAACAGACTGTGCCTGCATGATGCAGAAGTGGTGACACATTACAAAGCATGAGCTGCAGTATATGTCACTATTAACAGACTGTGTCTGCATGGTGCAGAAGTGGTGACACAGCACAAAGCATGAGATGCAGTATAAGTCACCATTAACAGACTGTGTTTGCATGGAGCAGAAGTGGTGACACAGAACATAGCATGAGCTGCAGTATAAGTCGCCAATAACAGACTGTGTTTGCTTGGTGCAGAAGTGGTGACACAGTACAAAGCATGAGCTACATTATAAGTCACCATTAACAGACTGTGTCTGGATGGTGCAGAAGTGGTGACACAGCACAAAGCATGAGCTGCAGTATAAGTCACCATTAACAGACTGTGTCTGCATGGTGCAGAAGTGGTGACACAGGACAAAGCATGAGCTGCAGTATAAGTCACCATTAACAGACTGTGTCTGCATGGTGCAGAAGTGGTGACACAGCACAAAGCATGAGCTGCAGTATAAGTCACCATTAACAGACTGTGTCTTCATGGTGCAGAAGTGGTGACACAGCACAAAGTATGAGCTGCAGTATAAGTCACCATTAACAGAATGTGTCTGCATGGTGCAGAAGTGGTGACACACCACAGAGCATGAGCTGCAGTATAAGTCACCATTAACAGACTGTGTTTACATGGTGCAGAACTGGTGACACAGCACAAAGTATGAGCTGCAGTATAAGTCACCATTAACAGACTGTGTCTTCATGGTGCAGAAGTGGTGACACAGCACAAAGTATGAGCTGCAGTATAAGTCACCATTAACAGACTGCGTCTGCATGGTGCAGAAGTTCTGACAAAGTACAAAGCATGAGCTGCAGTATAAGTCACCATTAACAGACTGTGTCTGCATGATGCAGAAGTGGTGACACAGCACAAATATGAACGGCAGTATAAGTCACCATTAACAGGCTGTGTTTGCATGGTGCAGAAGTGGTGACACAGTACAAAGCATGAGCTGCAGTATAAGTCACCATTAACAAACTGTGTCTGCATGGTGCAGAAGTGGTAACACAGTATAAAGTATGAGCTGTAGTATAAGTCACCATTAAAAGACTGTGTTTGCATGGTGCAGAAGTGGTGACACAGCACAAAGCATGAGCTGCAGTATAAGTCACCATTAACAGACTGTGTCTGCATGGTGCAGAAGTGGTGACACAGTATAAAGTATAAGCCTCATTATAAGTCACCATTAACAGACTGTGTCGGCATGGTGCAGAAGTGGTGACACAGCACAAAGCATGAGCTGCATTTTAAGTCACCATTAACAGACTGTGTCGGCATGGTGCAGAAGTGGTGACAAAGTACAAGGCATGAGCTGCAGTATAAGTCACCATTAACAGACTGTGTCTGCATGATGCAGAAGTGGTGACACAGCACAAATATGAACTGCAGTATAAGTCACCATTAACAGGCTGTGTTTGCATGGTGCAGAAGTGGTGACACTGTACAAAGCATGAGCTGCAGTATCAGTCACCATTAACAGACTGTGTCTTCATGATGCAGAAGTGGTGACACAGCACAAAGAATGAGCTGCAGTGTAAGTCACCATTAACAGACTGTGCCTGCATGGTGCAGAAGTGGTGACACAGCACAAAGCATGAGCTGCAGTATAATTCACCATTAACAGACTGTGTCTGCATGGTGCAGAAGTGGTGACACAGGACAAAGCATGAGCTGCAGTATAAGTCACCATTTACAGACTGTGTTTGCATGGTGCAGAATTGGTGACAAAGAACAAAGCATGAGCTGCAGTATAAGTCACCTTTAACAGAGTGTGTTTGAATGGTGCAGAAGTGTGACACAGTACAAAGCATGAGCTGCATTATAAGTCAACATTAACAGACTGTGACTGCATGGTGCAGAAGTGGTGAGACAGCACAAAGCATGAGCTGCAGTATAAGTCACCATTAACAGACTGTGTTTGCATGGTGCAGAAGTGGTAACACAGCACAAAGCATGAGCTGCAGTATAAGTCATCATTAACAGACTGTGTCTGCATGGTGCAGAAGTGGTGACAAAGTATAAAGTATGAGCTGCATTATAAGTCACCATTCACAGACTGTGTCGGCATGGTGCAGAAGTGGTGACACAGCACAAAGCATGAGCTGCAGTATAAGTCACCATTAACAGAGTGTGTTTGAATGGTGCAGAAGTGTGACACAGTACAAAGCATGAGCTGCAGTATAAGTCACCAGTAACAGACTGTGTCTGCATGGTGCAGAAGTGGTGACACAGGACAAAGCATGAGCTGCAGTATAAGTCACCATTAACAGACTGTGTCTGCATGGTGCAGAAGTGGTGACACAGCACAAAGCATGAGTTGCAGTATAAGTCACCATTAACAGACTGTGTCTGCATGGTGCAAAAGTGGTGACACAGCACAAAGCATGAGCTGCAGTATAAGTCACCATTAACAGACTGTGTTTGCATGGTGCAGAAGTGGTAACACAGCACAAAGCATGAGCTGCAGTATAAGTCATCATTAACAGACTGGGTCTGCATGGTGCAGAAGTGGTGACACAGCACAAAGCATGAGCTGCAGTATAAGTCACCATTAACAGACTGTGTCTGCATGGTGCAGAAGTGGTGACACAGCACAAAGCATGAGCTGCAGTATAATTCACCATTAAAAGTCTGTGTTTGCATGGTGCAGAAGTGGTGACACTGTACAAAGCATGAGCTACATTATAAGTCACCATTAACAGACTGGGTCTGCATGGTGCAGAAGTGGTGACACAGCACAAAGCATGAGCTGCAGTATAAGTTACCATTAACAGACTGTGTCTGCATGGTGCAGAAGTGGTGACACAGCACAAAGCATGAGCTGCAGTATAATTCACCATTAAAAGTCTGTGTTTGCATGGTGCAGAAGTGGTGACACACACAAAGCATGAGCTGCAGTATAAGTCACCATTAACAGACTGTGTTTGCATGGTGAAGTGGTGACACAGAACAAAGCATGAGCTTCAGTATTAGTCACCAATAACAGACTTTGTTTGCCTGGTGAAGAAGTGGTGACACAGCACAAACCAGGAGCTGCATTATAAGTCACCATTAACAGACTGTGTCTGCATGGTGCAGAAGTGGTGATACAGCACAAAGCATGAGCTGCAGTATAAGTCACCATTAACAGACTGTGTCTGCATGGTGCAGAAGTGGTGACATAGTACAAAGCATGAGCTGCAGTATAAGTCACCTTTAACAGACTGGGTCTGCATGGTGCAGAAGCGGTGACATAGGACAAAGCATGAGCTGCAGTATAAGGCACCATTAACAGACTTTGTCTGCATGGTGCAGAAGTGGTGACACACCACAAAGAATGAGCTGCAGTATAAGTCACCATTAACAGACTGTGTCTGCATGGTGCAGAAGTGGTGACACAGCACAAAGTATGAGCTGCAGTATAAGTCACGATTAACAGCCTGTGTCTGCAAGATGCAGAAGTGGTGACACAGCACAGAGCATGAGATGCAGTATAAGTCACCATTAACAGACTGTGTTTGCATGGTGCAGAAGTGCTGACACAGCACAAAGTATGAGCTGCAGTATAAGTCACCATTAACAGACTGTGTCTGCATGGTGCAGAAGTGGTGACACAGCACAAAGTATGAGCTGCAGTATAAGTCACCATTAACAGACTGTGTCTGCATGGTGCAGAAGTGGTGACACAGTACAAAGCATGAGCTGCAGTATAAGTCACGATTAACAGACTATGTCTGCATGATGCAGAAGTGGTGAGACAGTACAAAGTATGAACGGCAGTATAAGTCACCATTAACAGACTGTGTTTGCATGGTGCAGAAGTGGTGACACAGTACAAAGCATGAGCTGCAGTATAAGTCACCATTAAGAGACTGTGTCTTTATGGTGCAGAAGTGGTGACACAGCACAAAGCATGAGCTGCAGTATACGACACCATTAACAGACTGTGTTTGCATGGAGCAGAAGTGGTGACACAGTACAAAGCAAGAGCTGCATTATAAGTCATATTAACACACTGTGTCTGATTGGTGCAGAGGTGATGACACAGGACAAAGCATGAGCTGCAGTATAAGTCACCATTAACAGACTGCGCCTGCATGGTGCAGAAGTGGTGACACAGCACAAAACATGAGCTGCAGTATAAGTCACCATTAACAGACTGTGTCTGCATGGTGCAGAAGTGGTGACACAGTACAAAGCATGAGCTGCGGTATAAGTCACCATTAACAGACTGTGTCTTCATGGTGCAGAAGTGGTGACACAGGACAAAGTATGAGCTGCAGTATAAGTCACCATTAACAGACTGCGTCTGCATGGTGCAGAAGTGGTGACACAGGACAAAGCATGAGCTGCAGTATAAGTCACCATTAACAGACTGCGCCTGCATGGTGCAGAAGTGGTGACACAGGACAAAGCATGAGCTGCAGTAAAAGTAACCATTGACAGACTGTGTCTGCATGGTGCAGAAGTGGTGACACAGCACAAAGTATGAGCTGCAGTATAAGTCATCATTAACAGACTGTGTCTTCATGGTGCAGAAGTGGTGACACAGCACAAAGTATGAACTGCAGTATAAGTCACCATTAACAGAATGTGTCTGCATGGTGCAGAAGTTGGGCCACAGCAAAGAGCATGAGCTGCAGTAGAAAGTCACTATTAACAGACTGTGTTTGCATGGTGCAGAAGTGGGGACACAGCACAAATATGAACGGCAGTATGTCACCATTAACAGACAGTATTTGTATGGTGCAGAGGTGGTGACACAGTACAAAGCATGAGCTGCAGTATAAGTCACCATTAACAGACTGTATCTGCATGGTGCAGAAGTGGTGACACAGTTTAAAGTATGAGCTGTAGTATAAGTCACATGTAAAAGACTGTGTTTGCATGGTGCAGAAGTGGTGACACAGCACAAAGCATGAGCTGCAGTATAAGTCACCATTAACAGACTGTGTCTTCATGGTGCAGAATTGGTGACACAGCACAAAGCTTGAGCTGCAGTATAAGTCACCATTAATTGACTGTGTCTGCATGGTGCAGAAGTGGTGACACAGTATAAAGTATGAGCTGTATTACAAGTCACCAATAACAGCCTGTGTCTGCATGGTGCAGAAGTGGTGACACAGCACAAAGCATGAGCTGCATTATAAGTCACCATTAACAGGCTGTGTCTGCATGGTGCAGAAGTGGTGACACAGTACAAAGCATGAGCTGCAGGATAAGTCACCATTAACAGACTGCGTCTGCATGGTGCAGAAGTGGTGACACAGGACAAAGCATGAGCTGCAGTATAAGTCACCATTAACAGACTGTGTTTGCTTGGTGCAGAACTGGTGACACAGAACAAAGCATGAGCTGCAGTATAAGTCACCATTAACAGACTGTGTTTGCATGGTGCAGAAGTGGTGACACAGTACAAAGCATGAGCTGCATTATAAGTCAACATTAACAGACTGTGTCTGCATGGTGCAAAAGTGGTGAAACAGCACAAAGCATGAGCTGCAGTATACGTCACCAGTAACAGACGGTGTCTGCATGTTGCACAAGTGGTGACACAGGACAAAGCATGAGTTGCAGTATAAGTCACCGTTAACAGATTGTGTCTGCATGGTGCAGAAGTGGTGACACAGGACAAAGCATGAGCTGCAGTATAAGTCACCATTAACAGACTGTGTCTGCATGGTGCAGAAGTGGTGACACAGCACAAAGCATGAGCTGCAGTATAAGCCACCATTAACAAACTGTGTCTTTATGGTGCAGAAGTGGTGACACAGCACAAAGCATGAGCTGCAGTATACGTCACCATTAACAGACTGTGTTTGCATGGAGCAGAAGTGGTGACACAGTACAAAGCAAGAGCTGCATTATAAGTCAAAATTAACAGACTGTGTCTGCATGGTGCAGAAGTGGTGACACAGGACAAAGCATGAGCTTCAGTATAAGTCACCATTAACAGACTGCGCCTGCAAGGTGCAGAAGTGGTGACACAGGACAAAGCATGAGCTGCAGTATAAGTCACCATTAACAGACTGTGTTTGCATGGTGCAGAAGTGGTGACACAGAACAAAGCATGAGCTGCAGTATAAGTCACCATTAACAGACTGTGTTTGCATGGTGCAGAAGTGTTGACACAGTACAAAGCATGAGCTGCATTATAAGTCACCATTAACAGACTGTGTCTGCATGGTGCAGAAGTGGTGACACAGCAAAAAACATGAGCTGCAGTATAATTCACCATTAACAGACTGTGTCTGCATGGTGCAGAAGTGTTGACACAGTACAAAGCATGAGCTGCATTATAAGTCACCATTAACAGACTGTGTCTGCATGGTGCAGAAGTGGTGATACAGCAGAAAGCATGAGCTGCAGTATAAGTCACCATTAACAGACTGTGTCTGCATGGTGCAGAAGTGGTGACACAGTAAAAAGCATGAGCTGCAGTATAAGTCACCATTAACAGACTGTGTCTGTATGGTGCAGAAGTGCTGACACAGTACAAAGCATGAGCTGCAGTATAAGTCAACATTAACAGACTGCGTCTGCATGGTGCAGAAGTGGTGACACAGGACAGAGCATGAGCTGCAGGATAAGTCACCATTAACAGACTGTGTTTGCATGGTGCAGAAGTGGTGACACAGAACAAAGCATGAACTGCAGTATAAGTCACCATTAACAGACTCTGTTTGCAAGGTGCAGAAGTGGTGACACAGAACAAAGCATGAACTGCACTATAAGTCACCATTAACAGACTGTGTTTGCATGGTGCAGAAGTGGTGACACATTACAAAGCATGAGCTGCAGTATAAGTCACCATTAACAGACTGTGTCTGCATGGTGGAGAAGTGGTGACACAGGACAAAGTATGAGCTGCAGTATAAGTCAAAATTAACAGACTTTGTCTGCATGGTGCAGAAGAGGTGACACAGCACAAAGCTTGAGCTGCATTATAAGTCACCATTAACAGACTGTGTCTGCATGATGCAGAAGTGGTGACACAGTACAAAGCATGAGCTGCAGTGTAAGTCACCATTAACAGACTGTGTCTGCATGGTGCAGAAGTGGTGACACAGCACAAAGCATGAGCTGCAGTATAAGTCACCATTAACAGACTGTGTCTGGATGGTGCAGAAATGGTGACACAGCACAAAGCATCAGCTGCAGTATAATTCACCATTAACAGACTGCGTCTGCATGGTGCAGAAGTGTTGACACAGCACACAGCTTGAGCTGCAGCATAAGTCACCATTAACAGACTGTGTCTGCATGGTGCAGAAGTGATGACACAGTATAAAGTATGAGCTGCATTATAAGTCACCATTAACAGACTGTGTCTGCATGGTGCAGAAGTGGTGACACAGCTCAAAGCATGAGCTGCAGTATAAGTCACCATTAACACACAGTGTCTGCATGGTGCAGAAGTGGTGACACAGTACAAATCATGAGCTGCAGTATAAGTCACCATTAACAGACTGTGTCTGCATGGTGCAGAAGTGGTGACACAGGACAAAGCATGAGCTGCAGTATAAGTCACCATTAACAGACTGTGTCTGCATGGTGCAGAAGTGGTGACACAGCACAAAGCATGAGCTGCAGTATAAGTCACCATTAACAGACTGTGTCTGCATGGAGCAGAAGTGGTGACACAGCACAAAGTATGAGCTGCAGTATAAGTCAACATTAACAGACTGTGTCTGCATGGTGCAGAAGTGGTGACACAGTACAAAGCATGAGCTGCAGTATAAGTCACCATTAACAGACTGTGTCTGCATGATGCAGAAGTGGTGACACAGCACAAATATGAATGGCAGTATAAGTCACCATTAACAGACTGTGTTTGCATGGTGCAGAAGTGGTGACACAGTACAAAGTATGAGCTATAGTGTAAGTCACCATTAAAAGACTGTGTTTGCATGGTGCAGAAGTGGAGACACAGCACAAAGCATGAGCTGCATTATAAGTCACCATTAACATTCTGTGTCTGCATGGTGCAGAATTTGTGACACAGTACAAAGCATGATCTGCAGTATAAGTCACCATTAACAGAATGTGTCTGCATGGTGTAGAAGTGGTGACACAGAACAAAGAATGAGCTGCACTATAAATCACCATTAACAGACTGTGTCTGCATGGAGCAGAAGTGGTGACACAGCACAAAGCATGAGCTGCAGTATAATTCACCATTAACAGACTGCGTCTGCATGGTGCAGAAGTGGTGACACAGGACAAAGCATGAGCTGCAGTATAAGTCACCATTAACAGACTGTGTTTGCATGGTGCAGAAATGGTGACACAGAACAAAGCATGAGCTGCTGTATAAGTCACCATTAACAGACTGTGTTTGCATGGTGGAGAAGTGGTGACACAGAACAAAGCATGAGCTGCAGTATTAGTCACCAATAACAGACTTTGTTTGCCTGGTGAAGAAGTGGTGACACAGCACAAACCAGGAGCTGCATTATAAGTCACCATTAACAGACTGTGTCTGCATGGTGCAGAAGTGGTGATACAGCACAAAGCATGAGCTGCAGTATAAGTCACCATTAACAGACTGTGTCTGCATGGTGCAGAAGTGGTGACATAGTACAAAGCATGAGCTGCAGTATAAGTCACCTTTAACAGACTGGGTCTGCATGGTGCAGAAGCGGTGACATAGGACAAAGCATGAGCTGCAGTATAAGGCACCATTAACAGACTTTGTCTGCATGGTGCAGAAGTGGTGACACACCACAAAGAATGAGCTGCAGTATAAGTCACCATTAACAGACTGTGTCTGCATGGTGCAGAAGTGGTGACACAGCACAAAGTATGAGCTGCAGTATAAGTCACGATTAACAGCCTGTGTCTGCAAGATGCAGAAGTGGTGACACAGCACAGAGCATGAGATGCAGTATAAGTCACCATTAACAGACTGTGTTTGCATGGTGCAGAAGTGCTGACACAGCACAAAGTATGAGCTGCAGTATAAGTCACCATTAACAGACTGTGTCTGCATGGTGCAGAAGTGGTGACACAGCACAAAGTATGAGCTGCAGTATAAGTCACCATTAACAGACTGTGTCTGCATGGTGCAGAAGTGGTGACACAGTACAAAGCATGAGCTGCAGTATAAGTCACGATTAACAGACTATGTCTGCATGATGCAGAAGTGGTGAGACAGTACAAAGTATGAACGGCAGTATAAGTCACCATTAACAGACTGTGTTTGCATGGTGCAGAAGTGGTGACACAGTACAAAGCATGAGCTGCAGTATAAGTCACCATTAAGAGACTGTGTCTTTATGGTGCAGAAGTGGTGACACAGCACAAAGCATGAGCTGCAGTATACGTCACCATTAACAGACTGTGTTTGCATGGAGCAGAAGTGGTGACACAGTACAAAGCAAGAGCTGCATTATAAGTCATATTAACACACTGTGTCTGATTGGTGCAGAGGTGATGACACAGGACAAAGCATGAGCTGCAGTATAAGTCACCATTAACAGACTGCGCCTGCATGGTGCAGAAGTGGTGACACAGCACAAAACATGAGCTGCAGTATAAGTCACCATTAACAGACTGTGTCTGCATGGTGCAGAAGTGGTGACACAGTACAAAGCATGAGCTGCGGTATAAGTCACCATTAACAGACTGTGTCTTCATGGTGCAGAAGTGGTGACACAGGACAAAGTATGAGCTGCAGTATAAGTCACCATTAACAGACTGTGTCTGCATGGTGCAGAAGTGGTGACACAGGACAAAGCATGAGCTGCAGTATAAGTCACCATTAACAGACTGCGCCTGCATGGTGCAGAAGTGGTGACACAGGACAAAGCATGAGCTGCAGTAAAAGTAACCATTGACAGACTGTGTCTGCATGGTGCAGAAGTGGTGACACAGCACAAAGTATGAGCTGCAGTATAAGTCATCATTAACAGACTGTGTCTTCATGGTGCAGAAGTGGTGACACAGCACAAAGTATGAACTGCAGTATAAGTCACCATTAACAGAATGTGTCTGCATGGTGCAGAAGTTGGGCCACAGCAAAGAGCATGAGCTGCAGTAGAAAGTCACTATTAACAGACTGTGTTTGCATGGTGCAGAAGTGGGGACACAGCACAAATATGAACGGCAGTATGTCACCATTAACAGACAGTATTTGTATGGTGCAGAGGTGGTGACACAGTACAAAGCATGAGCTGCAGTATAAGTCACCATTAACAGACTGTATCTGCATGGTGCAGAAGTGGTGACACAGTTTAAAGTATGAGCTGTAGTATAAGTCACATGTAAAAGACTGTGTCTGCATGGTGCAGAAGTGGTGACACAGCACAAAGCATGAGCTGCAGTATAAGTCACCATTAACAGACTGTGTCTTCATGGTGCAGAATTGGTGACACAGCACAAAGCTTGAGCTGCAGTATAAGTCACCATTAATTGACTGTGTCTGCATGGTGCAGAAGTGGTGACACAGTATAAAGTATGAGCTGTATTACAAGTCACCAATAACAGCCTGTGTCTGCATGGTGCAGAAGTGGTGACACAGCACAAAGCATGAGCTGCATTATAAGTCACCATTAACAGGCTGTGTCTGCATGGTGCAGAAGTGGTGACACAGTACAAAGCATGAGCTGCAGGATAAGTCACCATTAACAGACTGCGTCTGCATGGTGCAGAAGTGGTGACACAGGACAAAGCATGAGCTGCAGTATAAGTCACCATTAACAGACTGTGTTTGCTTGGTGCAGAACTGGTGACACAGAACAAAGCATGAGCTGCAGTATAAGTCACCATTAACAGACTGTGTTTGCATGGTGCAGAAGTGGTGACACAGTACAAAGCATGAGCTGCATTATAAGTCAACATTAACAGACTGTGTCTGCATGGTGCAAAAGTGGTGAAACAGCACAAAGCATGAGCTGCAGTATACGTCACCAGTAACAGACGGTGTCTGCATGTTGCACAAGTGGTGACACAGGACAAAGCATGAGTTGCAGTATAAGTCACCGTTAACAGATTGTGTCTGCATGGTGCAGAAGTGGTGACACAGGACAAAGCATGAGCTGCAGTATAAGTCACCATTAACAGACTGTGTCTGCATGGTGCAGAAGTGGTGACACAGCACAAAGCATGAGCTGCAGTATAAGCCACCATTAACAAACTGTGTCTTTATGGTGCAGAAGTGGTGACACAGCACAAAGCATGAGCTGCAGTATACGTCACCATTAACAGACTGTGTTTGCATGGAGCAGAAGTGGTGACACAGTACAAAGCAAGAGCTGCATTATAAGTCAAAATTAACAGACTGTGTCTGCATGGTGCAGAAGTGGTGACACAGGACAAAGCATGAGCTTCAGTATAAGTCACCATTAACAGACTGCGCCTGCAAGGTGCAGAAGTGGTGACACAGGACAAAGCATGAGCTGCAGTATAAGTCACCATTAACAGACTGTGTTTGCATGGTGCAGAAGTGGTGACACAGAACAAAGCATGAGCTGCAGTATAAGTCACCATTAACAGACTGTGTTTGCATGGTGCAGAAGTGTTGACACAGTACAAAGCATGAGCTGCATTATAAGTCACCATTAACAGACTGTGTCTGCATGGTGCAGAAGTGGTGACACAGCAAAAAACATGAGCTGCAGTATAAGTCACCATTAACAGACTGTGTCTGCATGGTGCAGAAGTGTTGACACAGTACAAAGCATGAGCTGCATTATAAGTCACCATTAACAGACTGTGTCTGCATGGTGCAGAAGTGGTGATACAGCAGAAAGCATGAGCTGCAGTATAAGTCACCATTAACAGACTGTGTCTGCATGGTGCAGAAGTGGTGACACAGTAAAAAGCATGAGCTGCAGTATAAGTCACCATTAACAGACTGTGTCTGTATGGTGCAGAAGTGCTGACACAGTACAAAGCATGAGCTGCAGTATAAGTCAACATTAACAGACTGCGTCTGCATGGTGCAGAAGTGGTGACACAGGACAGAGCATGAGCTGCAGGATAAGTCACCATTAACAGACTGTGTTTGCATGGTGCAGAAGTGGTGACACAGAACAAAGCATGAACTGCAGTATAAGTCACCATTAACAGACTCTGTTTGCATGGTGCAGAAGTGGTGACACAGAACAAAGCATGAACTGCACTATAAGTCACCATTAACAGACTGTGTTTGCATGGTGCAGAAGTGGTGACACATTACAAAGCATGAGCTGCAGTATAAGTCACCATTAACAGACTGTGTCTGCATGGTGGAGAAGTGGTGACACAGGACAAAGTATGAGCTGCAGTATAAGTCAAAATTAACAGACTTTGTCTGCATGGTGCAGAAGAGGTGACACAGCACAAAGCTTGAGCTGCATTATAAGTCACCATTAACAGACTGTGTCTGCATGATGCAGAAGTGGTGACACAGTACAAAGCATGAGCTGCAGTGTAAGTCACCATTAACAGACTGTGTCTGCATGGTGCAGAAGTGGTGACACAGCACAAAGCATGAGCTGCAGTATAAGTCACCATTAACAGACTGTGTCTGGATGGTGCAGAAATGGTGACACAGCACAAAGCATCAGCTGCAGTATAATTCACCATTAACAGACTGCGTCTGCATGGTGCAGAAGTGTTGACACAGCACACAGCTTGAGCTGCAGCATAAGTCACCATTAACAGACTGTGTCTGCATGGTGCAGAAGTGATGACACAGTATAAAGTATGAGCTGCATTATAAGTCACCATTAACAGACTGTGTCTGCATGGTGCAGAAGTGGTGACACAGCTCAAAGCATGAGCTGCAGTATAAGTCACCATTAACACACAGTGTCTGCATGGTGCAGAAGTGGTGACACAGTACAAATCATGAGCTGCAGTATAAGTCACCATTAACAGACTGTGTCTGCATGGTGCAGAAGTGGTGACACAGGACAAAGCATGAGCTGCAGTATAAGTCACCATTAACAGACTGTGTCTGCATGGTGCAGAAGTGGTGACACAGCACAAAGCATGAGCTGCAGTATAAGTCACCATTAACAGACTGTGTCTGCATGGAGCAGAAGTGGTGACACAGCACAAAGTATGAGCTGCAGTATAAGTCAACATTAACAGACTGTGTCTGCATGGTGCAGAAGTGGTGACACAGTACAAAGCATGAGCTGCAGTATAAGTCACCATTAACAGACTGTGTCTGCATGATGCAGAAGTGGTGACACAGCACAAATATGAATGGCAGTATAAGTCACCATTAACAGACTGTGTTTGCATGGTGCAGAAGTGGTGACACAGTACAAAGTATGAGCTATAGTGTAAGTCACCATTAAAAGACTGTGTTTGCATGGTGCAGAAGTGGAGACACAGCACAAAGCATGAGCTGCATTATAAGTCACCATTAACATTCTGTGTCTGCATGGTGCAGAATTTGTGACACAGTACAAAGCATGATCTGCAGTATAAGTCACCATTAACAGAATGTGTCTGCATGGTGTAGAAGTGGTGACACAGAACAAAGAATGAGCTGCACTATAAATCACCATTAACAGACTGTGTCTGCATGGAGCAGAAGTGGTGACACAGCACAAAGCATGAGCTGCAGTATAATTCACCATTAACAGACTGCGTCTGCATGGTGCAGAAGTGGTGACACAGGACAAAGCATGAGCTGCAGTATAAGTCACCATTAACAGACTGTGTTTGCATGGTGCAGAAATGGTGACACAGAACAAAGCATGAGCTGCTGTATAAGTCACCATTAACAGACTGCGTTTGCATGGTGCAGAAGTGGTGACACAGTACAAAGCATGATCTGCATTATAAGTCAACATTAACAGACTGTGTCTACATTGTGCAGAAGTGGTAACACAGCACAAAGCATGAGCTGCAGTATAAGTCACCAGTAACAGACTGTGTCTGCATGGTGCACAAGTGGTGACACAGGACAAAGCATGAGCTGCAGTACAAGTCACCATTAACAGACTGTGTCTGCATGGTGCAGAAGTGTGACACAGCACAAAGCATGAGCTGCAGTATAAGTCACCATTAACAAACTGTATCTGCATGGTGCATAAGTGGTGACACAGCACAAAGTATGAGCTGCAGTGTAAGTCAACATTAACAAACTGTGCCTGCATGGTGCAGAAGTGGTGACACAGCACAAAGCATGAGCTGCAGTATAAGTCACCATTAACAGACTGTGTTTGCATGGTGCAGCAGTGGTGACACAGCACAAAGTATGAGCTGCAGTATACGTCACAATTAACAGACTGTGTCTGCATGGTGCAGAAGTGGTGACACAGCACAAAGTATGAGCTGCAGTATAAGTCACCATTAACAGACTTTGTCTGCATGGTGCAGAAGTGGTGACACAATAGAAAGCATGAGCTGCAGTATAAGTCACCATTAACAGACTGTGTCTGCATGGTGCTGAAGTGGTGACACAGCACAAAGTATGAACTGCAGTATAAGTCACCATTAACAGACTGTGTCTGCATGGTGCAGAAGTGGTGACACAGCACAAAGCATGAGCTGCAGTATAAGTCACCATTAACAGACTGTGTTTGCATGGTGCTGAAGTGGTGACACAGTACAAAGCATGAGCTGCATTATATGTCACCATTAACAGACTGTTTCTGCATGGTGCAGAAGTGGTGACACAGGACAAAGCATGAGCTGCAGTATAAGTCACCATTAACAGACTGTGTTTGCATGGTGCAGAAGTGGTGACACAGAACCAAGCATGAGCTGCAGTATACGTCACCATTAACAGACTGTGTTTGCATGGTGCAGAAGTGGTGACACAGTACAAAGCATGAGCTGCATTATATGTCACCATTAACTGACTGTATCTGCATGGTGCAGAAGTGGTGACACAGCACAAAGCATTAGCTGCAGTATAAGTCACCATTAACAGACTGTGTCTGCATGGTGCAGAAGTGGTGACACAGTACAAAGCATGAGCTGCAGTATAAGTCACCATTAACAGACTGTGTCTGCATGGTGCAGAAGTGGTGACACAGGACAAAGTATGAGCTGAAGTATAATTCAAAATTAACAGACTCTGTCTGCATGGTGCAGAAGTGGTGACACAGCACAAAGCATGTGCTGCTATATAAGTCACCATTAACAGACTGTGTCTGCATGGTGCAGAAGTGGTGACACAGCACAAAGCATGAGCTGCAGTATAAGTTACCATTAACAGACTGTGTCTGCATGATGCAGAAGTGGTGACACAGCACAAAGCATGAGCTGCAGTATAATTCACCATTACCATAATTTGTCTGCATGGTGCAGAAGTGGTGACACAGGATAAAGCATGAGCTGCAGTATAAGTCACCATTAACAGACTGTGTTTGCATGGTGCAGAAGTGGTGACACAGAACAAAGCATGAGCTGCAGTATTAGTCACCAATAACAGACTGTGTTTGCCTGGTGCAGAAGTGGTGACACAGTACAAAGCATGAGCTGCATTATAAGTCACCATTAATAGACTGTGTCTGCATGGTGCAGAAGTGGTGACACAGCAAAAAGCATGAGCTGCAGTATAAGTCCCATTAACAGACTGTGTCTGCATGGTGCAGAAGTGGTGACACAGCACAAAGTATGAGCTGCAGTATAAGTCACCATTAACAGACTGTGTTTGAATGGAGCAGAAGTGGTGACACAGTACAAAGCATGAGCTGCAGTATAAGTCACCATTAACAGACTGTGTCGGCATGGTGCAGTAGTGGTGACACAGTATAAAGTATGAGCTGTAGTACAAGTCAGCATTAAAAGACTGTGTTTGCATGGTGCAGAAGTGGTGACACAGCACAAAGCATGAGCTGCAGTATAAGTCACCATTAACAGACTGTGTCCTCTGGTGCAGAAATGGTGACACAGCACAAAGAATGAGCTCCAGTATAAGTCACCATTAACAGACTGTGTCTGCATTGTGCAGAAGTGGTGACACAGGACAAAGTATGAGCTGCAGTATAAGTCACCATTAACAGACTGTGTCTGCATGGTGCAGAAGTGGTGACACTCCACAAAGTATGAGCAGCAGTATAAGTCACCATTAACAGACTGTGTCTGTACGGTGCAGAAGTGGTGACACAGTACAAAGCATGAGCTGCAGTATAAGTCACCATTAACAGACTGTGTCTGCGTGATGCAGAAGTGGTGACACAGCACAAAGTATGAACGGCAGTATAAGTCACCATTAACAGACTGTGTTTGAATGGAGCAGAAGTGGTGACACAGTACAAAGCATGAGCTGCAGTATAAGTCACCATTAACAGACTGTGTCGGCATGGTGCAGAAGTGGTGACACAGTATAAAGTATGAGCTGTCGTACAAGTCAGCATTAAAAGACTGTGTTTGCATGGTGCAGAAGTGGTGACACAGCACAAAGCATGAGCTGCAGTATAAGTCACCATTAACAGACTGTGTCCTCTGGTGCAGAAATGGTGACACAGCACAAAGAATGAGCTCCAGTATAAGTCACCATTAACAGACTGTGTCTGCATGGTGCAGAAGTGGTGACACAGGACAAAGTATGAGCTGCAGTATAAGTCACCATTAACAGACTGTGTCTGCATGGTGCAGAAGTGGTGACACAGTATAAAGTATGAGCTGTAGTACAAGTCAGCATTAAAAGACTGTGTTTGCATGGTGCAGAAGTGGTGACACAGCACAAAGCATGAGCTGCATTATAAGTCACCATTAACAGACTGTGTCTGCATGGTGCAGAAGTGGTGACACAGGACAAAGCATGAGCTGCAGTATAAGTTACCATTAACAGACTGTGTCTGCATGGTGCAGAAGTGGTGACACAGCACAAAGCATGAGCTGCAGTATAAGTCACCATTAACAGACTGTGTCTGCATGGTGCAGAAGTGGTGACACAGCACAAAGCATGAGCTGCAGTATAAGTCACCATTAACAGACTGTGTCGGCATGGTGCAGAAGTGGTGACACAGTATAAAGTAAGAGCTGTAGTATAAGTCAGCATTAAAAGACTGCGTTTGCATGGTGCAGAAGTGGTGACACAGAACAGAGCATGAGCTGCAGTATAAGTCACCATTAACAGGCTGTGTCTTCTGGTGCAGAAGTGGTGACACAGCACAAAAAATGAGCTCCAGTATGTCACCATTAACAGACTGTGTCTGCATGGTGCAGAAGTGGTGACACAGGACAAAGTATGAGCTGCAGTATAAGTCACCATTAACAGACTGTGTCTGCATGGTGCAGAAGTGCTGACACAGTACAAAGCATGAGCTGCATTATAAGTCACCATTAACAGACTGTGTCTGCATGGTGCAGAAGTGGTGACACAGGACAAAGCATGAGCTGCAGTATAAGTCACCATTAACAGACTGTGTCTGCATGGTGCAGAAGTGGTGACACAGCACAAAGCATGAGCTGCAGTATAAGTCACCATTAACAGACTGCGTCTGCAAGGTGCAGAAGTGGTGACACAGCACAAAGTATGAGCTGCAGTATAAGTCACCATTAACAGACTGTGTCTGCATGGTGCAGAAGTGGTGACACAGCACAACGTATGAGCTACAGTATAATTCACCATTAACAGACTGTGTCTGCATGGTGCAGAAGTGGTGACACAGGACAAAGCATGAGCTGCAGTATAAGTCACCATTAACAGACTGTGTCTGCCTGGTGCAGAAGTGGTGACACAGGACAAAGCATGAGCTGCAGTATAAGTCACCATTAACAGACTGTGTCTGCATGGTGCAGAAGTGCTGACACAGCACAAAGCATGAGCTGCAGTATAAGTCACCATTAACAGACTGTGTCTGCATGGTGCAGATGTGGTGACACAGCACAAAGTATGAGCTGCAGTATCAGTCACCATTAACAGACTGTGTTTGCTTGGTGCAGAAGTGGTGACACAGGACAAAGCATGAGCTGCAGTATAAGTCACCATTAACAGACTTTGTCTGCATGGTGCAGAAGTGGTGACACAGCACAAAGCATGAGCTGCAGTATAAGTCACCATTAACAGACTGTGTCTGCATGGTGCAGAAGTGGTGACACAGTATAAAGTATGAGCTGTATTATAAGTCACCATTAACAGACTGTATCTGTATGGTGCAGAAACACTTTGCTGGCTCTAGCTCATATAATTTCATTTTGTTTGGTATGCATGCTCATAAATCTCTGTTGGTGCCATGAATGTGCTGAAAGATGCAGAGGGGGAAACTGCTGGCAGATGCATTTGTCAATGCAAACAAACTCTTGCAGGGAAATGAGTGCCGCTTTTGCTGAATTTAGGTGCTCAATTTCCAGAGTAAGGATATGGAAAGACAACCATTACCTGTTATATCAGTGAATCCTTAGAGGTTAGTCCTAGTTCTAGTCTCAGCCATTCATGCTGGGAAGTATGTGATAGGCATGAGTATATAGGGCTCCCTTGTCCTGGTCATTCAACATTTCCCTCATTTCTGTGCTTCGTTCATATATGGTCAGCCCTATTCTTAATTATTCCATTATTCCATCAACCGTGGCAGTCAAGGTATGATGGATCCATCACATATTTTCTATGCTACCTCTTGGGAAATCACTTTAAGTGCCAGCCCACCTGTTAACCTTGCTTTCATTGTTTCCAGTTACCCTAACTATAACTACTCTATAGCTATTATGCCGACCTCATGGCACTTCCAAGATTGAGAAGATGAATGTTAGGGAGTCCAGTGGTCAGTCTAGATGATTCAGCCCTTAATCCACTGCAATTGGGAAACTTCATCCCTGTACGATAGCTAGCACGTCTGTGGTCGATTTAAGTCGATTGGTTCGCACGCATCTTTGTCTCATGCTTCTTCTGCACTTGTACTGTATCTTCTTTTACTTTGACTGTTATATTAGATTGTTTCATGTTATTGTTATTCCTCTGAAGCTGAGGAAATGTGGGTCCTAGATGTTTTCCCTATAAACACTGAGTCAAATATGTTACCTTTGGGCTACTTGGCATTTCCATTCTGAGCATCCAATGGCTTGTTTCTTTTTTTTTTTTCTCTGTCCCTGCACCTGACCATCAGCTGTCAGCAGTTCTTTACATTTCTTGGATCTACTTGATCTGCCTTAGCCTCCCCTGGACTCAACATGACCCATGTCCAGGGCTGGTGAGGAGTTGAGTATAGTGGTTCAGTATTGTACTGCTGCTGAGGAGTATGCCCCATCTTCCAATGCCCTGCAGCAGCCTTTCAAGCTCCACAATCACTACCTTTGGGAGGTGCTTGTAACCTCCCAAGTAAGTGATACATTTCTTATGCACCATGGAGTCCAACAGGCTCATAATGCATCTTTATAGCAGTGAACCTAGGCAGCCACCTTCCCCCCTAGGATTAATGAATCTTCTTTGGCTGCTCACTCCCACCCTCTCTCCTGCAGCATGTACAAGCCCCCATTGCTGCTAATCAAACACAAATTGTCTGGGTACAGAAAGAGCTCTATCCTTCCATGCTTAAATGGTTTCATTTGTGGTTATCCATCATGGCGATATATGTGTGACAAGCAAGGTTTGGTTATTCTTTATCCCTCCTGGATCTGACTGTGTGATGAGTTACCCGGCTGTATGCATCTGCTGTATAGGCCTTGCTTTCCTTTAAGACAGTGGTCACATCTAGTTTCATACTCCCTTGTCACAACTACTTGTGTCTCCACTGTTCCACACACTTACTTCAGTATGCTATATTCATTGTGTTATACATGTCTATGTTCACAACTAATTATTTGTTGCACTATCTTACTGACCAGTCATTTGGTTTATCATGTGTAGGCCATATGCATAACTTGGTTGCAGTCTTGCCCAAAATGCAGATGCAGAGCTAGGCAGGGCTGAAGGTGGCAGCCTACCCAGGCACAAGGTGTCTGGGGACAGGATTGACACATGTTGATCCAATAGTAGAACAGTGCCAAAGTTTTGTTTCTGAACACCAGTCCTGCATTTACAGTTAGGGGCCATGCTGAAGATCTTCAGCACCCCATATGTGCCAGAGGACAGTGTTAGCTGATACTGCTTTGTGGTCAGGGTTTCAGCACTTCAGTACTCTATGTGTAGTCATTTGAATGCAGGAACCTGCTGGTTTCATTCGTAGAAAGTGGTTTGCTACAATTTACAAGGAACCTTTTTACCACTGCTCCTCAACTCAGAGAAGAGGAGGAAGATGAATTTATTTATTCATTTAGTTTTATCACTCTAAATCTTGGAGGAAAGGACCTGTTATTTGCTTGTCGACTTTTGAGTTGAGGGAAGCACTAGACTGCAGAGATCTGTAGGGCACCAGAACACCTAGCTATGGCTCTTGTAAATGATACTTTGTGTATACATACAATTTGTAGCACTTTCCTCTAACTTTGTTTTCTTCTTTTGCTGGTGCTTGCTTTTCTTTCACAATGTATGCCATTGTTCACACTAGATGTGCAAACGTATATCACACATGCTGTGGTACTTTGGCCCTTACCTCAGGCATACTATTTAATTTGTGGATATTGTTCAGCAGTTCAGTTTTATCCTGGTGTACTATATATGTGTGTATTTTTTCCAGTCGGCTATGCTCATTGAGTCAGCCATGTTGCTTCAGACACACATCACATGCACCATACACCATTCTTTAAGTCTAAGAATTTAGCTACATGAATGCTCATTTGTTTTTATGAGTTATATTTTGTGTTTTCATCAGAGTGAGATTCTCTTCAGCACTGCTGAACTCTAACAATGTTTAGCCAAATGCAATGATAGCTAAACAAGAACATATTTAAAGCAAAACAAAAATAATCCACATTTTTTTATTTTTATCTTTATTTTTTATGACTGCGAAGTACTTGTACAGTCTTTCTGTAAATCATAAGCATTAATACATCCTTTGCATTTGTTTGACCATTATAAATAGTAAGTTTGCTTTATACATCAGTTTTCCTCCTCAGGCATACACACACACACACACACACACACACACACACACACACACACACACACACACACACACACAAACATACATACTCATGCTCACTCAATCACTCGCGTACGCAGTAATGCCTTCACGAAAGTTTAAAATTCTAAGACATCTTCCGTATTGGTGGTGGTGCTGTGGTAGCATTGTTGCCTCAAAGTAAGACGTTATCCTGTTCGATTCTCAGCTAGAGTGTCTTCTGTGTGGAGACATGCATGAATGGGCGTACCTTTGTTGAAGGTTATGCGTCAGGGCTGGCAACTTAGCACGTAAAAATCTACTGCCAATCATTAGCAGACTGGAGTTCCGCTGTTGCGACCACTAACCGGGAAAAGCCAAAAGACACAACAACTTCTGTATTTTTTATACTGTCTAGGTCTGGCATGATGCAATTAGATTCTCACTAAATTTTAAATTAATGGAATCATTTATAGAGACTGTATCAGTATATTTGAATGAAATTGCAGCAAACTAAGAAAACACTTGTTGACTGTCAGCAACTGTCAGTACAAATTTTTTCTCTAAAGTTCAGTTTATGCAGAGATCAAATACCCATCTCTTTTACATTTCTTTGTATTTCTTTTTCTTGTACTTCATTCACCTTTTTATATTCTGATTAAAGAAACATACAAAAACATCTGCTAAACCTCCATAAAACATTAAGCAGAATATTATGTTCCAGCAATCTTTGTAGCTCATGACCAAAAATGAGTCATTTCCCAGCCATAAAGCATTGCAAAGTTTTGATGGATTGTTACAGAGCTGTATATCAGAGCACCTAAGAGTCCTGATGCCAAACCCCTGACAGCGTTAGCATAAAAGATTTACATTTATGTTATAAGGGGCCCACACAAGAATAATAATTAAAAAAAAAAGCACTGCCTTGGCTGCTGGGGCACCTGGGAAATGCAGCAGCAGCAGGCAACCTGCCTGTGTTGTAATTAAAAAAATGGCAACCTGGGGAGGGGGGCTTTGGAGACCAGCAGCATGAGACCAAAGCCATCTGCATTGCCATGGTGAATTGAAATTACAATAATATATGAAGACATTACCTGAAAAAACACATCACCATTTAAATGATTTACAATTGTGCTCTAGCAAGCTTTAATTTAAGGATAAAGTCATTTGAAGAGCTAATCTGATGGAGGAGGCATTATTTCACACGGTTTGGTTCATTTACACCAGCTGATTGTTGTTGTTGCATGCAATATCATTATCTGCACAAACAGCCGATCAGTCTTGAGAGAAGCAATATACGATTTAATACAGTGTCTTAATTCAGCAGGCAGGCTATCTGTGATAAAGGTTTTGTTTATAAGCAATAATGGGGGGAAAGTCATTCTGAGGCTGAGCTGATAACACTGACGAGAAGCTACCATTTTTTTAACCACCAAACACTTCCCACTCATTTATTTATCTGCTGTAACAGTCTTATTATCCCCACAGGCTTTCCTCCACTGGTCTTGCTATTTTCTCATTACTGCCTTGCCCCCTTGCAGCTCTCTCTGTTTACTGTCCATTTGTTCTTTTGAGTGGCAACGTCAACCACCCCCAGCTGCCTAGCAAATTGTCCTGTTTCCATTGTTTCTTAGGAAGATTGCCTTTCTGAGAGAACTGAACAGTGTAATTTACACTAATTTGGTAAAAACTCAAGCACCCCTTTTCTTTTGAGCAAAACATGCTTTTTTCAATTTGAGTTCATTTAGTTTTAATTTCAATGTGTGCTTTGGCTAATAGGGACTGAAATGGGAATGCTGATGTAGTAAACAGGATTATACAAAGTTTGTGTAACTCTACCTTGAACATCAGGGCAAATCAACAGTCAGTATAAAAAGGGTGCTGTATCAGTTCTCACAGATAAAAACAAATATTGCAATATAATATGCAGATTCTTCTAGCCAACAGATGTGATCAAGCACAGAAACAGAATATGTACAAACGTAATGTTCCTCAGCATTTTACTTCCTGTCACCACACAATTAATGTGCATACAAAGGTCAAGAAGAGCAACAGATAGGAAAAATATA
>NC_056746.1:52422821-52470321 GCF_019279795.1 Protopterus annectens
ACATGGATAAAGTAAGGACATGCAAACCCTGCATGTGAGGTTATCTCGCTGGGAGCTAGAGGTTGTACAAAGTAGCAAAGTTTACTGCTGCAAAATGCTAATGTATTACTTAGTTCAATTGCATGGTCTCTATTTTTTCTGCATTATGTAGCTGAAGTTCTGGCACCCCCCTCCCCCCAAAAACAATACAGTCATAAAATATGTGTATCATCATTATCATCATCATCAACCTCCTTTTTTTCCACTTTTTACATGGAGTTTGGGTGTTGAGTCAACTGTCACCATCTCTCTTGATTCAATGTTACTCTCTTATCTTCCTTGACAATCATGCCTGAATGCGGCAGGTCTTGTTTTATACAATCCATCTGTCTTTCTGCTGGATGCCCTCATTTTCTTTTGTCTTCCTCCTCCGTGTCCCAAATCTGCTTCATCAGATTGTCTTCTGCTTCTCCACACATCAGCCCAAAGCACCAAAATCTGTTCTCTTTCACATTCTCTGCAACTGGATCTATTTTAGTTTCTGCTCTGATGTCCTCAGTTCCTTGTCTGTCCCAGAGTGTGCATCATATCACCTGTTGGAAGTATTTCATCTCCATCACGTCTAACTTCCTCAGCTGCTCTGCTTTTACTGCCCAGGTTTCTGTACCATACAGTAGTACTGGTCACACCATTGATTTGTACACCTTTCTTTTCAGCTTCTTTGTCATTCTTCTGTCATACACTACCCCTGACAATCCCTGAAAGTTTTTGTAGCCCCCTGACTGTAGCTTTAACCTCCATATTCAGACATCCCTTCTCCTCAACCACCCCTACCAGATAGTTGAAGCTGTTAACCTGTTCCACTATTTCCTTCCAATCTCATTTTTTGGCTTCTTCTGATTCACCCCATTTGCTGCTGTTACAGTTGTTTTATCTGTACACAGTTTCATCCCACATGCCTTCAGTTTTGCATTACTTTCCCATATTCTTTGCTGAAGTTCTTGCTCAGAGTTAGCCTGTAATGCCACATTGTCTGCATAAAGCAATGCTGTTGATTTGTCCTCTCCATCTTTGCTGATGTAGTCCATCACCAGTATGAAAAGCAGTGAGTACAGAGCTTAACACTGATGTACACCCACTGCCAATGGGAACCTCTCTGCACTTGAGCCATTGGGTTCTTCCACATAGCCTGTACTAATTCTACCAATATTTCCATTGTAGGACTGCCCATATCAGCTTTCCTGGGGCCTTGTCATATGCTGTCTTCAAGTCTAGAAATGCTCAGATGGGATCTTTCCTCATCTTTAGCTTCTTAACTATCTGTCTCACTAGAAACATTGAGTCAGTTGTGCTGTATCCTGATCTGAATCCGAACTGCTCATCTTCCCATTTTACTTCATACTACACTGCATATTCATTTGACAATAACCCTGCCCAGAATTTCCATGCAATGTGACAGGAGTTTGATATCCCAGTACTGCCCACAGTTGTGGATGTCCACTGGTACTAATATGTTTAATCTGCAGTTAGTGCAGATGACTAAAGCTCTAACTTGTTAATCAGCTGCTTTCTTTGGCAACGGTGCAAGGTCTTAATCTTTGTCTCTGATTGACAGCGGTAGTCAGTAAATTGACCCATAATCAAATAGAAATCAAATTTGTGAGTCACATTTGGGTTGCATGGCTAGGCTTATAAGAGCCCTAGTGATTACTGAACCAATTCTCCAGTCATTTGGGATAGACCTTTCTCTCCATACTGCCACATGTACCCTCAGGAGTCATTTCTCCCTATCTCACTCAACATCTTGATTGCATGTGCTGTGACCTAATCTGAGCCTGCTGCTTTCCCTGACTTCATTTTTCTTGGTGGTGTTCTTACTTTTAGGGTGGGCTCCTCCTCTTCTTTCTTTATAAAATGTAGATGAAGTTGGGCTTACAGTTCCACACCCTTTCCCAGGAAGAAGGAAGGCACTGGCTTAGAACTTTACAATGTTTCATAATAGCCATGATAAAATACCTAAACATATCCACAAAAGCCGAAGAAATTTGATGACAGAATTCATGCATTCCCAGTACAAAAAATCATATCTCAATGAAAAAAATTGTATCTCTTAATGCATGGTGCTGTTTCCTTGATGAAAAGCTCTATCCCTATCTACATCAGTCACTGAAATGTAATAAAACTACATATAAGAGGATTTTGTGGTCTTCATCTTATTCACAGCTGGGAAATACTTTCAGCAAAACAAGAAGGCACACATTGTTGTATCCATGTAGATGAAATGAAGCATAATCATAGATGTACAGTTATATCCTGTGCTGTGAAGCTGATTAGAAACATCAATAATAGATAGTTTATCTCATCATAAAATATAGTGAACCTATTCTTATATTTGAAACTGTTGCCTTATATTCTTCTCTCATCCTGTATGGGATGCATATTTCTTATATTGTTCTTACAGCTATATCAGTAGCTTTGGGAAAAAACATATATTGGATTAGCTTTTTTATACATTTTCTGTGCCCACTGCCTGCCTGTTGATAATCAGCTCTCTCCTCCTCATCACTAGGGAGAGAGTCAACCAGGTGAGTTCATTATTTAGGCAACAATAGTAGTGATTCAGCTTTTTTTTTGCTTTTGACCTAACCCTCTGCATGACCTCAGCAAAGCACTGGGAGAGGGGGTCATGCAATAGCATGATAACAGAGGTCATTTCCTCAATTCCACAAGAGGCATTCCACTTCAAGCAACCCTGCCCCTCAGGAATTGTGTGGTGGTTTCTCTGTACTCCAGCATGGAAATTGCACTAACTCCATGTGTCATGTGAGCCTTCAGCTCTCCCCCCACCACAGGAGACATGAGTAGTACATGTCCTTCTTTTCTCCCACTTGCTGCCTGGCTCCCTGAGTGTTGGGCTTACTAATCAATCCCCAGTATCCTGATTCACAGTCATGGCTCTATCCATCTCTGCCATTGATCCAGGCTCCTATTTTAAATATCAGGGCCTATAATTCTCATTGTTCACAGCTGATGCTTGCTGTGCAAAACAAACATTCATCATGTAAGTTTACAGAGTAATACAGCAAGGGCAAAGATGAACAAATTAAGGGAAACCAATATAGCCTCATTCTTGTCAGAAGAAAAAAATAGTAATTGAATTTAAACATCATTGCTAGCACTCCTCAGCAAATCCTTTTTGCACTTAGAGAAAGGTGCAGCACAGGATATGAAATTGTAGTAAGATATGACACAGGAAAACATTTATTCAAGAAGGCACAGTAAGTATTTGCTATGATATTATCTGTGTGCTCCTCTACAATATACACTCAACAGAGGAATTAAAGCACAGATCATCCATTTGCTTTAATAATTTCATATCAAATTCAAATATTCCAGCTATTTTTACATAAAAAATGTGATTCATATACTGAGCTGAATTCTTTAACAGCTTAAACTAGAGCAGCTATCATGTACGTGGCACAGCATGCACATGATAGCTGGCAATTACATATTCATTAAATGACTCTACACTTAGTGCAGACCTGCAAAATAAAGGTAAAATGGCAGAATATGCAAATGAAAGCATGCGTTGTCAAATTACATGCTAATTAACCAATCAGACTTAGTGGAGCTATTTATGATGCTATAAAGCAATTTTTTACATTCAGTGTAGCCATGTGGCCTGAAATCTAAAACTCTGGATTACAGACACAATGACACTTTTAATAAAAACATGCTAGCATTTGTTGTTGCCATTAGAAAGTTGTTTGTGCAGCAGGCTTTAATTAAAGTTGCTTCTGCTGCTCTTGCCAGACTTCTGCCAGGAAGAATGTTTTTTATACCCTTTTTCAGGTTCTACAATTCAACAGAAATGAGACACCCTAGTAGTCAAGACTAACCCCCTGATCCACTATCCTTCCATGCAGGACTAGCTTAGTCCTGCACAGAAGCGGCCATTTAGGAGCAAGACGGCAGCACGCCATGCATATTCATGAAGGTGTGCTGCCTGAGCTCCTAATCTTACATGGAGCATGTAAGAGCAGAGCTCTCAGAATATACATGCCCCTGCAATGAAGAACAGCAAACAAGTCATAAAAGAATGAGCAAGACCGCTTATAGGTATATGCATACCTCCAGCAACATCCCCCACATGTACAAGAGCAATAAAACAACAAATATAAAGATTTTTTTTAATGAAACAGATTAAATTTAACCATAGGTGCATGGGTTTGACCATTGCTTAGCTACGATTAATGCAGCTTAAATGGCAGATATGGATAAAAAGCAAGATATATACAAATTAAGTAGTACAGCAATAATGAAGTGGGCAGAGCATTCACCTTATGAGCAGTCATTGCCAGTTCGAGTCTCACTGCAGAACATTCCATTTTCCATGTAAAATCACTTTAAGACCAATATTTTTAGTTGCGTAACCTACTAAATAACATATATTTGTGAACTGGAGTACTGCATTAAATGCAGATGTGAGGTGTAAGTGTCATAATGTTGCAAAGTCCACAGATAAGCACACGTGCCCCATAGAGTATATGCAAAGGAATCAGGGATACGAATGGAAGGTAAAATGCGTAATGAATGATAACTCCATACAGCTTCCAAATCCCCCACTTTCCCAAGAAACATTAGACATTACTGTCTAAATTAGTGCAGTGGTAAGCAGGAGTAAACACTAGTAAGCAAGTGTAAGCACTATTAAGTTGAAGCAAGCAGGAGTAAGCACATTTAAGCATTAGTAAGCAGGGGTAAGCAATGCACACACAGGTTAAGCAATATTGAAGCTAACACTCTGTAAGCATATTTAACCAGAGGTTAGCATTGCTTACCTTCGTGCAAATCCACGCAAACCTGCGCAAACCCACACAAACCCACTTACAGTTGCTTAAAAGTGCCTTAATCGCTCTGTATGCAACAGCCGCTGTTCTGGCCGGAAACAAAATAAACAGCCTCTGCAGGTCTTGAACCCGGGACCTTCTAAACTACAGTAAAAGTAGTTAACCACTAAGCCATCACAGCAGTACATAAGATTGAGGTATCACCAAATAAATCCTCACTGCCCCTGTATGTGTATTGTTTGTCTTGTCTGTTAACCTACCCAACCTACCTCCCCAAATATACCTACTATCCCTCCCCAATATCCCACTCTCACCTGAAAAAAAGGGCAATCTGTTCCCTCAAAAAAATCTCACCCCATACATAGCTGTCCATTTCACACACATCTACTGGACACATGTAATGTGGTCTAATTGGCCTCACAACATATTATTGTTATCCTGACCCCTCTCTCAGGGGTTTGAGTGTCCAACTCTACCTCCAAATTAAGTGTATATGCACAGCTGTTACTGTAAAAGAAATGGGCAGCTATGGACCTTCCCTACACCCTTCCTGCACATCCCTAGCTATTTTCCCTTCTGTCTTTCCCTCTTCATGCCCCTTTTTCACCACTTTCCTATCAACCCTTTTTTCTTTTCTTTTCTTTTAAAGAAATTAATGCAGGGGTAAGCGGGAGTAAATACTTTTAAGCAGCAGTAAGCAGATTTAAGCATGTTTGCATGGGGCTCAGCAATGCCTACACAGGTTAATCAATTGAGAAGCTAAATCAGTGTAAGAAATTGTAACCGGAAGACAGCAGTGCTAACCTCTGCGCAAACCCACACAAACCTGCTTACAACTGCTTAAAAGTGCTTTAATCACTCTTTATCCAATGGCCCTTGTTCTGCCCAGGAACAAAATATACAGCCTCTACAAGTCTCGAACCCAGGACCCTGCACACTATAGCCAAAGTGATTTACCACTAAGCCATGTCAGATATACATAACCCTAATGTATTCACAAACATATCATCCATCAGTCATTCAACAGTACAGGAAATGTATTTAAACATGTACATGTATGTGTGTGTATATATATTCATATCTAAATAGATATATACATGTCTCTCTCTCTCTCTCTCTATATATATATATATATATATGCATACATTTATATCTATATATCTATATACAGGCATATATCTATAGATATAAAAGAGAACATAAAAACATATATGACCACATGCACCATTAACTCATTCCCTCCAGTACAACTCTTTTGAGTGTGCACCTTTAACTCCTAGTGGGTGTGGCCTGAACCTTTAAAAATGAAGTTATCACCTTACAATTCTAACAAATACTCATTGGTAGAGGTCAAATATCAATATAAGTGTGTTTGCCATCATGTATGCTACAAGATAAAATATTCTGATACCTTGTATGAAGTATGGTTTTGGAATTATTAATGCAAGTATGAACAAGTAATATTTGACGCCTAGAGGAGCAGTAGGAGGTAACTGTAGATGCACCTGGAGGCATCACTGGGATGTAATGAGTTAATGGGGGTAAGGGGGCCTAAGGAACATATGTCTTGTACATATTGGTATCCCCCCCACAACCAAACAGGTCTCCACTGCAATACAGTGCCAATTGTTGCAAATCCCATAACCAGGACCTGACACAACATGGGCACAAGGTGTTAACAGTACTCCATCCCACCTGTATAATGTCAGGCTGGTATCAGTAACATATCATGCAGTACTGTCTGGCTACCATAGGGAATGTACAATGTGGAAGCAATCAACATTCCTATGATACATATACACAGACACATATATGCAGATACATATTTATATATACATATATATATATATATATATATATATATATATATATATATATATATATATATATATATATATATATATATATATATATATATATATATATATATATATATATATATATATATATATAGATATGTAACTACACATGCACACACAGATATATGTATAGGAAGATACATATGTAGAGGGTACACACCATACAGCACAGCCAGTATGCCTACAGTTGCCACCTTACCAACTGGACACTGTATGAGTCACCCATACAAATGACAGTTGTTGCCTGCAACATATATCCACAGAGAGGTCAAAGGATATAACACCACACACAGGTTTGCATACATGAGAAACTTTATTTGTGGACTATTACATTTGTATATGCCATGTCATATAGCTGTTTAGACTCTGGAATACATATAAACAGACTAATGCAACTGTCCAACAGATAAATTAATACAGTATTATGGAAAGGATTACATATGTTGCTGTCCAGGCCAAGGCCTTCAAGTAGTACAACAGTAAAGACAGACTGGGCCACAGGATAACAATCACTCAACAGTAAGTAATGCAGATGTATAGTCCATCAGCCTCTATCTACACTCTGTACACAATCCCTAAGGAGTAAAGACCCCAGTTGACACAATGGGATGTATCTGTTACATAACAAGCCATAACTGAAACCATCACAATCACACTGACAAACAGAACAGTCTGTATGGCAGGAAGCAGTAGGCCTGCATGTACCCAAGGTGAATTGTATGGTAATGTACATCCAGATACCTTAAGGCAACGTACCTCTGATACCCGCACATGTTGTAACAGCCTAGGTTAGTTATGGTGCATCCCCCCACCATAGACTGACATAAAGGGCCATATAGCACTGTTACATACACTGGCCTCTGGACTGCATAAGGGCACACATGTATTGTGCAGATGAAGCTCGCACATATATGGCCCCAACCCCACAATATGTGCGGGTGCCACAACAGCGGTAAAATGATGGCAGGAATGGCAGCATGACATACTCACAGGCCACTACATAACAACTCCTGACAGCATGTCTTATGGACAAAGCCTGGTATGTAGGTGGAGGACAGAGGCTGGAACACAGGCCCATATGTGAAATAGTGTTGTCATACACTGAGCAAGTGGCTGGTGTTACAGGATAGTCTGCAACATACCCTTAGTCATGAATATGAAGTCAGAAACACAAATGGATGTAGCCATGTACTGACAGCACTTAACACACACACACACACACAGCCAGTGATATATCTGACACAAGACCTGTGTGGTGGACAAGCAAAACATTACATGCACACCTCTGGCCATCAAGTGGATATGCACACAGGTGAGAGCTATGCAGACAGACTGCAGTCTATGTTAAACTAGCATGTACAAACAAACCTTGTAATACTGGTGTTATACAGTGCATACCACAACAGTACTCACACTTTCTGTTTGTAGTTCCAGAACCTAATACAAATATGTAGCTGGCATGAGTGTGCAAGTCCTCTTGTAAGAGTTATTGCTACCTGCTGCATGTAACACTGCTGCCCACACACAGGAAGGATGTCCCCCATACAGGAAAGGTAAAGGAACTATGCCCATATAATTTCTGGGTTTATAGTAATGGGTTGCCATAACAGTGGTAATTGGAAGTACTAAACAGCTGGCTGCATGCAGGTAGCAAGTGGAGGACACTGATTGGTGCAGAGGCCATCACCTGATCATGTGCATCAATCACAAAAGCCAAGCTGCAATCTATTCCAACCAGCTCAATCCATTTACTAGAGAGAGAGAGAGAGAGAGAGAGAGAGAGAGAGAGAGAGAGAGAGAGAGAAAGAGATGCAGAGAAATAAAGTGAAAGAGAAAAAAAAACGATAACATACAACAGCTCCTGAACCACAACAACACCAGAAAATACAACAAAGAAAGTAGGGGAAGGAGTGAAAAA
This sequence comes from Protopterus annectens, assembly GCF_019279795.1. Taxonomy (NCBI): domain Eukaryota; kingdom Metazoa; phylum Chordata; order Ceratodontiformes; family Protopteridae; genus Protopterus; species Protopterus annectens. Next base: position 52,431,428 of record NC_056746.1, read on the forward strand.
ATTAAAAAAAAACTACCTACTACAAGGATACTATCCACAACAGACCTCATCCCCACAACAGGTATGTGAAGAATATATGCATGGAATTGACTGTAGTTCCCGGTCCATAATACTGGGGTAAATGATGTGGAATGATATACATGTGCCATCAGGTGTTGCTGCTGTAATGATCTTCAGCTGAACAACTGCTATGGACATTAGAGTCCGTCCCTGTGGGTAATGGGCCATACTCGTCAACTGTGTAGAGCAGCACCAACTGACAAAATGTATGCCAATATAGTGTGTGGTGTGTAATGGAAGGGATGTATGTTACTGTGGCCAATAGCTGGTGGTGGAAGTAATGCCATAATGATGGACATGTGGGTTCCATAGCCCACCACTTGCAGGACACTCAGGTTAACCTGTATTGTAGCATGCTAAAATGCCATAGGTGTGTAATAGGGTTACCTGCAATCTTGCCCTACATATACCCCCCTAATTTTAAGCTGTGTCCATATGTGGCACCTCTCTGTGTTGTAGCAAGGAAAAACAGTGCAGCTGTGCAGAAAGGACTTTTGAGATTGTGGACCTGATGTCTGAATGTACCCCATATATAGGTATGTATATGTGTACACACACACACACACACACACACACACACATATATATATATATATATATATATATATATATATATATATATATATATATATATATACATATACACATGTATGCCCACAGTTTTCTGAAGAAGTTTGCTTGTCTGGCAAACAAAAAGTGCTTAAAACAAAAACTAACTGTGTATCATTAAACTACTTAGTTTTACTTCGACACCTTGCTGTGGCAGAGTTTTCTTTCATTTTCCAGTTTGTCGGTTTTATTCGTTTACCAGTATGTCCACAGATATACAGATACCCATATGTAGAAGTATATATAAACACATATATGAAACATCATATGTATTTACACATATATAGATATATATCTATATGCACATGTCTACATATATACACAAACACACACACACACACACACACACACACACACACACACACACACACACACACACACACACACACATACACACATATGTATGTAAATACATGTCCACTATATTACCACCACAGTGCTGCATGCTATGTGTGAGGGAACAGCACACATAGCAGTATGCACATATATATATATATATATATAGATATAGTAGGAAATGGGAATATGGGAAAGTATGGCTGGTATATTTGTGGAGGTGGTCCAGGTTCGTAGATATAGTGGACAGCCTACAAGTGAGGTATATGACACATGTGGTGGGTAAACACCCTCGATGGTGTGTGTGGTCTGCGATGGGAAAGTCCCATGGGCCCTAATATGGAAACAATTGGAGCAAGCTTCCCACACACTGCTACTAACAACAGCAGTCCACATCCCTAAGGTGCCTGGCCTGGAGGCTGAGCAGGAGGAGCATGTGGACCCTGTGAATGTGTACTGGGTGCCTCAAGGTGATGTAGCACATCCCACATGTGTCTTTGGAGCCCGTTATGGAACAGACCCTGGACCTGACCTTGGGAGGCAGGATCATGTCTGTGTGTGCCCCCAGGGGGGGACAACATCCCTTATGGTAGTTCCACCCGAAGGTAGTGCTGGACCAGTACATGAGGAGGCCCCAGGATGGGTCACACATGTGATGTGGCCTGGTAACATGGGCAGATGAGTTTGCAGAGGTGGTACTGCTGGCAAATATTCCCTAAACATGCTATTGTGTCACTGTTATAGAACATATGTGGGTAGTAATAGTCTACACAATCCTGGATCATGTCCAACAGCATACATAGATAGCCCCAATAACACAGAATGTCAGATGTGCAGCAATCACATAGCAAGCATGCCATAGGCATATATGGAACCATAGTGGCCCTGACAATGGCATGCAGGTGAATAGTCCATAACAGGCCATCAATGATAGTGTCAACACAGGGAACATGGCTGCAAACACATAGCACAAAGTGTGGTACAATACAATATCTTTCCCACTGGTAGGTAAGCTGTAGCCATACCTACTGAATTGTGTGTACAGTTTGTTGTCACTGATAGGGTGGCAGGGTGACAGAGATGTGTATTAAGAACTGTGGTAACCTTGCTGTATGAGTTGCTCAGACCTGTTTCCATCTTTATGTATTTCAGGTAAGATGTCACATGGACCCCTCCCTGCTTATTCAGCTGCTGAAAATGACATATGCTGAACTATCTAATCCAGCACTACCCTGTCCTGTTTGGCTGGGCCACCCATGAGCAGTAGGAGCAGACCACCCTGTGGAACTACCTAGTCAACAGGGTCAATGATATCGGACTGCACAACCTTAGTTATGAGCAGGTCCGGCATCATTGTTCTGACCTGCTTCGCAATGCCCGTCGGCATGCTGCTGCAGTCTGGGCGTTCACCTCGCAACAGGGGGTCCATGCTATCCATCCCCCCAACATGTGTTGAGGAGCTCCTCGCCAGCCTTGTGGCACCTGCCCACCTGCACAGCCAACTGCCAGACACTATTGTGGAGGTGCGTGCTACCCACACACCAGCTGAGGAGCGTGTAGGTAAAGTACATGAGTAGACCACTGTTGCATATGCATCAACATCTGTACAGGTAGATCATGCATATCTGACACGTTTTATATATATATATATATATATATGTATATATAAGCTGAACAAAAAAGGAACCTGCACAAAAGTCACTAATAAATTTCACGATAGGTGCAGAAATACGAGGATGCAACCACCAGAGGTATAATCCAAGCGTTTAATATGACCACATACACGGAAAAACAATACAAAGCTGCCAGACATGAATGCTTTTTAAATCCTTCGTACGTTTTCGTCTACTCATTGACTTCATCAGATAAATATAAAAACTTTTTTTATATTTATCTGATGAAGTCAATGAATAGACGAAAATGCACGAAGGATTTAAAAAGCGTTCATGTCTGGCAGCTTTGTATTGTTTTTCCATGTATGTGGTCATATTAAACGCTTGGATTATACCTCTGGTGGTTGCATCCTCGTATTTCTGCACCTATCGTGAAATTTATATGTATATATAGTTTGCTGTTGCATAGTAGTAATAAACAGATGTGTATACGTGGTAGTATTGTGGACACGTACTGTTGATGTACTGTAATGTTGCACCCACCCAGTAGCAATGCCACAGGTGTGGCCACTGACTTTGCATCTCTCACCCTCTTATGTAGTTCCCTCCAGTATACCACCAAGGCAGCAGCCTGTAGCTGGTGAGTATAGACTATGTTGATGCTTGCCAATACACTGGGCATGTAATGGTTATGGTATATTCCATTCACACATCTAGCACACCTACCCAGAATGCATGCTGTACATGTTCACATATTGTTGTTGTTAAATGCACTGCATCACAGTGGTGACCATGATGGGTTATTGGAAGGGTATGTCAGACACCTGCAAGATAACTAACATCCTGTCATTGTGGAATGTGTCCACAGGGATTAACATAATGGTGGGAGACATGGCCTACAGTAGGGACATGTGTGATTCATTGTACAATGCAACAACAGTGTATATACCACTAGTACAATGGCAACTGTTACAGATTTACACTATCTCATAACATATTACTGTGGTCCGCATTATTAGCTAGGACTAGGCTGTAACATGTGGTGTTCAGTGTATGGGACACTGCAAACTGACACACATGTGTAGGCCTTACTTGTCAAGCATCTGCCAAAAGGCTGAAGGTGGGGATAGGGTGTCAGCATGACACACCAGTGCACTGCAGCAGGGATCCTAAGGATGCTAAGAATGGCTGTATCTGCATACAGTCAGATTCAGGAGCTGTGGCAGATGTAACCCTACCCCTACAGCAATTGTGATGGCAGTGTGTGAACATCAAGGGATGTGCACATAAGTAGACCTTGCAATCATGCAGATTTGGGGGACATTTGTAGGGCAGACTGAACATACACTGGCAAATGCAGATGGCCCGTGCTAGTATACCCCTGCCAGGAATAGTGACTGCTGTAGTACACATAACAATAGGTGTAACAAAGCATCATGATAAGGGTGTGTGCACATATGCACACACGTAGTGTATGCATTGCGGTCAGCATCTGCACACCTAAAACATTCCATAGACACTGCATGTGAATGTACAGGACATATGTCACATATCGGGCTAATATACTGATAATATATGCAGTGATGTGGTCCAATGGCAGATCAAGGAAGTGTGCGTTATATCAATAAGGGTGTGTACATGCCCCATAGCCATGGGGGGCCATGAGGTTGTCAGTGTAATAGTATTGGATTGGTCATACATGGTCTGCTGATTTTGAGATCTGTAAACCAAACATCAGACATTCACAAATGACATCTGTCTACATATCATCACAGGTTTGTATTGCTGAAAAACATAGTGGCTGTGAGTATTAAAGCTGACATAACTGACACAGTACTACACATTCAGCAATGGGTTGTACTCCTGTAAGCTTTGGTGCACAGTACATGGCAGCATGTAGAACAGGTGCACAGCAATACTGTGTACATGGGTGCAGTGGTATCCAGGGGAAGGGGCATCACATACTAACACAGCCCATGCATCACACACACATGTATACTGTTGCTAGCATGAATTGACTAAAACTGCACTGCATGCTGTTGTGTACCATACTTTATGCATGTTGACAGATGGGTAATAGGAGGACTGTGTGTACTATCTTTTGTGCAATCTCACCTGTATATATGTGTGTGTGTGTGTGTGTGTGTGTGTGTGTGTGTGTGTGTGTGTGTGTGTGTGTGTGTGTGTGTGTGTGTTGGTGGGTGGTTATTTTGTCTGTAGGGTCACTCTGGTGAAGTGGAGTGAGGTTGATGCATGTAGGATGCATGTGTGCATGTGTGTGTGTTTGTGTTGGTGTTCATGTATGCACATGTGTGATTGTGGGATTGTTCATACAGCAGTACTTCCCTTTGGGATCGTGCAGTACATGGACATGTTGAGCTGGTACTGCAAGGCTCATGTAGCCAGTAGGGAGAGGAGCATAACAGGGTACATGTAATGTCCCATACAGCAGCAGCCACAACTGACTATGGCAATGGGTGTTGCAGTGGTTGTGAAAGCCCTCATGGAATTCCCAAGTACAGGTGTACTAACACACAGACACTGTTGTCCTCAGTAATGAACATGCACACATGTCAGTACTGGGGTGCATCGCTGCAGGTTGTCATAGCTGTGTATCTAGTTATTGTCCATGGAGAGATGGGCTATGTAGGGGATGTGTATACAGTGGTATCCTGCCACCTGTCATGTGCCAGCAGGAAATCTATTGACAGACACCACTGTGGTGAACCTCAGGGTGAGAGTGACATGCATCAGCCAATCCTCTGAGTGCCTCCTGCACATGGCCACTGAGGTGATCCAGTTATGTATACAACATGTATTACAACACATGGTTAGTGTCTGTGATGCAGACCTGTACCCAAGCATGTTCTGTTGACTGTGGTAGTGTAGTGGCGGTACCCATGGCATGTGGTGCGTACAGGGTGTTGTCTCCTATATGTGCCAGTTCTTACACAGCTGGGCAGACATGTCAATGTCAATCAAGCATAGGTTGCCTGTACATATCCCAGCTGGATACCTGCCATCTGCACATCAGTACAGGGACTGACAGTCATCAGCTTGGCAACTAGTTATGCAGTAGGATGAATGTGTTGACAGACAGACATTTGACAATATGTATGCCATAACTACATGTTGGAAGCCCTCACCAACATGTGCTGTACAGACAGTAGTCTACAGTTACATTCCACATGTCGAATCATTATCGAGTAGGGGATATACACCGTGACACAGCTCACACACCAGGGACACAACAGGGAGGCTTCAGAGTCCAGCTATTCCTCCAGGTGTGCTTGCTGTCAGTACTACATTTAGCACTCTACTCTTGCCTGGGAAAGGACTGTCAACAGTAGTACCAGCATGATACACTACATGCCAGTGTGATAGCACATACCCTGGGTTACTATCCCTGTATGTAACACATTAACATGGATAACTGTGCTGTACATGCCTCATATACTTGTGTGTCTCAGACATGACACTCACACCCTTTGCTAATGTAATGACAGCACATAGGAGCATGTATTGTGCATGACATTACATGCATTTATTACAGATGTCATCACCCTGCTATGTTATCGGACTGGGTGGTAAGAACTGGTTACCAGGGCTCGTTACCCTGCTATGTTATCGGACTGGGTGGTAAGAACTGGTTACCAGGGCTAAGCCATGCTTAGCAGGTGTCAACACTGCTCCAGTGTAACAGCTAGGCTGATTTGCACACTGGTAAATGAAGCATATATGTTGTAAGAGCCCGTACGTTTACCCGTAGCTTAGCACCGCTTAGCTTCACACAAACCCACGCAAACATGCTTAAAGCTGCTCAAAACTGCTACAACCACTCTGTATCTGACAGCCTTTGTTCTGCCCAGCAACAAAATAAACAACCCTTGCAGGTCTAGAACCCAAGACCCTGTACACTATAGTCACAACAGTTAACCACTACACCATGACCACTGCGAAGACAGCTGTTGTTTCTCCAATATATCTGTCAATAAACATATTGATTAGTATTGAATAATTGCCTTTACTTCCACAATTGTGTAGTACTTGTTATTGATATTACTGTTGCATCACATATGTTGTTATATCATAATGTACACATATCAGTTACATATGATGAGATACATCTGTGAAGGTATACACAACCGTGATGTTTACACATGACCGGAATATGGATATATACATATACATATGTTGATATATGTTTACATGTACATACACATGTATATTCATACATATGTCTGTCTACACATCTGTATAGTGCATCATATATATGACCATGTGTAGATCTCTTTGTATATACATATATAGCTATATATATATATATATATCTTTGCATGTTGATATATATATGTATATATATATATATATATATATATATATATATATATATATATATATATATATCTATATAGATATATGGATAAATATATATACATATATGTTCACCATATGTCCAGAACATGGAGTGGAGTCCTACCTCAGCCCCAATAGTCCCAACCTCTTAGTGCAAGGGGATGTCATGTATGTATTGCAGGTATATATGTAGACTGTTGCTACTGTAATAGGGGTTGGCTTAACAGAAATACTGTGCATGCGAGGTCACATCTGCTTTTAACATGTGCGTTATTGGCTACTGACAGACATCCTAAGGGCATCATAGTACAGTGCCACTGCTAGCACAGCAATGATCCGGTGGATTACAGCAGAGATATGACCAATATATGTGGACAGTGTGGCACTCTGTGGTCAGTCCAGAGGTGTACACATAGCCCCTTCATGTAAGACATGTGGACCATGCCTCCCAATGTGGATGTTAATAGCCATGTACATGGGTATATCATATAACTACTGGACTACATATGCCCACACAGTTTATCCATGCACACATGCCAGTCTGTCCTGACACAATATCTGGTGGTGCAGGGTCACATGGCCACATACTACCCAGTGGTTAGTGACATACATCTGTACAGAATCCCACTGCTTTGTCAGAAATACACAACAGTTATGGTGGCCTGGCAGCAGTATGTCTTGCAAATAACTTGACATAGCACAATGGGTAATTATACTGGGCTGCTAGGCATGTCACAAAGAACTGTGCAAACTACAGGCAGACTGCCACAACACTGGACTACATTTTGTATGGGAGGATACACATGTACCTGCAATTATAGTGGGCTCTGCACTCGTGTCACAGCACTGAGTAATAGACACCTGTGTGAAAGTGCATACCCGCAACCAATTTAAACACAGCCACAGCCACATATGGTACACATGCTTATTATGACACTATATGGACTGTCTGATAAACACTATCCTCTTATGAACCACTCACACACTGACCCTACATACACTGGGTCATGGCACTGTGTGGTCCGATGGCTGGCTGTGGTATGGGACACGTGTGTTTCTGGCCCTACAGACATGTGTGCCAATGGGGTACCATACACTGGAGAAGCATGTAACATCAGATAGAATAGGACTGACAACAATGGCATCTACCACAGTCTGTGCACAGCCCAAGGTACGTATGTGCAATATACATACTTTTGACAATCACCCTAGGTGCACAGACCCCAGTACTGTGCACACAACCACAGAATGGCCAAACTATGTCCTCTAAAACAACCCCTACTATACATAACATTACATAACATGTCTAGCATTCTGATATCTGACTGGCTTGCTATCAGGTATGATGTCAATAAATAATGGTGTACAGGACATATGCACCTCTTACTGCAGGACATATATACAAAGGTTGACAGACTTGTGGCTGGAGCTATGAACACTGCCCCAGTATTGGCATGTTGCTGTGATAACCTCATACATTTACTGTCATACTAGGGTTTGTTGTGTCATATGTCCCATGAGAGATATGGCTGTCACCATGTACTGACTGCAATCCTCACACTATGCTTCTGCAGTTCTCAGATAGGTGTTCTGTGAGTAACACAAGAAACAAAAAAGCTCCACACAACGCCCAGTCTGCAGATGACCCTACAGATGGGGGTTTCCTCAAAAACATAGCACTTATCATGACAGGTATTAAAACATGTAGACCAGCCATATCCACACACACCCTGTTAAACCAACATTACTCCAAATGCAGAATAGCAGCACTTTTATTTTTATTTATTTCATTTTACATTTGTTGACCGGGCTAGTCTAACTGGATATATGTCCATTTTCAGTAGAGACCCAGGGAGAAAAGCTCCGAGTAAACAAAATAAAATCACATATACAAAAATTAATGTATACAATGAACATTGCAGGTACAGTACAGAGAATAGTCAAAAAGGTCATTCGTTCATAACATAGTGCAAAATATACAGATACAATTAGTACAATACAAAATGTAGTTGCAATACATCATAAAGAAAAAGATGGCAGCTGAGTTATACACTATATTAGTATACAAGTAGTCATAAAGAAAAAGTTGGAGCTAAATTATACAATATATTAGTAAAAGTAGTTTCCTTAATGAGGATGTAAGTAATAGTATCTAGAAGGACAAGGTCAGTTGTTATTAAGAAAAGGAACGTGATTACTGAGAAATGGAGGGTAGGTTGAACCAAGTAAGAGAGCTAGTTGATCAGTCAGGTTTAGTACAGGGGCACAACCAGTGTGTTCTGAGGAAAAGTTTCAGTTTGTTTTTAAAGAGTGATATAGAGGGAAGAGAGGAAAGTTCACTAGGAAGAATGTTCCAGGATTTTCCAACAGTATTAGAGAAAAGAGAGTCCCCTGCCCTGTTGTTTGATTTACAAATATTTACAAGAAGTTTATGTGATGATCGTAAGGCCTTTAGATTGTTGTAGGGGATAATGAGGGTAGATAGTATAGGGGTATTGGTAGGTTGGTAAAGGGTTTTATTGGCAATGGTAAGTTGGTGGAATTTAAGCTGATTTTGTAATTCAAGCCATCCTAGCTGCTTTAGATTAACACAGTGGTGGGTTCTGAAATGGTTACCTGTAGCAAACCTAGCTATGTTATTGTAGGCGTTATCCATTTTATTAAGGTTGTTTTTAGAGAGATTAGTATATATGGGTGAGGAGAGTAGAAATTAGATGCTTGTGAGCAATAGTTATTCTAGCTGCAGGAGAGAGGAAAGGTTTGATCCTGTAGAGAGAGCCTAGTTTTCTATTGACTGATTTTAGAGTATTGTTAATATGGGTGTTGAAGTTAAGGTTGTTATCTATGGTGATACCTAGTAGTTTGGTAGTTGGATCTGGAGATATGAGAGTACCATTATTGGATGTTACTGTGAAGTTTATTGGGGGACTTACAAGTAGGAGTAAAAATGAGGAGTTTAGTTTTTTGAGGATTCAGAAGGGGACAGCATTGTGTAAACCATTGTTCAACTGTGTTAAACACCTTTTGGATAAGGGAGTGAAGTTCAGCTATAGATGTAGCTGAGCATATAAGTATGGAATCATCTGCGTATTGTATGCATGTAGCTTGGGGGATTGTTAGGTGAAGGTTGTTTATAAATATAGAAAATAGGACAGGTTGTAATATGGACCCTTGAGAGATACCAATGTTAACAAGCAGATGGGTAAATAGAGTGTTATGCCAAAGCACAGCCTGTTGTTTGTTATCCAAATAGGACTGAAACCATTTTATAGCTAATGCATCTAGTGACAGGGATTTGAGGATATTTATAAGTATCTCGTGATTTACCATATGGAACGCCTTAGACAGATCTATAAACAGTGCAGAGGAAAGCATGTTGAGGTTATAGTTTTTGTTAGAGTCAGTAAAGGAAAGGAGGGCAGTAGTAGTGCTGTGGGAATGTCTGAAACCTTGTTGAGAGTTGGAAAGTAAGTTATTTTGGATTAGGTGGTCTAGCAATTGCCTATGGATTCATTTTTCCATGATCTTTGCTAAGGGAGACAGTAGGGCTATGTGACGGTAATTGGAGAGTTCAGTAGAGTTTCCACCCTTATGAAGGGGAATAATATGGGAGACTTTCCATATTCTAGGGATGTGTTCTTCACTGTTGGTTCTATTGATGAGAATGGAAATGGGATAGGCGATGGATTTGGCTGCCTTTTGTAGATATTCAGCGGGTAGTTGGTCTGCTGAAGGAGTGCATGGTTTCAGTTTTTGGATAAGGGTAAGAATATATGTTGTTGGGACTGGTTGGAAGAGAAATGGAGGGGGTGGGTTAGAGTTAGAGTTTGATATAGTTAAGTCCTGAGTAGATAACTGACTGGCAAGAGTTTGAATGGCCTCAGGAAAAATGTATTAAAGGCATTAGCAGTCTGCTTGGGATTCTCTTGGTCTGTGTCTTGTATGTTTGGTGTGATGGATTGACCTGGGTGTAATAATTGATTAATACTTGCCCATAACTTTTGTGGTTTATTATGGTGAGTCTGCTGGAATTGTAGGTAGTAGTTTCTTTTGTCAGACAGTATAGCTTTTTTAGTTTCATTTCTCAGTTGTCTGAAGTTTTGTTGATCTACAAGGTTTTTAGTTAAATGAGATTTATTCCAGTATTTATTTCAGAGATGGATTTTTTGCCTGGTTTCTTGAGGCAGATTTAGTTCTCATTCTGAGCAGTTTGGTGCATGGTGATCTTGTATGGCTAGAAAGTTAGAATTAAAGTAATTAACAGCTTCCTCCAGTGTGAGGTATTTTAAGGGGGACCAGTTACATGCTCTTAGTTCTCTTTGGAAGAGATCGAGGTTGAAGTTTTTCTTGATTCTAAATGTCCGAAATATGGTTGGATTAGGTAGATTGATTTTAAGCCTGATGATGTAGGTTAGTGAGTGGTCACTTACATCATCAGGGAGGGTTCCAGCTTCATATGTCTGGGGATGATTATTTATGAGAATCCAATCTAAGGTACTTTCTTTCTTATTAGGCTTGTTTATCCTGGTAGGGGAGGTAATGGTTTGAGAAAAATCAAAAAGGTTAATATGGCTGGTAGGGTGGCTACTGCGACAACACTTCCAATCAATGTTAAAATCAGCTAGGATTATGGTTTCTTGGGGTAGGTTTTTGGATAACCAACAAAGGATATTTTCTATGGTGGCAATGTTTTTACCAGGAGTAAGATGGATGCAGATAATATAAATGGATTTGAATTTGTTAAGTTGAAGCTTGGTAATAAGAATTTCAGCGTTGGAGTATTGAGGTGGTTCATAGTCGTAGGTAGTAATCTGTAACCCAGATTTAAATAGGATAGCTACACCACCACCCTTTTTGGTTGCACGGCCAAGTCGCAAAATATTATAACTGGGTGGGATGACTTCATTGTCTTTAGTTACAGGTTTTAACCAAGTTTCTGTTAAACAAAGAATGTCAAAGGAGTAGACTTCCAAGAAAGCATGGAGTTGTGAAACTTTGTTATTAATGCTACATATGTTGAGGTGTGCTAATAAGAGTGAGTTAGGTGATTTGGTAAGGGAATGGATAGTAGAGAGGTTGGGGTTGAGGATTTGAGTGGTAGTAGCAGTTGTTGTGCCTGGGTTTGGGTGAATGTCTCCATCTTTTAAAGAGAGGAGTAGTGCTTGAAGTCTAGGATTTGGGAATTTACTATATAGAGTTAGAGATTTTCTGGGATTGGGAGAGTCATATCTAATGTGGGCTATCCTATGGTATTTTGCTAGTAGATAGCTGGGTGTAGATGCTATGATAACATGGTTAGTGAAAATAGGTAGAGAAGGAGAAATAGATAGATTATTGGGGTAGATAAGGTGTGGATATAATGGGTGTTCATAGGAGGTTAGCAGGTAAGCTAAAGTTAGAGGTGGTAGAAGTGTAAGTATGAGTAACCTCTGTAAGAGGGCTGGGGTGGGTAGCTTATACATCTGGAAGAGTACGTTGTTAGGTTCCTGTTATAGGCTTGGAGGTATACTAGGTGTGGAAAATAAATAGGTGGAGGGTGTGCTGGGAGAGATAGGGAGTGGTAAGTAAAAGGAGGGAATTGGAGTTAATTGGCCAATGGTGAAGGCTTTGTGATTGGTGGAAGAGGGAATGGGTGTGGTTAGATGGTATAAGAGTAGGACCCCTGGGGTGGGTGGAAATTGGGGTAGGGTAGAGGAGTGGAGTGTGCCCGCAGGGCAAACGGAGCAGGTAGAGACAAGTGAAGGAGAAGCTAGAGAGAAGTAACTATCAGCAATGCTGGTAACTGAAGGTAAGTTAGGTAACATTCTGTAGTTATGTCAGGCACATCCCTCTCCTGTGTGTTGGCCTGTTTCTACAGTGTATGTTGTTGGAGGTAAATCCCAAATCCATCTGTGATGCTGTTTGCCAAACACCAGATTTAGGTCCTGCTCATAGTGAATGAAAAGGCCCAACACCAACATGATTTTCTAGATATTGGAGTATGTTTCCATGCAATTGGCTATGGAAATGTTACCACAGTTGCTCCACATGCAATCAGCTAGAGGATGGCTGCAATTCATGCAGAAGGCATCGGCTGATCATGAGCATCACTTACAAAACACAAGCTGCTGTCTAAGCAAAGCAGGTGTAGTTCTCCACAACCACCAGAGAGGGAGTGAGAGAGACAGACAGAGACAAAGTAAGTCAAAGAGGGGGTGCGAGAGTAAAACCTAAGCATGTGTGTGTCACACACCTACCAGTACAGGGTTTCAAACCCCTGACTGCCTATGTATTGCTATCACATGTCTATGCAGTTATTGAATGCACCACATAGCTTACATGTTGAGTTGTCCAAACGTATATGTGATGGTGAGTGACATCTGCAACAGTGATATGGTAGCGACATGGTAGGTCTAGTACACGTGCCTGTCCATATGAATAGGTGTCAGCATCAACACAGCCACACTCTCTCATGGATTCACACACATTGACACAATTGACAGAGTCAGGAATACATTTCCTAACTAGTTAGTTTGTCAAAATACAGTAATGTACAAGTATCACATGCACCACAGGGGTAATCCAGAGGTTATATGAGCAAAGGGTATGTGAAGGTGTCTGACATCAGACAGCATGCTTCAGTATGTCAGTAGGGGTTGTAGTGAGTGTGAATGCGGTCGAAAGCATCATACACCACACACACAGACACAAGGTGCCAGTACTGACATGCATGTGTGCATTACTTCATGGGTGTGTAGTTGTTGACTGTGCCAGAAGGCTATACAAGGTTAGGTGAAGGGTATACCTTGGCATCAGGCCACATGACAATGGTCTTCAGTGTGGCTCAGAGGTGTAGTGTCCGGATTGGCCCACACAGGTGGGTATTTTATTCACCATCCAGTCACCTGTGTAACTATTGTGTGTGGCCATTGCTGTGCAATGCTTGTCATGTATGTGTTCTTTAGTCCATGATATGGACACTGTCTGGGATGTGCACACATTCCACATGCATGTACAGTGACATTTGGAACTGTACCTGGGGTATCTGGCCCATGTTGTGTACACAGATTGTTATCATCAGATGTGCCAGTCCTGGCCTCATGTGGCGGGAACTGGTAATGGACAGCAGGTTGACCCTGCACCTACATTGATAGCATGACACAGGTATTCCCTGGTGTCAGTGGCATCTGTCCATAAAGGGCATTTGTTTAAGGCATGGAATGTCCTTTGCGGGTCACATTTGATGGCACCACAGGTGTTGCAGGCATCCATTGGGGAACATAGTGAAAGTGCACCGTCTGCAAGTATGTGCCTATTGTACTGATGGCCAGGGTGCGATGCCCTCTGTAGTCCACTGCAATCACACCATGGTTACTATATGTGGGCAATATGCAAGGTACTACCAACATAGCGGTTGTTGCCTAGGCAAGTGTGTTTGTGTATGAGACATGGGTTGAGAGTGTCCTCTGGGTAATACAAGGGTTGCTAACTTTGTTCACCATGCCTTGATGTCACATGTAGGGGTATGGATTGGCACCCCATCCTCTCGGCTATTTCACATCAGTTATCATTGTAAGGTGGACATTGTGACATATAATAGGGCCACCATATAAGAAATTTTCAAAACTTGTGCCACAACAAGTCCAGTTGTTAAACACTCACAGCCATCTCCACACAAGATACAAATGACAAACACAGACACACACAAAGACACACACACACACACACACACACACACACACACACACACACACACACACACACACAGACTTGCCATATCTAGGATTAGAACTAGTTTATTATACTACAGTATTACTCTGGTATAGGATGCACCACGGAGATGACTGGGTTACTCCATTCCCAAAGGTATATTTCACAGTGAATGACTTCAGCAGGCTTGCCAAAGTATGGCATTTGAATTGTACTGAGTGTGACTAGCCTAAAAAGCATTGCTCCATACAGAGACAAAGAAACACACACAAAAACATCCACGCTTGCCATGTGTGGGAATAGAACCCCTACCAAAGTACTATATTACACTACAACATTACACTGTTATAGGATGCACCATGGAGATCACTGGGCTACTTTTTTCCCAAAGGTGTATTTCACAGTGAATGACATCAGCAACCTTGCCAAAGTAGGGCATTAGAAATGTAGTGAGTGTGACTAGCCTAAAAAGCATTGCTCACTGCACACACATTCATAGTTGCCATGTATGGGATTAGAACTCCAAACTAACTAGCTTATCACAATATAGCATTGTGCAGTTATAGGATGCACCACAGAGATTACTGGGATACTTCTTTTCCAAAGGTGTATTTCAAACTGAATGACATCAGCAGCCTTGCTACATTAGGCCATTTGTAATGCAGTGAGTGTGACTAGCCTAAAAAGGCATTGCTCCCTACACACACACAGACACACACAGTTGTAATTTTTGGGATTAGAACTCCTACCTAACTAGTTTATCATACTACAGAATTATGCAGTTTTAGGATGTGCCACAAAGATCACTGGGTTAGTCTTTTCCCAAAGGTGTATTTCAAACTGAATGACATCAGCAGCCTTGCCAAAGTAGACCATTTGTAATGTAGTGAGTGTGACTAGCCTAAAAAGCATTGCTCTCTACACAGACAGAGACACGCAAACACATAAACAGTTGCCATGTCTAGGATTAGAACTCCTACCTAACTAGTTTAGCACACTACAGCATTATGCAGTTTTACGATGCGCCATGGAGATTACTGGGCTATTTCTTTACCAAAGGTATATTCCAAACTGAATGACATCGGCAGCCATGCAAAAGTAGGCCATGTGTAATGTAGTGAGTGTGACTTGCCTAAAAAGCATTGTTCCCTGCACAGGCAGAGACACACATAGTCGACATATGTGGGATTAGAACTCCTACCTATTTTATCACCCTACAGCATTACACAGTAACAGGATGCCCCACTGAGATTAGTGGGTTATTTATTTCTCAAAGGTGTATTTCAAACTGAATGACATCAGCAGCCTTGTCAATGTAGGCCATTTGTAATGTAGTGAGTGTGACTAGCCTAAAAAGTATTGTTCCCTACACAGACAGAGACACACACAGTTGCCATGTCTGGGATTAGAACTCATACCTAATTAGTTTATCATACTACAGCATTACACAGTTATAGGACATGCCACAGAGATTACTGGGCTATTCCTTTCCCAAAGGTGTATTTCAAACTGAACAACATCAGCAGGCTTGTCAAAGTAGGGCTATGGGGAGGGCAGCATGTGTGCATCGGCCAATGCCCATTCATCTAGAGGTGGAAACACCACACTCAGGCACACGCATGTTTATATTCCGCAGGTACATGTATACAACTGCTAGATGACTACTGCCTTGTACAGTCATGTTGCACAGCTAGCACTTGTGCCACAGAGTCTTTAATACTGTGGGATACCAGTGGCTAATTTCTACAGTGAGTGACATTTACACATCCTGTGGTTGTAGCCATTTGGCTGTGTGCTGGCTGGGACAGGCCTCATGATGGAAGGCTCTCTTTCACTGTCACTCTCTTCCACACATCTATGCATGTGTACTTTTGGCATATTATAGTGTGTTGTCCTTGGATATATGTGTGTATTCCCATCCAATGTGTATGCAAAGCATGACTGGTGCATACTGAGGAGTGTATGCACTAACATCTTCAACTGTCAGATATAGGTTCATAGGTTCATAGATTGGTACTAGGCTAACTGCCCTTGTGGGCCATTTTCAGCCTAGCCAGTTACCCCATGTGAGAATCAAACCCTGTACCTTATATTTGTAAGGTAAACACCTTAACCATTATGCCAACCTCCCACCCAAAAGGTTGCTACTCCCCAAGGAGACACACACACACACAGTTGGCAAGTGCAGGATTCAAACCCCTACCTAATTACATTATAATTCTACAGCAGTACACATTTACACAACACGCTATACACATTACCATGTATGCATAATGTATGGAAGAGGATATAATAATAGAGGGGGTTGGAGCATGGGCAGCATGGAATATGCAAAGTCCAACACAGCTGTGTGCACATACTATCCCTGGCTTCAAACACAAAAATGTATGGTCCACTGTTGTTGGCAGACATGGGCTTCATTTATTTAAGTGTGTGAGCTTGCCCAGTATGACCTATCAGTATGTTGTTGTCTGACATTGCCTTCATTTCTCTAAGTGTGTGACCATGCCCAGTATGCCCTTCTGTATTGCATGTGTGTATCCATTCCAGGTAGTTTGTATTCCAGTGCAGACTTTTGTGTTCTACACCTACAGGTAGCAAACTGTTTCTGCAGGATATCTGTAGATCAGTTGGCAATATGGGGTCAAACTGTGCAAGGGATAGTGTGTACTGTAGGTGATTGTGTCCGTGTTGCTTCTGCTACATGGTACTGGTGATAGCAGAGATATTCAGACGTGTGCACTGTTATATACTGTGATGTTTTATGTCCTCAAGTACTGTCAGGTGGACATTTTTGCTCTCATTGATGCCCTGGGGAACACAGGGTGAATGCAGCTGTGTCCAGTATTGTGGTCAAACTCCTACATAGTCATGGCAAGTTATGCCATTCTGCAGGGGGTGCTGCAGACACTTGCTGCTGAGTCTGTGTATCCAATTTAGCACCTTTGCACAGTGATAGCAGAGGATCCCATACTTGTAAATCCATCAATGTGACAGTATGGCCTTATCTTGCTGTGGCAATACCTCACAGCTGTACAGATTCACGCAGGTTACCCAGAGGCAGGGGTTATAAGTCAGGACATTACCCCTATTGTGGTCTATGGGCAGGTTTGTAGCCACCCATTTTTGTGTTTGAAGCCAGGGATAGTATGTGCACACAGCTGTGTTGGACTTTGCATATTCCATGCTGCCCATGCTCCAACCCCCTCTATTATTATATCCTCTTCCATACATTATGCATACATTCTCTGATACTTTCCCTATAGTTATCACCTCATCACAGCTGTGTTTTGGTGTTGGTCCACAGTTTATGCAGTGGGACATGGTGGACATGTTACTGTGGTTTGTCCACATGGCCTTGCATATGGTTATTTGGGTGTCCATGACATAACATACATTGGCAGTATGGGTGAGATGCAGGCCTTTGGTGGAGGCCTGTAGGCCATTTGGTGGTGATGCAGGGCAGCTGTAGCAGGCCGTTGCATTCTGTCAGTCCTACAGCCCCAGACTGCCATACATTATTTTCCCCTGAGGTGACAGGGTAGGTATGCTAGATGTTCATGTCAATACTTTCTATCAGCATTGATCAGGTGGTGTGGATGCTGGCAGGGTGCTGCTTACAGGTAGGGACACACCTGCATGGGACACCTTCACTGCATGCTGCATTCTTTCGCTATTGCCATACACAGGTGGAGGTCATATTGTATCCATTCCCAACAACAGGGATGCGACCGGAGACGTACTGTGGGTGGTGTTTGGGTGAGCTGGGTGCATGTGTGCTATGGACTCTACTTGCATCTGACGCACAGATATGCATGGGGCATTCCAGTTATGCTGGCTTGTGCAGGGACATCAGCCATTTCCCAATACATCAGTCCTATCACCTTTGTGATCTGCAAGTGTTTGGCCAGACGACACCGGTATTCCCTACTACAAACCCAGATAATGTGAGGCATACCTGAATGTACAATTCCAAGGGTGTGTCCATTTCACAGTTACACATTATATACTGCATGTCTAGGGTACTTTCCCCTGCGTACTGCTTATATATCTAGCACAACAGTTATGCCATATCCATCTTTCAGATGGTGACACATATTACTGCCATACATTTACAATGGCTTACTGCTAGCATGTGCTATACTGGGAAGCATTGTCTTTGGCACTGCAGTTGTGAGGTCTTGGCCCTGTCATCGGCAGTAGTGGGCAATGGCCACCAGGTCAAACCTCAACATGCATACATACTGACCACTCTCACACAATATGAAACACACATCAACTTAATACACACATGCCTCCATATTGTACAAATGCTACAATCTATCCTGCTACCTTGGCCACCTCAGGTCATCTGTGCTCCACTGGTATTATACCTACACATACATGTTACTACATGTCTACCTCAGATTGGAGAGGGGCACACCTGACTGTTACTACATTTCTACATAAGATTGGGGGCCGCCTGACTGTTACTACATTTCTACTTAGGATTGGGGGCTCACAGTTCACTGTTTCTACATAGGATTGGGAAGCACACCTGACATTTACTATATTTCTACTTAGGAATGGGGGGCACACGTGATTGTTACTACATTTCTACACAGGATTAGGGGAGGACACACCTGACTGTTTCTACATTTCTACATAGGATTGGGGCACACCTGACTGTTACTACATTTCTACTAAGGATTATGGGGTCTCACCTGATTGTAACAACGTGTCTACATCAAACTGGGGGTGATACACCAGACTGCTACTACATTTCTACACAGGATTGGGGGGGGGGGCACCTGACATTTGTACGCATTTGCTATGACTGTACTGATATGTCAGGTACTCCATTTCACTTTGTATTCTAACTTATTATGCTGATTAGAGGCATATCAGTGTACTACAGTTCTTAGATTTGATTGACCTACATATCGGTTTCTGATGTCCTATCCTTCAGAACTAACATTCCACTGGCTGACCTTCTGTAGTCTATCTGTGTAGGCCTGGGGGGGAGGTTACCCATAGCCATCATTCAGAAGCCTTAACACGGCCTTTGTTTGTCTTTGTCTACACCTGTCCTGCTGGCTGAGACTGTTGTTGGGTATGTGAACCTCCCTGACTGGCATGTGTGTGTTATATGGACACACATGTGGCCCAGCACATTTCCTGCAGAGGGTTTTGTCACCATGTGTAGTACTGGCTACTATGGTGACACCAGTGTTTATTACAAATCTCATGATCCCACTACAGGTATCTACTATCTGCTGGCATCCCATTCAGCCACCCAATTCCCTTGCATGCTCACATCCATACCATAGATACAAGTAACAACACATACTACTCCATTCAGCAATTGGTTAGGAGAGTGACTTACCATGTGGGTGTGCCAGTATTGAGGATGGCGCTGGAGGGCTGCCTATGTTGGATGCACATAGTACACTCCCTATACATGGTTGAACACAGGTAGTGTCATGTTTGGTATCCCTTTTACTGTATGTGCAAGTCAGAGACTGGTGTCATACCCTGGGTCCCTCCTGTGTCAGTGTATGTGCTATGAATTGCCTCTTTGCCAAGGCCAGGGCATACTGCACAAGCCTCCTTCTGCCTACTGGGGCAGGCTCAGGTTGTTCCTCTTCTGAGTCACTCTTTGCTTGTGTAGGCCTTGGCAATAGTGAGGGGCTGTGTGGCCCTGTCCCATGCTGTTCCTGCTGCAGCTGTTTCCACAGTATCATATTGTGTGGCATGGCACATATGATGACAATTTGAGTACATGTAGCTGGGGAGTACTGCAAGGCTCCACTGGATGTGCCCAGGCACTGGAACCATGACATGAGCATCCCAAACACATGCTCTATTACAACTCTGGTCTGTGCATGTGCCTCATTATGGAGTTCTTGTTCGGGTGTGTGTGCATTTCTGATGGGTATCATCAGTCACGGCTCCATTGCGTAACCACCATCCCCCATTAGATGACCATAAGGGATTCCCTACTGGCAAATTCCTGGTACAGCTGCGTCAGATGCCAGATGTGGGAATCATGATAGCTTCCAGGGCAGCCAGCAGATACATTCATTATTATGCCCTGGGCATTGTACATGACCTGGCATTTGATGGAGGGGGAGCCCTTGCGGTTCATGTAGACCATACCCTGCTCACGGGGTGGTGCTTTGATGCATATGTGCATGCAGTCTATAGCACCCATTACCGCAGGGTATTCTGCCATTTGGTGGAAGAGATGCATATTGCTGGCCAACTCCTCATGGGTGTTGGGGAAATATACTTGCTCACCGGCATGTGCTGACATGGCATCCAGGAACTGGTGGAGTACCCTGGATGCTGATGCCTGTGAGATCCTCATGATATCCCCAGTTGTCCTTTGTAAGGTTCCTGTAGCTAGTATTCTTAGGCCTACACATACCTCGGTATCCACTGGGATGGTTTTCCCTCTGTTAATTCTGTGTGTGAGGTGTGGCCGGCAGAGCTCAACAATTTGCTGTAGGAGGTCCCTGTCCACCCTATAGCACTCCACTATCTCCAGCACATGTAGCTCCTGGTAGGTTACCCTGAGTCTGTACACTGTTCTCCATCTCCTCACTGTGGGTTGATCAACAGCATTCACATCCTCATCACCCTCAGCCTCTTCCACATGTTGATGTATGATAGCTATTGCAGCCCCTATCATTTTGTTGTTTTTGTTTGTTAAAATTCCCCCACTTGTATACACCGGTGGTGTAAAGTATGTGGGGAAAAAAACAGTGGGAAAGGTATTTGCATAGTTTATAGTAGTGTTCTGGGTTGGGCTAGTCTGCTGCCTGTGTAATTGGCTGATTCTGATACATTTCACCTGCCAGATATGCTAGTTTTCCTAGATTACCTTCCTACTGCTGTTTTCCTTTCCCATTGCCTTCCTGTTTAAGCCTGGGTGTGCGCCGCACAAGCACAGTGCTCAAATGTGCACAGAGCTGCTATTTCCTGGTTTACTTTTTTTCCCTTTAAAACCAGGTGCATGGTGCTCACACCCGCTTAGGCAATGTAAAGAGTGCTAGGCAGCCACAGACACACCCCCCTTGCTTAGCTCTGCTAAGCTAAGAGCAAACCCGAGCCACAGGTCTCTAATCCACTTACAGTATGCCTGACAGACCACCCCCCTGTCATGTCAGCTAACTCCTAGGCTTGCACCAAGCTACTCCAGCTCTTACACTGTTGGGTGCTGACTAGCATGCAGGGGAAATCCTGGATTCAGTATCATTCCCCTCATTTGCATAGGATTGCCTGCTGATGCATAGTTACAGGTCCCACACTGAGCCTCTCCCCTTAGCAACCACTATTCACTGGCCATGTTGTTTTTTGCCTACCATTGAGTGTAATGGCAAAATATTGATTTTGGTTAGAATGCTTATTTTAGTTTTTTTTTTTTTTTCACCCGATCCTATTTGCGTGTTGCTGCCCTATGCTTAAACAGCCGAGATCAGCTAAAAAAAAATAACTTATTTTTGAAACTGTTTTCCAAGCCAATGGCCATATATTTGGCCATTGGCATGCTTTCCACATAATATCCACCCTTTATTTGGAGCTGTCATGGCTCCGTTTTGTAGTTTGGAGGAATGTACTTGGTTACTAACCGAGTACATTTCTGCAGATTACACTAGTCTTGCACGGCTGGCTTCCGGCTTCCTGGATCACAAATTCACCTCATTTGCATGGATTTCATCTGCAAATGGGGTAATTTGCATACAGGAGCTGAGTCCATGCAGGACTAGTGCAGGAGCACTCTTGCACGTCCCTACAGCTTATTCCTGTATCGCACAGCAGATATATTGCCTGATGGAGCTCCTGCACTAGTCCTGCACATCATGCAGGGCTTGCTGAATCTAGGGTAAGTGCTTTCATTCTTTAATTTGTTAAAAACAGAACTTCATCAGAATCTCAGATGCTGATCACTTTATGTTCTTATCAAATTAAAGAAAGAAAGTGCTTAGTCTTGAATAGTAGAGTGTCTCCTTTCTGTCAAATTGTAGATCATGTTTTGAAGTTATGGGGTTTGTTCATTCTATGCCAGTTTTGTGGTTTTATACCCTTTTTGATTTAGTATGCACTGCATGACACAGAAT
This sequence comes from Protopterus annectens, assembly GCF_019279795.1. Taxonomy (NCBI): domain Eukaryota; kingdom Metazoa; phylum Chordata; order Ceratodontiformes; family Protopteridae; genus Protopterus; species Protopterus annectens. Next base: position 52,454,193 of record NC_056746.1, read on the forward strand.
ATTGCATGTATGTCAAAACCAAAGCAGAACAGCAAATATGCAATATCTTCTGCCCTCATTGAGGCTCCTGGTAAGTGTGGAATCTGTTTGAAAAAACAACTGCTTAGGTCTATATGCAAGTAGTTATATGTCTCTAAGATGAGACTCATCACATTCTCCCTTTCATCCAAAAAATGTATTTGCTGGTGAATACATGATCTAAATGACAAGTCAACTGTAACTGATGACCTATAATTTTATCCCCCCACCCCCATCCACACAAAATTCTACAGCTAGCCATTCAGGACTAAAGTATTCATAAACTCATCTTTGCTATAAAACATTTTTTTGTAATTATTAAGTTTTCATATAACATAAGTATGTGTTTTACAGTATACATTATGAAGCATGTATGTGACCTAACCCACCATGCCCTACTCAAGTCATGCAACTACCTACATCTGAGATATATTTACAAATGCAATCAATGCCTTTCACATAGAAATGCAGTCCCGTGATTAAGAAAAGTCACATACATATAGGCATCTCTTAAGTATGTGTACAGTCAGTCTTAAATCACTATACCTGAATTTAGCATGTTCATAGCTAAATTCTGCTGTGGCAGTGACAGTTAACCAATAGAGTTTAGCATTTTAACCTTTATTTTATTTTGGGTTTGATTTTCATGTTGTACTGGTCAATCATAAGAGTGCCTAAATTCCAGCATGCCAATATATCACAAGTCATAACATTTTTCCTCAAACAAACCATGACTTTAACCAACACCATAAAGCATATCAGAGGTGTATTTTCCGATGTTAAAATATTTTGAATTAATTATCACATATGTGTAAGTCCTGCTAAGTACTTCAGCACAAAATCAGGCATTAAATTCAGTGTTCTGTGCACAGCCTTCCTAAAGTTAGCAGCTCTCCAATAGATATTCCACTAGTGTATGTTTTAAACCACCCCTCTCTCTCTCTCTCTCTCTGTTTCTCAACTCAAACTTTTCCTATTCCTTTTTAAGCAATCAGCTATCATTTCTTTGCCTAAGATGATATCAGTAAGGAGCCACATATTTATCACTGTGAATTGCAACAAAAGACCTACTGCCACTGACTGCTGCAGCTATATTCCTCCTAAAGCCCCTTTTCTTTAAAATTGTTAAATTCCACCACAGTCATCATTATGGTTAATACTCTCAGATAGAGAAATTTCTTTTTGTCTCAGAAGTATAAAAATTAAGCACTCACACTTTAACCAACTAGCTGCAATCAGCTCTCAACTGATATATGTATATATATATATATATATATACACAATGAATTCAATGGAAGGCTTCAGCACTAAGCTAGAGTAGCAGAGTTCCCTGAAAACAAATGCATTTGGTTAAAAAGCAATGTTAGAGCTACTTATTTCCCAAATAATTTGTTTTTACTGCTTTGTAACATAATTTGTTGTATTGGTATTTAGAATGCTCATTCATTTTATCATCATGCAAGGTAAAATTTTGTGATGTGAGCTGTCTGCATTGTTGCAACTGTACATTTTACCTGCCCAGTGCAATGTAATAATGTGCTGTGTCTATATCTTCAGCTCACTTGTTGTAGACTTAGTGGAATGAACTGCTTGCATTTTGTTAGTGTTCATGTATTTATTATGAGTCTTTCAGGAAGCCAGGGCAATGGCTGAATAAGTTCTAATGAACCCCCCCAAAGAAAAAGGAAGAAAGGATAGGTTTGAAACTTTAGTTACTGAGCATTTGTAACATGTACAAATGTGTTTTATGATAGTGTGCAATTTGATGCAAGTCATACCTCTGAAAGTCTTAGCTCAAGAAATCTGGACAAAGTCTGAAATAACTGGGGAGGATAACGGCCCAACAATTTGGACAGATTTTATATATTGCTCTTTTATATTTAGAAAGTTACTAGAACAACAGGTTTTGTGCCAGCATGCATTTTCTGAAAGATATTAAGTCTAAAACTGAAATGTATGTCAGTAGGCAGGAAATACAATCCTCATTGATGTGCATGAAAACCTCAGATTTTATGAGGAACACTCCAGAAATATATAACAAAAATCTGGACATTCTGCAAAAATCTGGATAGTTGAAAGGTATGACGAAAGTTTTGTACTACTTCTTTAAACTAAATATTTTAATAATATGTATTTTTCTTTTTTGGCAATTTGTATCATTTGACTTCAGGAAGTATTATAATGCAGTGTAAATTGTATTGCACATAGTTTCTGGTGAAGTTATATTGTACTAAATCGAGATTGAAAGCACTTATATTGCTTTCAATAAAATCCCTGGAGGTTTTTCTCTTAGGTTGATATTTTTTATTTATACATTTTAAAAGCATTTTACATTGACCTGAAGTGTTTTTTTTTCTGTTTTAAACTTGCTAATAAATGGTCTACTGTCAGTATTATTTAACAGAAATAAACACTTAGAACGATAGCATCACCATAACCTCACAAGCTTATTAAACAAGTAACTAAGCGTTTTGTCCATATTTTTTTAGACTTTGTCATAGTTGTTCTACACAGTAAAACACTCACAATATATAACCCCCTCCACCAACCAGCTGCAAGCTACTTAGTTGTTTAATTGTTGAGTTAAATGTTAAAGTTAAAATGTGCTATTTTAGCATATAGGTCATCTTTGTGAAAAACATTCAACACTAAAACCCTGCAATATTACATAATAGTTCAACTTAAGAACTTAAAACACAACTTAACAAACTGTTGTTATGTTAAAATCATTGTTATACCTGTTGTTATGTTATTGTCAAATAAAGTTTTAAAATCTTTAGAGCTTGTCAGCTCTCATTTTAACTCACTGGAAATAGAGGTGCTTTCATTCAAACAAGCAAGCAGCCTCTGAGGCTTGTTCTCAGTCGCCATATTAATTCTTTAAATTCCAGAATGATTTTGTAGTACAGAGTGTGTGTATGTACATTTAAGAAGCATTTCAGGTGTAAGCACATGCATATAAATAGTGAGCACGTGCAGGCAGCAGTGCCATTTTGAGAGAACAGCCAGAGTGTTAACATGTATGAGTGTGATAGTCAGTCTATTTACAAGTTTATTTAAGTTTAAGTTACAAAGTCTCATTCCTGATGTGTTTGTATATAATAAAGCTGCTTGAATTGAACCCACAACCAGTTGTCTGTTTTATCCTGACCAGACGAGAGACAGTTTTCAATATCACCACCTCTGACTGACATCCCTACTTTATCAATGATAAAAAATAAAAAGTTTATAATTATCACATTGAATACAGTATCTATAGAGACCATTAGTTAATTTAACCACTCTGGAATTATTGCAATTACATCTACTTGGGCAGACACGTGTCCTGTCATATCCCTCTACCACAGTGTATGGTCCTTCATAAATAAATCTACAGTACCTCCAACTTCCACACTTAGTCATCCAATTTGGAGTGTCTGCACCATATTTCATGTTCATATTAGCTTCCAAAATATTTTCATTGACTTTCCTTTGCTGAATATAAACTTAGGTTATCAACTTAATTTCATAAGTGAAAATTATATTCTAATTCTTCTTTATTGAATCAACATATTTATAGACATTGCTACTGTATGTAATAACCATCAGTGGGTTGTCCAGATTTTTATGTCACTCCTTTAGCTACACTACCTCTGTAAATACATAAAATATGATCTCCATCTATAGGTTTCAAAATGACTGCAAATCTGTCTCTTCATCCCTCTAAAATTTAATTTTGACATCCAATACAATGGATGCTGGATATCATCTGTCTAAAAATAAACTACATAGGTAACCCAGGTCTTCTTTAAAGGTCTCGTCCGCTGTAATTAATCTAGAAAGGTGCACCATTTGGCCTTTGACTATTCCTTTCTTTTGGTGCATGGAGTGGCAGCTCATGAACTGTAAACTTTTTTTTTTATTTTTTATTTAACATTTGTTTACCGAGAAAATCTGACTTGGAATGAAACCAATTTTCAGCGGATGCCCTGGGAGAAATGCTCCAGAATATGTTAAATAAGAATGTGAAAAAGTTTTCTTATGATACATAGTCAAAGTGTAACCTTTCTCTAAGTGTGTGACCATGCCCAGTATGCCCTTCTGTATTGCATGTGTGTATCCATTCCAGGTAGTTTGTATTCCAGTGCAGACTTTTGTGTTCTACACCTACAGGTAGCAAACTGTTTCTGCAGGATATCTGTAGATCAGTTGGCAATATGGGGTCAAACTGTGCAAGGGATAGTGTGTACTGTAGGTGATTGTGTCCGTGTTGCTTCTGCTACATGGTACTGGTGATAGCAGAGATATTCAGACGTGTGCACTGTTATATACTGTGATGTTTTATGTCCTCAAGTACTGTCAGGTGGACATTTTGCTCTCATTGATGCCCTGGGGAACACAGGGTGAATGCAGCTGTGTCCAGTATTGTGGTCAAACTCCTACATAGTCATGGCAAGTTATGCCATTCTGCAGGGGGTGCTGCAGACACTTGCTGCTGAGTCTGTGTATCCAATTTAGCACCTTTGCACAGTGATGGCAGAGGATCCCATACTTGTAAATCCATCAATGTGACAGTATGGCCTTATCTTGCTGTGGCAATACCTCACAGCTGTACAGATTCACAGGTTACCCAGAGGCAGGGGTTATAAGTCAGGACATTACCCCTATTGTGGTCTATGGGCAGGTTTGTAGCCACCCATTTTTGTGTTTGAAGCCAGGGATAGTATGTGCACACAGCTGTGTTGGACTTTGCATATTCCATGCTGCCCATGCTCCAACCCCCTCTATTATTATATCCTCTTCCATACATTATGCATACATTCTCTGATACTTTCCTATAGTTATCACCTCATCACAGCTGTGTTTTGGTGTTGGTCCACAGTTTATGCAGTGGGACATGGTGGACATGTTACTGTGGTTTGTCCACATGGCCTTGCATATGGTTATTTGGGTGTCCATGACATAACATACATTGGCAGTATGGGTGAGATGCAGGCCTTTGGTGGAGGCCTGTAGGCCATTTGGTGGTGATGCAGGGCAGCTGTAGCAGGCGTTGCATTCTGTCAGTCCTACAGCCCCAGACTGCCATACATTATTTTCCCCTGAGGTGACAGGGTAGGTATGCTAGATGTTCATGTCAATACTTTCTATCAGCATTGATCAGGTGGTGTGGATGCTGGCAGGGTGCTGCTTACAGGTAGGGACACACCTGCATGGGACACCTTCACTGCATGCTGCATTCTTTCGCTATTGCCATACACAGGTGGAGGTCATATTGTATCCATTCCCAACAACAGGGATGCGACCGGAGACGTACTGTGGGTGGTGTTTGGGTGAGCTGGGTGCATGTGTGCTATGGACTCTACTTGCATCTGACGCACAGATATGCATGGGGCATTCCAGTTATGCTGGCTTGTGCAGGGACATCAGCCATTTCCCAATACATCAGTCCTATCACCTTTGTGATCTGCAAGTGTTTGGCCAGACGACACCGGTATTCCCTACTACAAACCCAGATAATGTGAGGCATACCTGAATGTACAATTCCAAGGGTGTGTCCATTTCACAGTTACACATTATATACTGCATGTCTAGGGTACTTTCCCTGCCTACTGCTTATATATCTAGCACAACAGTTATGCCATATCCATCTTTCAGATGGTGACACATATTACTGCCATACATTTACAATGGCTTACTGCTAGCATGTGCTATACTGGGAAGCATTGTCTTTGGCACTGCAGTTGTGAGGTCTTGGCCCTGTCATCGGCAGTAGTGGGCAATGGCCACCAGGTCAAACCTCAACATGCATACATACTGACCACTCTCACACAATATGAAACACACATCAACTTAATACACACATGCCTCCATATTGTACAAATGCTACAATCTATCCTGCTACCTTGGCCACCTCAGGTCATCTGTGCTCCACTGGTATTATACCTACACATACATGTTACTACATGTCTACCTCAGATTGGAGAGGGGCACACCTGACTGTTACTACATTTCTACATAAGATTGGGGGGGCACGCCTGACTGTTACTACATTTCTACTTAGGATTGGGGGCTCACAGTTCACTGTTTCTACATAGGATTGGGAAGCACACCTGACATTTACTATATTTCTACTTAGGAATGGGGGGCACACGTGATTGTTACTACATTTCTACACAGGATTAGGGGAGGGACACACCTGACTGTTTCTACATTTCTACATAGGATTGGGGGGGCACACCTGACTGTTACTACATTTCTACTAAGGATTATGGGGTCTCACCTGATTGTAACAACGTGTCTACATCAAACTGGGGGTGATACACCAGACTGCTACTACATTTCTACACAGGATTGGGGGGGGGGGCACCTGACATTTGTACGCATTTGCTATGACTGTACTGATATGTCAGGTACTCCATTTCACTTTGTATTCTAACTTATTATGCTGATTAGAGGCATATCAGTGTACTACAGTTCTTAGATTTGATTGACCTACATATCGGTTTCTGATGTCCTATCCTTCAGAACTAACATTCCACTGGCTGACCTTCTGTAGTCTATCTGTGTAGGCCTGGGGGGGAGGTTACCCATAGCCATCATTCAGAAGCCTTAACACGGCCTTTGTTTGTCTTTGTCTACACCTGTCCTGCTGGCTGAGACTGTTGTTGGGTATGTGAACCTCCTGACTGGCGTGTGTGTGTTATATGGACACACATGTGGCCCAGCACATTTCCTGCAGAGGGTTTTGTCACCATGTGTAGTACTGGCTACTATGGTGACACCAGTGTTTATTACAAATCTCATGATCCCACTACAGGTATCTACTATCTGCTGGCATCCCATTCAGCCACCCAATTCCCTTGCATGCTCACATCCATACCATAGATACAAGTAACAACACATACTACTCCATTCAGCAATTGGTTAGAGAGTGACTTACCATGTGGGTGTGCCAGTATTGAGGATGGCGCTGGAGGGCTGCCTATGTTGGATGCACATAGTACACTCCTATACATGGTTGAACACAGGTAGTGTCATGTTTGGTATCCCTTTACTGTATGTGCAAGTCAGAGACTGGTGTCATACCCTGGGTCCCTCCTGTGTCAGTGTATGTGCTATGAATTGCCTCTTTGCCAAGGCCAGGGCATACTGCACAAGCCTCCTTCTGCCTACTGGGGCAGGCTCAGGTTGTTCCTCTTCTGAGTCACTCTTTGCTTGTGTAGGCCTTGGCAATAGTGAGGGGCTGTGTGGCCCTGTCCCATGCTGTTCCTGCTGCAGCTGTTTCCACAGTATCATATTGTGTGGCATGGCACATATGATGACAATTTGAGTACATGTAGCTGGGGAGTACTGCAAGGCTCCACTGGATGTGCCCAGGCACTGGAACCATGACATGAGCATCCCAAACACATGCTCTATTACAACTCTGGTCTGTGCATGTGCCTCATTATGGAGTTCTTGTTCGGGTGTGTGTGCATTTCTGATGGGTATCATCAGTCACGGCTCCATTGCGTAACCACCATCCCCCATTAGATGACCATAAGGGATTCCCTACTGGCAAATTCCTGGTACAGCCAAGGCCAGATGCCAGATGTGGGAATCATGATAGCTTCCAGGGCAGCCAGCAGATACATTCATTATTATGCCCTGGGCATTGTACATGACCTGGCATTTGATGGAGGGGGAGCCCTTGCGGTTCATGTAGACCATACCCTGCTCACGGGTGGTGCTTTGATGCATATGTGCATGCAGTCTATAGCACCCATTACCGCAGGGTATTCTGCCATTTGGTGGAAGAGATGCATATTGCTGGCCAACTCCTCATGGGTGTTGGGGAAATATACTTGCTCACCGGCATGTGCTGACATGGCATCCAGGAACTGGTGGAGTACCCTGGATGCTGATGCCTGTGAGATCCTCATGATATCCCCAGTTGTCCTTTGTAAGGTTCCTGTAGCTAGTATTCTTAGGCCTACACATACCTCGGTATCCACTGGGATGGTTTTCCCTCTGTTAATTCTGTGTGTGAGGTGTGGCCGGCAGAGCTCAACAATTTGCTGTAGGAGGTCCCTGTCCACCCTATAGCACTCCACTATCTCCAGCACATGTAGCTCCTGGTAGGTTACCCTGAGTCTGTACACTGTTCTCCATCTCCTCACTGTGGGTTGATCAACAGCATTCACATCCTCATCACCCTCAGCCTCTTCCACATGTTGATGTATGATAGCTATTGCAGCCCCTATCATTTTGTTGTTTTTGTTTGTTAAAATTCCCCCACTTGTATACACCGGTGGTGTAAAGTATGTGGAAAAAAACAGTGGGAAAGGTATTTGCATAGTTTATAGTAGTGTTCTGGGTTGGGCTAGTCTGCTGCCTGTGTAATTGGCTGATTCTGATACATTTCACCTGCCAGATATGCTAGTTTTCCTAGATTACCTTCCTACTGCTGTTTTCCTTTCCCATTGCCTTCCTGTTTAAGCCTGGGTGTGCGCCGCACAAACACAGTGCTCAAATGTGCACAGAGCTGCTATTTCCTGGTTTACTTTTTTTCCCTTTAAAACCAGGTGCATGGTGCTCACACCCGCTTAGGCAATGTAAAGAGTGCTAGGCAGCCACAGACACACCCCCCTTGCTTAGCTCTGCTAAGCTAAGAGCAAACCCGAGCCACAGGTCTCTAATCCACTTACAGTATGCCTGACAGACCACCCCCCTGTCATGTCAGCTAACTCCTAGGCTTGCACCAAGCTACTCCAGCTCTTACACTGTTGGGTGCTGACTAGCATGCAGGGGAAATCCTGGATTCAGTATCATTCCCCTCATTTGCATAGGATTGCCTGCTGATGCATAGTTACAGGTCCCACACTGAGCCTCTCCCCTTAGCAACCACTATTCACTGGCCATGTTGTTTTTTGCCTACCATTGAGTGTAATGGCAAAATATTGATTTTGGTTAGAATGCTTATTTTAGTTTTTTTTTTTTTTTCACCCGATCCTATTTGCGTGTTGCTGCCCTATGCTTAAACAGCCGAGATCAGCTAAAAAAAAATAACTTATTTTTGAAACTGTTTTCCAAGCCAATGGCCATATATTTGGCCATTGGCATGCTTTCCACATAATATCCACCCTTTATTTGGAGCTGTCATGGCTCCGTTTTGTAGTTTGGAGGAATGTACTTGGTTACTAACCGAGTACATTTCTGCAGATTACACTAGTCTTGCACGGCTGGCTTCCGGCTTCCTGGATCACAAATTCACCTCATTTGCATGGATTTCATCTGCAAATGGGGTAATTTGCATACAGGAGCTGAGTCCATGCAGGACTAGTGCAGGAGCACTCTTGCACGTCCCTACAGCTTATTCCTGTATCGCACAGCAGATATATTGCCTGATGGAGCTCCTGCACTAGTCCTGCACATCATGCAGGGCTTGCTGAATCTAGGGGTAAGTGCTTTCATTCTTTAATTTGTTAAAAACAGAACTTCATCAGAATCTCAGATGCTGATCACTTTATGTTCTTATCAAATTAAAGAAAGAAAGTGCTTAGTCTTGAATAGTAGAGTGTCTCCTTTCTGTCAAATTGTAGATCATGTTTTGAAGTTATGGGGTTTGTTCATTCTATGCCAGTTTTGTGGTTTTATACCCTTTTTGATTTAGTATGCACTGCATGACACAGAATATTGCATGTATGTCAAAACCAAAGCAGAACAGCAAATATGCAATATCTTCTGCCCTCATTGAGGCTCCTGGTAAGTGTGGAATCTGTTTGAAAAAACAACTGCTTAGGTCTATATGCAAGTAGTTATATGTCTCTAAGATGAGACTCATCACATTCTCCCTTTCATCCAAAAATGTATTTGCTGGTGAATACATGATCTAAATGACAAGTCAACTGTAACTGATGACCTATAATTTTATCCCCCCACCCCCATCCACACAAAATTCTACAGCTAGCCATTCAGGACTAAAGTATTCATAAACTCATCTTTGCTATAAAACATTTTTTTGTAATTATTAAGTTTTCATATAACATAAGTATGTGTTTTACAGTATACATTATGAAGCATGTATGTGACCTAACCCACCATGCCCTACTCAAGTCATGCAACTACCTACATCTGAGATATATTTACAAATGCAATCAATGCCTTTCACATAGAAATGCAGTCCCGTGATTAAGAAAAGTCACATACATATAGGCATCTCTTAAGTATGTGTACAGTCAGTCTTAAATCACTATACCTGAATTTAGCATGTTCATAGCTAAATTCTGCTGTGGCAGTGACAGTTAACCAATAGAGTTTAGCATTTTAACCTTTATTTTATTTTGGGTTTGATTTTCATGTTGTACTGGTCAATCATAAGAGTGCCTAAATTCCAGCATGCCAATATATCACAAGTCATAACATTTTTCCTCAAACAAACCATGACTTTAACCAACACCATAAAGCATATCAGAGGTGTATTTTCCGATGTTAAAATATTTTGAATTAATTATCACATATGTGTAAGTCCTGCTAAGTACTTCAGCACAAAATCAGGCATTAAATTCAGTGTTCTGTGCACAGCCTTCCTAAAGTTAGCAGCTCTCCAATAGATATTCCACTAGTGTATGTTTTAAACCACCCCTCTCTCTCTCTCTCTCTCTGTTTCTCAACTCAAACTTTTCCTATTCCTTTTTAAGCAATCAGCTATCATTTCTTTGCCTAAGATGATATCAGTAAGGAGCCACATATTTATCACTGTGAATTGCAACAAAAGACCTACTGCCACTGACTGCTGCAGCTATATTCCTCCTAAAGCCCCTTTTCTTTAAAATTGTTAAATTCCACCACAGTCATCATTATGGTTAATACTCTCAGATAGAGAAATTTCTTTTTGTCTCAGAAGTATAAAAATTAAGCACTCACACTTTAACCAACTAGCTGCAATCAGCTCTCAACTGATATATGTATATATATATATATATATACACAATGAATTCAATGGAAGGCTTCAGCACTAAGCTAGAGTAGCAGAGTTCCCTGAAAACAAATGCATTTGGTTAAAAAGCAATGTTAGAGCTACTTATTTCCCAAATAATTTGTTTTTACTGCTTTGTAACATAATTTGTTGTATTGGTATTTAGAATGCTCATTCATTTTATCATCATGCAAGGTAAAATTTTGTGATGTGAGCTGTCTGCATTGTTGCAACTGTACATTTTACCTGCCCAGTGCAATGTAATAATGTGCTGTGTCTATATCTTCAGCTCACTTGTTGTAGACTTAGTGGAATGAACTGCTTGCATTTTGTTAGTGTTCATGTATTTATTATGAGTCTTTCAGGAAGCCAGGGCAATGGCTGAATAAGTTCTAATGAACCCCCCCAAAGAAAAAGGAAGAAAGGATAGGTTTGAAACTTTAGTTACTGAGCATTTGTAACATGTACAAATGTGTTTTATGATAGTGTGCAATTTGATGCAAGTCATACCTCTGAAAGTCTTAGCTCAAGAAATCTGGACAAAGTCTGAAATAACTGGGGAGGATAACGGCCCAACAATTTGGACAGATTTTATATATTGCTCTTTTATATTTAGAAAGTTACTAGAACAACAGGTTTTGTGCCAGCATGCATTTTCTGAAAGATATTAAGTCTAAAACTGAAATGTATGTCAGTAGGCAGGAAATACAATCCTCATTGATGTGCATGAAAACCTCAGATTTTATGAGGAACACTCCAGAAATATATAACAAAAATCTGGACATTCTGCAAAAATCTGGATAGTTGAAAGGTATGACGAAAGTTTTGTACTACTTCTTTAAACTAAATATTTTAATAATATGTATTTTTCTTTTTTGGCAATTTGTATCATTTGACTTCAGGAAGTATTATAATGCAGTGTAAATTGTATTGCACATAGTTTCTGGTGAAGTTATATTGTACTAAATCGAGATTGAAAGCACTTATATTGCTTTCAATAAAATCCCTGGAGGTTTTTCTCTTAGGTTGATATTTTTTATTTATACATTTTAAAAGCATTTTACATTGACCTGAAGTGTTTTTTCTGTTTTAAACTTGCTAATAAATGGTCTACTGTCAGTATTATTTAACAGAAATAAACACTTAGAACGATAGCATCACCATAACCTCACAAGCTTATTAAACAAGTAACTAAGCGTTTTGTCCATATTTTTTTAGACTTTGTCATAGTTGTTCTACACAGTAAAACACTCACAATATATAACCCCCTCCACCAACCAGCTGCAAGCTACTTAGTTGTTTAATTGTTGAGTTAAATGTTAAAGTTAAAATGTGCTATTTTAGCATATAGGTCATCTTTGTGAAAACCATTCAACACTAAAACCCTGCAATATTACATAATAGTTCAACTTAAGAACTTAAAACACAACTTAACAAACTGTTGTTATGTTAAAATCATTGTTATACCTGTTGTTATGTTATTGTCAAATAAAGTTTTAAAATCTTTAGAGCTTGTCAGCTCTCATTTTTAACTCACTGGAAATAGAGGTGCTTTCATTCAAACAAGCAAGCAGCCTCTGAGGCTTGTTCTCAGTCGCCATATTAATTCTTTAAATTCCAGAATGATTTTGTAGTACAGAGTGTGTGTATGTACATTTAAGAAGCATTTCCAGGTGTAAGCACATGCATATAAATAGTGAGCACGTGCAGGCAGCAGTGCCATTTTGAGAGAACAGCCAGAGTGTTAACATGTATGAGTGTGATAGTCAGTCTATTTACAAGTTTATTTAAGTTTAAGTTACAAAGTCTCATTCCTGATGTGTTTGTATATAATAAAGCTGCTTGAATTGAACCCACAACCAGTTGTCTGTTTTATCCTGACCAGACGAGAGACAGTTTTCAATATCACCACCTCTGACTGACATCCCTACTTTATCAATGATAAAAAATAAAAAAAGTTTATAATTATCACATTGAATACAGTATCTATAGAGACCATTAGTTAATTTAACCACTCTGGAATTATTGCAATTACATCTACTTGGGCAGACACGTGTCCTGTCATATCCCTCTACCACAGTGTATGGTCCTTCATAAATAAATCTACAGTACCTCCAACTTCCACACTTAGTCATCCAATTTGGAGTGTCTGCACCATATTTCATGTTCATATTAGCTTCCAAAATATTTTTCATTGACTTTCCTTTGCTGAATATAAACTTAGGTTATCAACTTAATTTCATAAGTGAAAATTATATTCTAATTCTTCTTTATTGAATCAACATATTTATAGACATTGCTACTGTATGTAATAACCATCAGTGGGTTGTCCAGATTTTTTATGTCACTCCTTTAGCTACACTACCTCTGTAAATACATAAAATATGATCTCCATCTATAGGTTTCAAAATGACTGCAAATCTGTCTCTTCATCCCTCTAAAATTTAATTTTTGACATCCAATACAATGGATGCTGGATATCATCTGTCTAAAAATAAACTACATAGGTAACCCAGGTCTTCTTTAAAGGTCTCGTCCGCTGTAATTAATCTAGAAAGGTGCACCATTTGGCCTTTGACTATTCCTTTCTTTTGGTGCATGGAGTGGCAGCTCATGAACTGTAAACTTTTTTTTTTATTTTTTATTTAACATTTGTTTACCGAGAAAATCTGACTTGGAATGAAACCAATTTTCAGCGGATGCCCTGGGAGAAATGCTCCAGAATATGTTAAATAAGAATGTGAAAAAGTTTTCTTATGATACATAGTCAAAGTGTAACCTTTCTACCCAAGATCTTTAGAAGTTGCAACATCTTAATAATTGATTTTAAATAAATTGATACATAAATTAAAAAAAAAAATCGTTGAATCATTTAAATTCACAAAAAATGTCTCCCGTTGCTCTAAAGACACCTTCCATAAAATTAGGATGTCATCCAAGAGTCTAAAGTATGCATGTAATAAAGGGGCAAATTCAAAATTAAATGCAAACAATTCTTACTGTTTAGCAAGAACAGCATTTACATACAATGGGTTGCATGCTACTCCCATTGTCACCCCAGGTAGTTGATGGAAAAACTCTCCCTGAAAATAAATACAGCTGTTGGTCAACACCAATTCCAACAAAGTTGTAAGTTATGAATGTCTGATGTGGAAAAATCATTACACTCATAACACGGACATAAACTATTCCATACCTACAGAGTGGGGTATGACTGTAAATAAATGTACTATATCTACAGTAATAAATTAATCATCTTCTACAAAGTTGGTGGTACTTAAAGTTGCTAACAGGTGCCATGATTCTTTTAACATGCAACCTTTATGTTCAAATAATGTTTTCCATCTCATATTGATATATTTGCTCAGGGGTCCACATTAATACCTGCCTCTCAAGAGCCATTGGAAAGGGATGCAGATATAGTAAATTTATTTACAGTCATACCCACACTGTAGCTATAGAATAGTTTCGTTCCCTGTTGTGTTATGAGTGTAATCATTTTTCCATCTCAGAACATCCAACTTTGTTGGAATTCATTTGGGAAGGGCTCTGTTTCACATGGATGTGAAACCTACTCCAGAGAATGGGAATTCTCTCAGATGCATACCTCTCCCTCCAATATGTCCTATTTAAATCACAAGCAAAGTTTAAATCCTTTGATCTAGTAGTTCTAATGCAGTTCATTTTATGGATGTGTAAAAGGACCATCAGGGCGGGTTCCAAAGACTCCTTGCATGCCAGGCATAAATCACCACTAAGCAAGTTTTGAGATGATATGCATAAGGCATTGTGTTTACATCTTGTAATCTTTTTGTGTGGACATTCCAGTTGTTGCATGTGCCTGGTCAAGTATATAGTGTAGGAAACATATTCAATAAAGTGTCTAATGAGGTAGGGATATAGTGGCATGATGCCTTCTCTGGTCCTAGATGCCCTGCCCTTAATTATACATTGAATAACATGGAATGATTTTCTTACTATGTTGGGCACATGTTGATCAGAAGCCAGGTTATTGTCTACATGAGTGTCTAAATCCCTGACTACTGTGTCTACTTTTACAGATGTTTTATTGATGAGGTATTTTCCTGGGGATGTGGACTTCCTGAAAGGTACTGTTATGCATTTCATGGCAATGAGGTTTAAGCTGTGGCTTTGGCAGCAGTCATTTGTCTGTGTTAAACCTTCCTGTAAAATGTTGGCATCTTGGGGGGATTTCTTTGATTGTTCCCAGCTTGCAATCATCTGCAAACTTGATGAGCCAGAGACCTTTCATACTGGTCTTGACTTCTGAGAAATAAATGCCAAAAAGGAGCAGTATCTGCACAGAGCTCTGGGGGACTCTTCTAGTGACCAATCTCTTTCTGGTGGTGGTCTCTCCAATCCTAACCTCTGGGTCTTATCTGTGAGCCAACTGGCTATCTAGTGGAAATGAACAAATAAGTGGAGCAAGGAATGCTTGAAATAAAAACATGAAACCACTTTCTGCACTGCTAAGAACATAGAACACCAAGACAGGAATACTGACTTTAATAAATGTTAAGTACATTTGTTCCTCTCAATGAGAAACTTCATTAGAACAATCCAAACCTCCATTCATTTCATTTAAAAACCTATAGCCAGAAATCACATGTCAAATACAACCAATTGAAAACTAATAATCAATAAAAAATAAAAAAAAATCACAGAATTTCCTTCTTATTTCACATACAAAATTCTAAAATGTCTATTACTGTGACGTAATAATTATACTTCATAATGCTTAAGTTTTAAAATACAATTAGTGAATCACATTTCATTCAATGGCTATCCAGTGGGTTACATAGGGGTTTAAGACTAATTTCATGGGATTGTTTACAATGCCTGAGTGAGGTATCAAATGCTTTAGCAAGGTCAAGGTAGGCAGTATGCACTGTTGTCCTTCAACCATTGCCTTTGTGACCTTCTCAAAGAAGTCCAGGGTCAGTAGGCATGACCTGCCCTTGACGAAGGCAGACTGGGTTGATTCCAGTGTCTTTCAGATTTCCTCTGTTTTTTTTAAACAAGAAATGTCTTTATTTTTAATCATTTCTATGATAATTCATGGCTTTGCATATATAAATAGTCAGAGTAATGAGTCTGTAGCTCCCGGGATCCATTTATGGCCCCTCTCACACAGTGGGATGACCATTTGAG
>NC_056746.1:52475321-52512821 GCF_019279795.1 Protopterus annectens
CATATAGTCATAGTTATTAATTTATTGTAATGTCTTGTTAATGGGAGAAATGATGTAATGACGCATAGAGTCTAATCTTGAAATAAAGACATGTGTGTCCCAGGTGGGACAACCCAAAAATTGAGAATAGTGTCCTATTGGTCACTCATTTCACCACTGTTTGTGGACTAAATGTTTGGGATGTCTGAGGATATGTAGAGTGAGTCAACCCATGGTATGGGTCTACAGGAGTAGGGAGTGGCCCATGTGTAGTGGTGTGGATACACCATGTATCCAACTGGAGAATGGATGACTGCTGTGTCAGTGAGGTGTTGGGGTGGGTGTTTGGGGAACTAGGATCCATGGGTATATGGGTATATATGCAAATGAAGCAGCACAGCAATAGTGTAGTGGTTTAAGCATAAATAAGCAGTAGTAAGCATGTATAAGCACCAGTAAGCGTGTTAAAGTGTGTTTGCATGGGTGTATGCATTGCCTACACAGATTAAGCGAAGTAGAAGCTAACTGAGTGTAAGAAACTGTAACCACAGGTTACAGACATATACAGATATATATATATATATATATATATATATATATATATATATATATGCAGACATATGTGTATATATATATATATATATATATATATATATATATATATATATATGTATACGTATATATATATATATATATATATATATATATATATATATATATATATATATATATATATATATATACATGTGTGTGTGTGTGTGTGTGTGTGTGTGTGCGCGTAGATATACAAAGATATACAGTTATGATAGGAAACAGCACACAAGAATAACATATGTTCACAAGCTATGCCAATGGAAGTGAGGGGCCCAAGCAAGAAACATGTAGCACATAGCATGACCCCCTCCCCCCCCCAGCCGGACAGAGGAGACATACACACAAACCCACAAACAATGTAAATAGTCCACTGCTCCCCAGACCACAGGCAGGATAGAACTGGGGGAGGTACAGAGTGCACCCATGAAATCTAGTCTTGGAACACAGACAGGAGTGTCCCTTGTGGGACGCCCCAAAAATTGACATTTAACCAAAGGAAGGTGATACGATGTCCATTCTGGCTGGGGTGGGCACATACCCAAAATACAAGGATGGGAAAGCCTGATGACCCATGGGTCGACACAATGTATGACATGGGTCCTGACACATGGAGAGTGGGCAGTGTGTAGTGGTGTGGTTATAACCCTCCTGCACCCACAGTAAGGATGAGTGCTGTAGAGGAGGGGCAGGTGGGGGAACTATGGGTATGCAATTATGTGGCTAGGTGTGCAGGTGTTGGCTGGTGCAGTTGTATTAGGACCACCCCGGGGATGTAAGTTATATTCCGAAATGGGCAGAGCTTACGCCTATACCTCTGAACCCCTAAGAGCAAAACCAGTGGACAGAACATAAACCGTTGGGTGAACAAATAGGGACAGAAAGCACATATTCCACTTACAACCTTAGAAAGCTGATAGAATAATAGGTTATGCATTAGTATGACTCGGCTGAAGGATGTGGGGTCCTAAATCCAATTACTTGTCTGTATTTAATGGTGTCAGTTCCGAGGTACTTGCCAGACAGGTACAGATCGTAAGAGGAACACACCAATAGTATGAAGCAAACTCTGGACAGGCCGTGGATGCTGTACAGTCATCCAGCATGCTTACGCGTAATGGGCTGCCATTCCCGATATGAGTCCCACCACAGCACAGTCCAGTTTATATGGCTAAGTACGGTATAACCATATTTATTTATTTATTTATTTAATTAAATGTGTTGATCGGGAGTGTTCAACTGGACGTAGGTCCATTTTCAGTGGAGGCCCGGGGAGAAAAGCTCCACAGTTAAAATAAACAGACAGTATATACATTGGATTACATAGTGAATAACAATTTACATAGCAATTACTTACAACATATTTCCAGATGAAGAACATAGTACATCAGTAGACAACTAAAATCTGTATCTGTGAAGTGCATACCAGACATTAACAAATGTTACAAGAAGAAGCAGTTTGTGCTGTATAATAAGTACTGGCTTATGAGCATTTGAGCTTGCTATAATCAAGGTAGTTAGTGGAGTGGAAAGAAAGGTAGTGGTTGGATGGGGTGGATGGTATTAGAGTGGGAGTTGCAAGGGCATAGCCAGCATGTTTTTAGTTGCGCTTTTAGTAAAGTTTTGAAGTGGGTGCATGATGGTATGGAGGTAATTGTGGGTGGGAGTGAGTTCCATAATTTGGCTATGGCGCAAGAGAATAGTGCTTCACCAGCAGAGTTATTGGCCTTAGTGATCTGCAAGTGATTTTTGCTGCTGGATCTTAGTGGTCTGGTGGTGCGATAGGGTTGGAGTAGATTCTGGAGGGATGGGACATTTAGTGGATGGTTTACTAGTTTGTGGGTGAGTGAGAGTTGATACCACTGGAGGAGGTGAGGGAGTTCAAGCCAGCCCAGTTCAGCAAGTGAGAGACAGTGGTGACTACGGTAGGATGCCCCTGCGGCGAATTTGGCGATTTTGTTGTAGCAGGTCTCTAGCTTGTTTAGATCACATTGCCTTAGGTTGGTATATATTGGAGAGGCATAAAGTAGGGTGGAGATAAGGTGGGAATTTGCTATTGAAATCTTTGCTGCTTTGGTGAGAAATTGCTTATTTCTGTATAATGCTTCTAGTTTTTTTGTGGACTTTTTTTATAGTCATGGATATGTGAATGTCAAATTTTAGTTTATTGTCTATTTCCACTCCTAGCAATTTGGTGTGTTCAGTTGGGTATATAGTGGTGTTGTCTTTTGCCGTGATGTTAAAGTGAGAGTTGGTTTGAGTATGTTTGGTGGGTTGGAAGATGAGTAGTTTAGTTTTGTTTGGGTTGAGTATTAATCGGGCATCGGATAACCATGTTTCAACAGAGGAAAAGGCTTCCTGTGTGACTTTTTGCAGTTTTGGTATGGACTGGGCTGAGAAGATAATGGTCGAGTCATCTGCGTATTGTATGAGTGTGCCATGTTTGGTGGCAGAGGCTAGATTATTGGTGTAAACAGAGAAGAGTAGGGGTCCAAGGATGGATCCTTGGGGAACCCCTATGGAGACAGGTAGTTGGGGAGATATGTCATTTTGCCATACAACGGATTGTTGGCGGTCAGACAGGTAACTCTGAAACCAGTTGGTGACCGATTGTGAGAAGGATAGGTTATTGAGGACAGAGATAAGTTGTTTGTGTGGGACCATGTCAAATGCTTTAGATAGGTCTAGGAAAGTAGCAGAGGAGAAGTAGCCATTGTTTTTATGCTGAAAGACAGTGTTAGTAAAGGAGAGTAAGGCAGTGGTGGTGCTATGGTTTGGTCGGAAACCATGCTGAGTACTGGAAAGGAGGTTGTTAGTAAGGAGGTAGTCTGAGACCTGAGAGTGTATGCATCTCTAGTATTTTGGAGAGTGGAGAGAGAATAGCTATGGGGCGGTAATTGGTTAGTTCTGTGGAGGGTCCGCCTTTGTGGAGGGGAATTATATGTGATACTTTCCACAGTGTGGGAACGTAACTTTCTGACAGAGATCGGTTAATCAAGATGGATACTGGGTAGGCCAGAGCATCAGCTGCGATTTGTAGGTATTCACTTGGGAGGCTGTCTGCTGCTAATTTGGTGGGTTTAAGTTTAGTTAAGAGTTTTTTTATGTTGGAGGTATGTACAGGAGAAAAAGAGAAGGCAGTGGGGAGATTACTAGTTGAAGGTGCGGGTTGCAGGGGAGGGGGGTTGTGTTGTTTAGCTAGTGATAGTATGGTTTGGGTGAAGTGTGTGTTGAATGAGGAAGCAATATTTTCTGAGGAGTGAGGGATGTTCGGAGGGGGGTACTGACTTTACCTGGGTGGAGGATGGAGTTTATGGAGGACCAGAACTGTTTGGGGCTGTGTTGTGAGGAGTCTAGAGCAGACTGGTAGTATTGGGATTTGTCCTGTTTTATCAGCTTTTTGACTCTATTGCGTAGTTCTAGGAATTTCTGTCTAGCTGAGGGGGTTTTGGTTTTGTGCCAGTGCTCCCAGGCTTTATCCCTGTTTTTCATTTCTGACTTAGTGGTTTTCTGTAGCCATGGGGAAGGTTGTGCTTTGGTTCTGGAGAATCTTATGGGGCCATGGTAATTAAGGATGTTCAGGAAGGTAGTATTAAAAAATTCAACTGCATCATCTAGACTGAGGTACTTTAGAGGATGCCAGTTACATTCTTTGAGGGATGAGATGAATGTGAGTGGGTTAAAGTTTAGTTTTTTACGTATTTGATGGTAGATGACAGGTTTAGCATGGTATAGGTATTTTTTGAGTAGGAATGTTGGGGAGTGATCACTGAGGCTATCTGATAAGCAGCCTGTTAAATATGACATATCTGTCATTGCATAGTCAACTACACAACACCTATGAACACATGGTCGCAACACCCCACTGTAGGCATGTAAGTCAATGTAACAAGCATCACAAGGTATTATTGTAGTCCTCACCCCCACCCAGGGGTGAGAGTGTCTGATGAAAACACCAAATGTAGTGCATTTGCATGTGCGTGAGCAAGCAGGTGTAAGCCTGTCTGGCCACCTGTATGCAAGTACCAAACTGGTGAAGCAATGTAGAGGCTAACTATGTGTAAGAAACTGTAACCGGAGGTTAGCATTGCTTAGCTCCGCGCAAACCCACACACACCCACTCAAACTGCTTTAAAGTGCCTTAATCACTCTGTACCCAACAGCTCATGTTCTGACAAGCAAATAAATAAACAGCATCTGCAAGGCTATAACTCAGGACCCTGTATATCACAGTCACAGTAGTTAACCACTATGCCATGATAGCAATACATACAAATGAGGTATCAGCAAACTAATCCTCACCACAGTGAAATCAAATCAAACATGTGAACTGAATCTATGTAGAGTGTAACGTTCTATAACCTGCCACAGACCATAAATATGTGAATTGGAGTACTGCAATAAACATAGAGTTGAGGTGTCACTGTAATAAAGTTATGAAGTCTCCAGGACCCCATACAGTGTATGTACATATGAATCATGGATACCAGACATATATATAACCTGTAATGAATAAGACATAGATTAGCCTTTTCAAAACTGGCCTATTACGGAAAAGTGCAGGAATACGGCCCTACTTAAACCAAAGAGGCGGGAATATGGTGCATAACTGGTTGTAGCATCCACCTGCAGGCAGAATAGCTGGAGTGGGAGAAGGCACTTGCTTTAGAGCGCAGCACTGGGGCATCCAGGAGTCCAAATTCATGGTATGGCTCCTAGTAAACCACCATGACAGGAGACTACTGTAGGGCCAGTACCAGGGCTCGCAGTACAAAATGGAGGCCTGGAACAGTCTCGCCCATGACCTCACTAGTGCCACAGGTATTCCCCGGACTAGTGAGCAGGTCAGGTACCACCATGCAGACATGAAGCGGTGTAGGGAGATGTCCTGGAACAGTGGATCCAGGAAACAAGGCAGATGCAGAATGCCCCAGAACTAAGTACTCCTTCCACTACGTAGTTAATAATTGCCTAGCTTGTGTATACTATGGATAGGTATGGCTAAATATCACTGTACTTCTCTGACAGCTGCAGATGAGCATGCTACGAACCAGCAAGCCTATGATGTTAGGCTGCAAAGGATGCATTGCGAGGCAGGTTAGTAAATAGCCTGCATGTACTGTCATAACAAATAGATGTAAGAGCCTCAGAAAGTGTTGTACCAGTATACAGAATTGTGTAATATGCTGCGAATAAAGGTGTAACCCCTACATTGCTTCTGTTTACTCTGCAGTCATATGTTGTACTGTTGCAGTTATTAAATAGTACTGTTGTAGTAAGCAGAGTTACCCACACTGTGGTATGCAGATAAAGTGTGCATGAAGTGCTGTATAACAATGTTGGAAGTGCAAACAGATCAGTCATATTAGTCTAAATACATTGCAAAGCCTCACAGCAACTGCCTGATAGCATAGTGTACAGTGATCTTAACTGTAATGCTTTTGTCACACACAGCAGGGCTTTGGATCACAGGAGCGCCAGTAAGTTGTATGCATAATTATTCCACACAACTGCACACAGTTTGTTAGAAGGTTCAGAGAGAAAGCTGTATGCATATATGCACTTAAAAACTGTACAGAGTTTGCTAGAATGCTCAAATAGAAAGAGGTATGCATATTCATACCTCTCAACTGTTCCAATCTGTCCAGTATGTCCTGGTAAATGGCCCACATCACCTGCCTTTTGCCCTGTTCCCCTGACAAATTAGTGCGATGATCCAAGAAATGTAGGCAGTTGTTAATGACATATAACTGATAGTCAGACCTGTACATAGTCAGGGAATCTACATGCAAACAAAGTTGTCATCCCAGCATCTCACCCAAAGTGAATGATAGCAGTCTCAAAACATGTTGCATTAACACCTGCATCATGTCAAGCCTGTATGTAAGACACAGGTCCTGTACATACTAATCTACAAACATACCATTGTACAATATAATGCCATTGAGTAGTGTAATAATACATGTAAGGGACAGACCACTGCAGTGACTACAAATGTTGTGGAAACTACATGGATTTATGAGTTGTTGAACTCTCTCTCTCTCACCCCTACCATATGTGCAAAAATAACCAATTTACACAACTCAGTTGGTATGTCTACACTCCTAACCTTTGTTGGGACATATATCCTATTGGTTTATAAATATTCACATCTTTTTCTATGCATGTGCCATGTTAAAACACTCCCATATTGGTGTCCTGTTGCCATCAATGAAACCTGCATGTTGTAATGGCCACTGTTTACCCATATATGCATGTGATCTGCCTGCTCTGCAACTATTTTATATCTGGTTCCCTGGGTAATGGGAATACCTATGCATGCTGTTATAACTAATCATGAATGCTGTTGACTATTACTAACCCGTATCTGCCTTAAATATGCTACAACATAGCTCGTATGGGAAGGCCGGTCCCAGTGGATCCACCTGTCCCACCTCAGCTGGCCATGGCACCAGGCACCAGCACATCTGGGGCTCAGCCTGGGACCTCTTTGTCCATTGGCCCTGCACCTCCTGTGAGTGAAACCACCACAGGGATGGGGCTCAGTCCCCCCTGGGAGCGGTAGCGGACAGGATCCTGTCACCTGTGGTATGGTCCGGGCCGTGGTGCATAGGGAGCTCAACAGGTAGATTCGAGACTGCCTATGCCAGCTTGAGGGCCGAGTGGTGCAACTAGAGGGTGAGCCTGCCCCTCCTAGACAGCCCCCAGCACAGCCACCTTCTGGGCTGTGAAGGTGCAGTGGTGACTGCCCATGGGTGGGGTCCTCAGTCCCACTGTATCCATTTGTGGGCTCATGAGCTTGCAACTTCCAAACATCCCTCCGCGTCTAAGGTGTTCCCCCCCACATGTGTCATATACCACCCCTGTACACGTCTTGTTTGTCTTGTCTGTCATCCTACCCAACCTATCCTCCCTGATCATACCTACTCTCCTTCCCCAACATCGCACTCTCACCTAAACATAAAAGAAAAAAGGGCAATCTGTTCCCGCAAAAAAAGCACGCCCCATACATAGCTGTCCATTTTGCACATATGTCCACTGGACACATGTAAAGTTTTCTAATTGGCATCACAACATACTATTGTTGTCCTCACCCCTCTCTTAGGGTTGTGAGTGTCCAAATGTACCAGCAAATTTATTGCATATGCACAGCCATTGCTGTAGAAGAAATGGACAGCTATGGACCTTCCCTACATCCTTCCTGCACATCCCTAGCTACCTTATCTACTGTCTTTCCCTCTTTGTGCCCCTTTTTCACCACTTTCCTATCACCCCTTTTTTCTTTTCTTTTAAAGAAATTAGTGCGGGGTAAGAAGGAGTAAGCACTTTTAAGCAGCAGTGAGTGGGTTTCAGCCTGTTTGCACAGGGGTAAGCACTGCCTACACAGGTTAAACAATCAAGAAGGTAACTGTGTGCAAGGAACTGTAATGAAAAATAACCACTGCTTACCGTCGTGCAAACCCATGCACACCCGCTCACAACTGCTTAAAAGTGCTTTAATCACTCTGTATCCAACGGCCCTTGTTCTGCCCAGCAACAAAATAATTGGCCTGTGAAAGGCTCGAAACCAGGACACTGCATACCACAGCCAATGTGATTTACCACTAAGCCATGGCAGATATACAGACATTGGATGTTATCACAAACATATCATCCAGCACAGTCATTCAACAGTATAGGAAATGTATTTCATTATGTAGATGTATGTGTGTGTGTTTATGTCCATATAAATATATATATAATATATATATATATATATATATATATATATATATATATATATATATATATCAAGAACATACCATGTGACAACAAAGCATTAGAAAAGAATGAAAAGGGAAACACCAGCAACTCCTGTTTTATGTAGTGGTGTTGTCCTATGTAATATCAAGACTCCCTCAGACAGACATGTGTCATTAATACATGCAAACATTTGAAAATTAAATGGGGTAACCATAGAGGGACTGGTAGTGTTGTGTGTACAATGGGGTCATCTGCATAACATGTACCTGGAACCTTTAGGAGTCATGTGCATACCAGGATTCTGTGCCTGAGAGAGAGGTGAGGAGAACAGTAGTATGTTGTGTATGAAATGGACAGCTATGTATGGGGTAAAAGTTGTTCTGGGAACAGACTGGCCTTTTTTTTTCTTTTTTCATAAGGTGAGAGTGGATTGTTGGGGAAGTAGAGTAGGTATCCTCGTGGGAGATAAGTTGGGTAGGATGACAGACAAGACAGCATACAGGGGCGGTATATGACGCATGAGAGGGGGATACACCTTGGACAGGGAGGGGTGTCTGGCAGTCACAAGACCATGAGCCCCCAAATGGAAACATTGGGACAGAGGTCCCCACCCATGGGCAGCCACCACTGCACCTTCACAATGACAAAGGTGGCTTTTCTTTGGGCTGTCTAGGAGGGGCAGGCTCACCCTCTAAATGTGCCACTCTGCCCTCAAGCTGGCATAGCTGACCTCAAACCCCTTATTGAGCCTCCTATGCACCACAACCTAGACTGTACGATGGCTGACAGGTTCCTGTCTGGACCTGCTCCCAGGGGGGCAAGCCCCATCCTCAGTGGCGGTTCCACCAAAAGGTGGTGCAAAGCCAACAGAGGTGGAGGTCCAAGTCTGGGCCCCAGATGTGCTGGTGCCCGGTGCCATGGCCTGCTGAAGTGGGACAGGTAGTTCCTCCGGGACCTCCAATTTCATACAGCCTATGGTGTTGCAGTTTTAACACATAAGGCTTAGTAATAGTTAACAGCATTCAGGATTACTTATAACAGCATGCATAGATATTACCATCAACCCAAGACAACAGATGTCATACATTTGCAGAGGGAGCGCAGCACATGCATATATACTGCATGACATCTGTCCAAAGCATAGATGACTTGTGACTGCAGCTATGAACAGTGGCCCATTATTGGCATGTCACTGTGATAACCTCAGGCAGTGACTGTCATTCCACTGTTCCATGTGACGTATGTCCAATCAGAGATGCAATGGCAGTAACTCTCATCACTGTCACCGTGTACTGACTGCAATCCTCACACTATGCTTCTGCAGTTCACAGCTGTGTGTTCTGTGAATAACACAAGAAACAAATGGTTCCACACACTGACCAGTCCACAGATGACCCTACAGATGGGGGTTTTCTTGTCAGTTATTAAAACATGCAGACTAGCCATTACCATACACAACTTGTTAAATTGGCAGTAGTCTTAATGACGCATAGCTACACTCACATGCTGTAGTTATGTCTGGCACATCACCCTACTGTCTTTATGCTATTTACCACTGTGTATGTTGTACCAAACACCAGATCCAGGTTCCACTCACAGCGACTGTCATGGGCAAACACCAACATGATGTTACTAGATATTGTACTGTGTTTTCATGCAATTAGCTATGGGAATGTCACCACAGCTGCTCCACATGCAATCAGCTAGAGGAGGACTGCAACAGGTGCAGAGGCCATCACCT
Source organism: Protopterus annectens (assembly GCF_019279795.1). Classification (NCBI taxonomy): domain Eukaryota; kingdom Metazoa; phylum Chordata; order Ceratodontiformes; family Protopteridae; genus Protopterus; species Protopterus annectens. The sequence goes on from NC_056746.1 coordinate 52,485,376, forward strand.
GATCATGACCATCACTTACAAAACACAAGCCGCTGTTGAGCAGGTGTACATCTCCACACCCACCAGAGAGTGTGTTGGAGGGACAAACAGAGGCAAAGTACATCAGAGAAGGGCTGGTAGACTAAAACCTAAGCATCTTCTGTCACACACCTACCAGCACAGGGGCTCAAACCCCTGACTGATTAGCCATTATTATCACAAGTGCATGCAGTTACTCCATGTGCCACATAGCTGACATGTTGGTGTGCTGTAAGAACATATATGTGGGCTGGTGAGCGACATCTGCAACAGAGATATAGTAGACATACATTAGGTGTAGCACACATGGCTGTCCACATGAACGGATGCCATTGTCAACACAACCACACTCTCTAATGGACTCAGACACATTGCCACACTTTGGCAGGCTCACAAATACACTCCCTAACTACTTAGTTTGCCACACTACAGTAATGCACAGGTATTATATGCACCACAGGGGTTATCCTGAGGTTCTATGGGCTAGGGCATGTGAACTTGTCTGACATCAGTCAGTATGCCAATGGGAGTTATACTGGGTGCGACTGTGGTTGGGAACATCATACCCCACATGCAGACATAAGGTGCCAGTACTGACATGCATATGTGCATTGCTTCATGGGTGTGTAGTGGTTGGCTGTGCAAAATGGCTGTACAAGGCTGGGTGAGGGTGTAATCCTTTTCATCAGGCCACCTGACAATGCTCTGCAGTGTGGTTCAGGGGTGTACTGTCTGCAATGTCCCACACAGATGGGTATTGTATTAACAGTCCTGTCACCCTGGTTACTATTGTGTGTGGCCATTGCTTTGCAATGCATGTCATGCCTGTGTTTGATAGTCCTTGACATGGACATTGCCTGGGATGTGCACGTCCCACATTAAAGTACAGTGACATGTTTAAGTGTCCCTGGTTTGCCTGGCACATGTTATGTACACAGCCTGTCATCATCAGATGTGTCAATCCTGGCCTGGTGTGGCAGGACCTGCTAGTAGACTGCAGGTTGAACCTGAACCTACATTGATAGCATGATACAGGTATTCCCTGGTGTCAGTGGCATCTGTCCATACAGGGCATGTTCGTAAGGCATTGTCTGTCCTTTGTGGATCACATTTGATGGCACCACATATGTTGCAGCCTTCCAGTGGGAACATAGTGAAGGCGCATTGTCCGCAATTATGTGCCTATTGTACTGGTGGACAGGGTGCCATGCCATCTGCAGCCCACTGCAATCACACCATACCTACTATCTGTCAACAATGTGCAGGGTACCAACAACATAGCAGGATTTTCTAGGCAAGTGTGTTTGTGTATGACACATGGGTTCAGACCATATTCTGGGTAATAGTAGGGTTGGTTACTTTGTTCACCAGGCCTTTTACCAGATGTAGGGGCATGGCTTGCCAACCCAGTCTCTTGGGTGATTGAAATCTGTAATCCTCGTGAGGTGGACATTGTGACATATAATATGGCCACCATATAGGAAAACTACAAAACCTGCTCCTCAACATGTCCAGTGGTTAGACACTCACAGCCACCTCCACACAGGCTCTGACTTTCAAACACACACAAACACACACCTGCCATGTCTTGGAACAAAACTCCTATCTACCTAGTTTATCACACTACCGCATTATGCAGTCATAGCAGGCGCTACAGAGATTACTGGGGTATCCCCTCCCCAAAGGTGTATTTCACAAGGAATGACATCAACAGGTTCACCAAAGTAGGTCATTTCAAATTTCCTGCAAGTGAGTAGCCCAAAATGCATTGTTCACAAAACAGACAGTGAGACACACACAGCAGACGTGTGGGTATAAAACTCATGATCAAGATCTACATCATACACACACAGCTGGCAAGTCTGGGGTTAGAACACCTACCAAACTAGCTTATCACACTACAGCATTACACAGCTACAGGATGTGCTACAGCAGTTACTGGGTTACAGCACTCCCAGAGGTGTATCTCTAGGTAGGTGACATCAGCAGGATTGCCAAAGTAGGGCATTTCAAGTGTACTGTGATTTGCACATATCTTTTAACTGTGTGTACCTGCTGCTTACTGTCATGAAAACACATGTGCACCCACCTTATGCAGTCCTAAATGACATTATCAGCAACCGTTGCAGGTCTTGAACCCTGGACCATGCACACCAAGGTCACTGAACTCACCCCTAAGCTATCTGGGTTGCATGCATGTTTTGTGGTTTTTATAATATACATTTTACTACAGGTATTCCACAGTACTGAAAACAAATGGGACAGTCACTTTGTGTACATATGTACAGTACCCTTGAATGTACTGTACTCTGTGAAACAACATAGACAAGTGTACATATCTACAACTGTTCTAACTAAATACTAAATACATATATGCACTTATGGGATGTGTACATACACACACACACACACACACACACACACACACACACACACACACACACACACACACATATATATATATATATATATATATATATATATATATATATATGCATAAACACAGACACAGCTATAGCCATATATATATATATATATATATATACACATGTCTGAACACCCTTTGTGACACAGAAGGGTTCCAAAGGAATTGATGTGTACACAAAACAAAGGCAACTCTTTTATTATAACATTTAAATCTTAATCAGTTCACCAGGGAAGGGATGGTTGTTGTGTATGTGGAGTTTGGGGTGGGGAATGATGGCTGAGGAAATATACCCAGGGGATTGTGGAGTATGGGTGAGGGAATGATGGGTACGGAAATACACCCCGGGGACCACTTCTGTGTCACTGCTCGACAGTGGCACAGAAAGAAAACATACCCAACAGTAGTCATTCTTGACTGTGTATTCCTTTCTATTCCTAACTATGTAATAATTTGTAGACTCCACTCACCACAGATGACTACCATGGTGTGCAGCATGTTAAAAGACATAACACATGTGTATGCCTGGGTACAGGGTAGTCACACACACACAAACACACACAAACTTGCCAGTATTGTGCTTACAAGTCTTGCCTATGTAAAGGTAACTAGTAGAATGGTATGCAGTTGGGGTATGTGCCACAGAGCCCATACAATTACACTTAATCTGATTCTGTTTCTGAGCTGGGTGACATCACAGGACTGATTACTTGCAGTGGGGAGGGGGGAAAAGGGTGGTTTAATGGATGACAAGGATCAAGGCCAGTGCAAAAGGTGGTTTCTCTTTGGAAAGCAGTAAAACCCACTCTCATGACAGGAGGCACTCACAAATACACACACACACAACCACTTACTAACACACACAGTTGCCAGTGGTGTGATCAGAACTCCTGCCGATCTACAGATCGCTATTACAGTACTGCACAGTTATGAGATGTGCCGCAAAGATTACACATTTCAGGGTAGTCAGAATGCCTTTCTAAGATTGAGGACATCAACAGGGATACTGACAGTTAAGATGTGCATAGCTGTAAACCTGTGTGTTTAAAGTAGGAGTCCATTACAACCTGTATGCACAAATAAGACACATCATCTGCAGGTAAGACATAGGTAGGCCTGAGAGGTATAGTTGTAGCACAACAAGCCCTGAACTGTAGTATGCCCACCTGTGGAATGGACAACTACTATCACTATACAGGTTTACAGTGGTCATGCTCATACACATAGAATCACAGGACTTGTTTGGATGCATTGACTCCAATTACACAAGATAGCAGTGGGCATGCTCATACACTTAGTGGCACAGGGCCATTTGGGATGCATTCTGACTATAACTACACAAGGTTATACTGGACATGCTCATACACTTAGAAACAAAGGGCTTGTTTGGATGCACTGACTCAAATTACACAAGGTGGCAGTGGGTACGCTCATAGTAGCACAGGGCTGTTTAGGATGCACTCTGATTCTAACCACAGAAGGCCACACTGTGTATGCTCATACACTTAGATGTACAGAACACATTGCAATGGACTCCTATTGTAAACACACAGGTTTACAGCTATGTACATCTTAACTGTCAGTATATACGTACATCATACAGGTTTACTAACAGATACCTGTATGTGGCCCTTAAATGATATATCTGTGTCTGTGCTGTGTGATATACATGCATGCATGTACATGAAATACTGACATACATATTTGAAGTATACACATTCATGCATGTGTGGAAGTGACAGACAATTGGTTAACTGGGACACACAGGTGGATGCAAAGTACAGCATGTGTCACACACATTGCTGTCCTGAAAGGCATACATTGATATCAGGTTGTGGACAGTGGCAGTATACTTGGAAGAGTGGCATGCACAAGCATAATATGTGAGCCCCATTGTGTAATGGTACTGAGGTGCAGGTGTCAAGATGACCTCCCCCGGCTGTGTTAGTAGTTGTCATTATTAGCAGGACCGCTCCACTAAGTATATCTGACATTGATCATCTACACAACATCTGCTGCTGTCCATCACCTTAGATGTAGCATTTGATACCAAGCACAATACTGCCACTCGCAGTGATGTCATGGCACGAGTGGCAACCACTTGACCAAAACAATGAACCAATGTCCTGCTGTAATTATGAGGTTGTCCATTGTCTGTCATTCCGGAATGACATGACTGCAAGAAGACAAGCCTTTGTCACAGCTCACATGCATCCATGATTCAAGGGAGTGTGGATAATACCTAGGTAGCATTTACCCATATAGTGCATTCCAAGGCAAATGTCCTAAACACAGAAGTAGCACCCTGACATCTACAAGACAATTGCATTGGATGCTTATGCTAACCAGTGCTAGATGTGTGGCTGGCATAATCCATTTGCTCAATGTGGAACCTACAATGGAGAATACTGATATCTGCGCAGTGAGGAACACGTGGCTGAAGGCTCTGTAGAGCACAATAGCAGTACCACTATATAACTTGGATCCAGACATTTGGGCCATAACACTGGTATGGACCACTGCAGGTGGTGTTTTCCACATATTCATAAAGGCTACTCACAAGTAAAGACCACTACTTCAACATAATGCATCACAGATGAGTCAGGTACAGGCGACAGTGGCAAAATCTGCATTCTAAGTTGTATCCTCATATACATCCACCACCATGTCCTCAGACTACAAAAACACATCCATAAATGTGGTATGAAATAGTATGGTACACCACCAAATAACCTTCGACTGGTGGACTGTACCTAGCCCTACACCAGTTGTGCAAAGTACCCATGTACTGACACAGTTGCATAATGTGTTATGCAATGCAATAATACCACTATTTGTAACCAGGATAGTTGTACACATACCATGGTCCCTCGGATGTTGTCAGCATTAACACAGTTGACTGTTGCTGTACATCAGTAAACAACACCCTCATGGTTGGATATCACCTAAATGTGCATGCCCTGGATATGTACATCCCACACTCATACAACATAAATAAAAATACCATAGCTGTTGTTGTCCTTTGTACATACAGGTGGCTACATTCATTACACACATGCACATGGAAGATAAGATCCATGGCTGCTGAATGCTAACAGTACATAAGGTTTGATATCTATGTTGACAGAGGTAGTATACCCTCTCTACTGGTCACCCATGACACCTATAATATCATAAAACAACCCATGTGGCATGTATGTCATTAGACATATCCACCAAATGCAATGCCTACCAACATACCCAAATAACAGGCTCATAGGACCTACACACACGGTCTGTATTGACAGACTCAGGGAAATACAGCTTTGCTCTGTATATTCTTGAGTAGTTATAAGTGATATGTCCATGACATGTACAGCCATGTGTGACCCACAGCTCCTACATATACCCCATGTGAACAATTGCAAGCCATGCATGCTGGGTGCTGCCTGGACATTAACCTTATTACCACAACAGCCAGCATGTGCTTGGGTGAGATATTTACAAGCCACAGACCTCGCACATGCTTGAATAAGTGTAATGCCTAGCTCAAATAGAGCACATTACTGGCACTCTTCCAGTAATCATGAGGTGTGTGTGGAAAATATGATGTTTGTGTGGAAAATATGATGTGCTCACTGTTGACCATTACAGTGCCCTGGCTTCACACTGGAACTGTCAACTAACAGTTTGTGGGATCATGACATGGAATATTGCTGTGTGTGTGTCTTGCTGATATATACTGTTGGCATAAATGTTCACTTAGCTACTCAGTGAAGGTGGTTGTGTGTCCTACCAGTACATGAATACAACATCCATTATGGTGTAATGCTCATCTAGGTTTCACACATTGTGCGGGGAAGGTGTGGAATGTATCCTCATGGCTTGCTAGTCCACTTTCTGATGGAGACTGCATATGTGTACATGTATTGATGTGTGTTTAGATTCCATGCGTGTGCAGTGTCTGATGTTTGAAGGTGACTGTTGTCTTAATACGTCATGCAGTTGCAATGCAGCTTCAACATTGCCAACTGTATATGGTGATATGCTCAAAGTACAGTAAGCTGTACTTTAGTATGGACAGATGTTTGGACATAACTACTAAGTGGGGCTACTTCGCAGATGAATAATTACTGAGGATAGCTCACAGGTGTGTTACAACCATTCCTACAATAATCTGTGTAACTGCTAAGCTATGGTTTTGTTAATTGAAGGGGAAGACACACAACGTAGAATGCAGTAAGGGTGACACTGACGGCAAACCTCTTGACACCTGTAACAGTAACACCCCCCCTGTGCATATATTGTGCATATATCAGCACAGTTGGCAAAGGAAAGAGCCAGTACACTTTGTAATGCATGCAATAGTGCTGTAACCCTGTAATACCTATCATGAGATAGGCAGGTGTTTTATTCACAGTACTGGCACGTGTGAGTATGGGTGTGTCCATATATGTCATGTATGGTGGGGAATACATCCCAAATGTTTTCACTCTTCTGTACACTGTTGTAGACATCTGTACAGGTGAAGTGTAGAAAGCAAGACATAGGCAGGAGTTTGAATTTCAGACATGTCAAGTGTCTGTATGTGTGTGGCATAGGTGTATATATTTGTGAATGACACAGTGTGTGTGTGTGTGTGTGTGTGTGTGTGTGTGTGTGTGTGTGTGTGTGTGTGTGTGTGTGTGTGTGTGTCTATGTATGGCTGTCTGCTCCCTGGAGTGAGGCTGTATTTTGCTATAGTGAAATGATAAGACCCCCATCTCCCCATCCACTCAATGCAATCTAGTATCCCTATTGATGTCATCATTCTTAGAAGGGCATTCTAACCGCCTGTAAACATGCACACCCTGGGGTGAGGCTTGTTGTTACATAGCCTACTGATGAAGCCCCCCTCCCCACATACACTCACCACATTCTAGTATCCCTCGATCTTACACCATTCTGACTATTTGTACATGTGTAATCTCTGTGGGGTGTCTTGTAATTGTGTAGTACTATAATGATGACTTGCACATAGGCAGAGGTTCTCATCCCAACACTGGCAACTGTGTGAGTGTGTGTTACTGTGTCTGTGAATCCCTGAGTGTGTGGGTGTGTTACTGTGTCTGTGAATCCCTGAGTGTGTGGGTGTGTATGTGTGTTTGCATCCTGTCATGGGAACGGTTATTACTGCTTCCCAATGAGAAACCACTTTTTCCATGAGCCTTTACCATTGTCATCTGCTAAACCACTCTTTTACCTCCTTCCTGCTCCAGGTAACTATACCTGTGATCTCACCCACTATGGATGTGATGACTCTGGCCACAATAGCTTACTATGCAGCTATCATGCTCTTGGATCATTAGATCAGTAAATATGTTTGAAACTTGGCAGATTATAACTGTGATGTGGAAGCTACAAAATGCATGCAGGTATTGTCATACAGACCTGTGAGTAGTCTACATTTACATATGGGACACTAACTGCAAACACTGACATCCCCCAGCACATGCAATTACACCTGAAAGAGGAAGGAAGAACATCAAGATCAACATGCAGTTACTGTTGTTACACATGATACATACTTTCAAAAGTACAAAATGCATTCTAAAAATGTAGTATATGGTATGTCTGTTGCCTATCAACACTACTCAACAATGGTAATCTTCAATTGTCTTCCTAGTATGTTCAACCTCTGCATCAGACTATATGAGCATGTCCCTGCACCGATGGTGTGGATGACAGGGATTTGGCACATGCATCATCATATGCACAGGGTAATAATGTTTGCCAGAGGCCTAGGCTGCACCATTGGATGACATTGTGTGTGTGAGAAAGGGCTTTTTATCTCATTGGGCATGTGTGGATGTTATGCATGTGTGTGTGTTGAGGTTCCCTACATTTGTTACTGGTGTGTGTGTGTATGTATGCACACAGGTCTAGCATGTTTCTGGCCTACACAGGGATATTATTGACAGCTGCAGACTGTACAGGGCAGGGTTTACAGTTCATGGTGTCCAGCCATGGCCACATGGCCTGCACCTGCCAGGGGTTGCACAGGCACTACTTGGCAGAGGTCCAAATTGGGTACTGTCTGATGACACATGTCCACTGGAACCATGTCCCAGTTGGGACCATCCAGGACCATGTGCATGTGGCCTGCTGTGTCCTGGTGTGGACAGCACATTATCAGCTTCACTGCTGCTGCTACTGCCACTATGGGAGTGGGCATGTGATGTAGCATGTTCACATAGACCTTCAACAGGTGATGTAGCTGGCTTACGTCCACGTGCCCGATGCCTCACTCCCACCAGATGTTCCAGCACAGACGTTCCATGCTTGAAGATTGATATGCCACGTCAAGGACTCCCACCATAACACCCAATCATCTCACCAAAACATCTGCAAGATGATGTTGAACATTTGCAATTGCCTGGATGTTGTCAGTTAAAGAATGGACAACAGCCCTCTGAAGCCTCAGACCTTCTCTGTTGTGCCATTCAGCACGTGCCTGTGCCTCCATTACAGCCTGAAACAGGCATCTGGTGACACCAGCTGATGTGCTATGTCTTGCAGGGGCATGATGGCCAAAAGTCCACCTACGAGCAGTCCTGGGCACATGCCTGTGTGGGACATCACCAGTCAGTTGGCTGGAATAATGGTGTGCAGGCACACCTTCCATAGTCTCCACACATTCCTGTTCCATGCTACCACCCACCAATTGTCCTTCCTCTTTGGCCACTGGTGATAGGGCATGTGTAGGCATGAGAACTGTGTTTGGGGATGAGGGGGATACAGGTGGAATGGCAACCAATGGCACAGATTCAGCCCCTGACAACCCTGCCTGTGCCTCAATCATACTTTCATCACTGCTAGAGTCTGTGGGGACACTAACATCAGGTGGACCGCAGGAGGGCAACACACCTACAGCAACACCTGTGAGGGGCAGACAAGAACCATACATTACAAGTTATAAGGCACAGTACAGACACACAGACAGACACACAGACAGAAACACATGATATGCCACCCAACGGCATGCAACATGCATGTGATATGGCAGAAGGCATTCAGCTTAGACAATTATAGTGGCAGTTATCATACATTCCTGTATTGCACACAACAGCATGCATGTGTTATAGCAGAAGGCATGCACCTTACACAATTATAGTAGTAGTTAGCATACATCCCTGTGTTGCACCATTTGTGTCGATAGGTCATAGCCCAAACCTGCAACACAATGCATGCACTATGCACCGTTGCACCCCACTTCCATGTTTTGTGCAACATAACCCACATTTTAACAGAACATCGCTGACCTGTGTACATCTGCCACTGATGCTTTGTGCTGGCCACTGCCCCTATGTGTGACCAGGACATGAGCAGAAGGGTATGTTGAGTGAATACTATGTTTGTCTGAGCCCTAGCTTGCATATCTCCCCACAGCAGTGCATGTCTGTTCAACATTATTCTGCTTAACTCTGAGCTGAGTCTACAGACAATGTGCATGTGACTGTACACACATGTTTGACATGGCTGTCACTACTTTGCAATGGTGCCACAGACCAGCACAGGTTAACAGTACACCAGCCTGATGTGTGGCATATGACCTTGCCAATCACATGTAGTATGACATGTCTTCTACTGAAGTGTTGACTGACATGCATACATGTTTAACACATCGGTGTTCTTTCAAATATACAGTGAGGTAATGGTGTCCCAATGCAGGGACATGTTATGCTAACATGGACCTTCAGCTGACGCAGTGTTGTCAGTATGCCCTACAGATATACAGTGACATACTGCACATTGAGCTGATGAGCATAGCCATTGCAGGGCATCATGTGGCTTCACTATTGCTACACAGTGTGAGTTACAGACTCAGTTCATAGCCATGACTGTGTTCAGATACAATACATATCTAATGTGGAATGTGACCCACATCACTGAGGTGTATACACACTAAACCCTAATGTGGGATGTGTGACACAGGTCACTGAAGGGTATACAGATGACACCCCTGCACATCTGCAACCATATTGCTGATGCCTGGCAATTATGCCCAGACATGGCTAACCTAGCAGTACTCCATGTACCACATGCCATCTGTGTACCTCACACACATGAGGAGCAAGCATGACAGTGATGTCTGACACCAGCAAGGTGAATGTAGTGTATCTGTGGCCTGATGTGGTTGTATGTGTATGTTGTTCCACACATGTATGTATTTGGATACTGTATAGGTGAAAGCTTTCATGTCGTGACACACTCAAGATGTTCAAGACATGTTATGTGGTGGTTTGATGTCATGCCTACACAAGCTGTGCACAGGCCTGTATGATGTTTAGTGTGTCACATCTGCAATATCACCATTACACAATGGCCATAGTTGTATTGTGTCAAGCCAGTGTACAACAGGGTGTACACACATGTACATCCCTTCTACTGTGTGTGTTGATTCATGTCTCTGGCCATCCTCCATGGCCATGTGTGAACTTGTTTTGTCCAATGGTTGTGATGGGCATCTATTCCACATGTCAGTGTTGTCCCATATGACATACACCCATAGATGTCATATGCTCCACTGAGGACAGGGTTATGCAGACAAAGGGAGGTATGTTTAGGATGACAGATATCATGTTTTGCAGGATAGTTAACCAGTGTTGCAGTCAGCCCACAAAATGTCATGGACATGTCAGATAGCACATGACATTGTGCAACAGTCATACCACCATACATTATGTGTACGTGTGTTAAATGGCCACATGGCAGATAGCATGCAATTAATATGATCTGTGCATTATCAAGCCTGATAAATAATAACAATCTCACCTGCAACAGGCTGCTGTCACTGCGAAACACCAGAGGTACCTAAATAGGAGGGTCACAGCAGTAAGATCATTATCCACACCTGTGTGATAGCTACAGGGTGCAATGTGCACATTAGCACATAAGCCAGTACAATAAACTATACTATGAAGGATGCACATCTGTGCATACATAGAGAAGCAAAACTCTAGTATGTGGCAGGTGTGCATACATGCCTTGCATATGATGTTACATTAAATATTGTGCAGTAACACATGTAACTATATAAATTATAGTTGTGTTCTATGTGAAGTAGTGACTTACCAGGCAACTCCCGGCTCAGTGGTTGTGAGATGCCCACCTCCAGAATTCCAGCTAAAGCTTGTGGATGGAGTTCTGCAGGTGTACCCAGGTTGGCCAGTAGCTCCTCAGTACATGTGAGTGAGGGCTGGGTGAGTGGCCCCCCACCTGTTGCAGCTTGTTCCCTGGTGATTGCATTTGCATGCTGTTTTGCCTGTCTAATGAGGTTGCTGCAGTGTCGGCGCACCTGCTGATAGGTGTAATTGTGGCCACCAACATCATTTACCCTCCTGCGAAGTCCCTCCCACTGGGTATCCTGCTGCTGTAAATCCTGTGGCACATGGCTGAAGAGTGCATCATGGTTGTCAAGGAGGTATGGAATGAGGACCTCATCCTCCAAGCGGGTGTATGGTGGGAGCCTGGCACGTGGCATACCTGGAAGACATTATGATGGAGACAGGTCACAGTAACTCACAGAAATGTACAGAAGTGCAGCTGCACATACATGTGTATCACATTTATTATGATTACAAATATGTCTTTGCAAATCTGCATGACACTAACTCCACTGACATGTTTAACTCACACACATTTCACAAGTACTGGTGATTTGATGTTATCACCATATATGTGTGTTTCAAGTGATGACATTGCTCATACTCCATGTGGATGTTTTCTTGATGTGGGTATGTCTGTTTGCCTGTACTGGTGTCTTTACCTATCAGCACATGCCTGGATGTGTTCACATTAATGCAAGAGACCTTAATGCTGTGTATATGTCACATATATAGTCATACACAGCCATAAGGGACATGACCTGTGACCCTGCAGATGTGCTCATGGAAAGTTTTACATGTATGTGTTTTGCCATATACAGCTACATGGGACTGTACAGCAGTATAGCATCCTGCCATGTATTTCCTGTGTTGAGCATGTGAAACACATGGGATAATGGCTAGCTTGATGGTATTTGCAGGGCTGGATATCAACTATAGCATGTATGGTCATAGTGAACTAGTAGGCTATATGACCTGGGCCGTTTATGAACCTAGGCTGAAAAGGTTACCTAGCTGTAGTCAACAGACTGGTACCTTTCAGTGGCCAGTTCAAGCAGTGCCACATAACTGATCTACAGGGTTACTGATATATTTGCCATGCAATCATCACACCATGTCTCAAAGAGGGACAATGTGCAGCTTTGCTGGACAGGGATGCATAGTATGACAGGAGAATGTAAAGTGTATGGGACAGGGATCTGTCAGGTAAGTTATGATCCTTGTACTAGACAGGTGGATGTCCATGAAGTATGTGTTTATTTGAAATCAGGATGTGTGAGTGTAGCATGTCCAACATCTCTGGGTTGGACATGGCTTTATTCAGGGTAGGCATCATGCTACAAAGTGGAGCTAGGGTTTGGGAAGGCCGGTGTAGGCCATCTGAACATGGCCAATAATCCTTAAAGGAAATACGTGATCTATTATGGGTCACTTGAGTGTTGAGTATGGCTGAACAATGATCTCTATATTCATGGATGGCACCCTGTCATGATTAGGGATGTCACTTACGACTACCTGACTGGTGTGGTGAAGTGACTATCAAAGGAAAGACTACAGTCCAGCTGCATCCCATACACACACAGTTTCCATTATGTTGACCGCTGCCTAGGTGGGAGTTCATGGGTACAGGGTTTTTAACATAGGGGATGTCAATGCAATACTTAGCTTTCAGATTGTGGCCATACGTCACACACCACACATCTGACCCACAAAGGCCCTTCTGTATGTTGCCCGCAGCACTCATTGAGTCAACTATTGCTCCTAGTTCATAGTCACTTGCAAACATCAGTAGGCAGATGCCTTCCATGTTAGTCTGTGCGGTATAGATAACAAAGAGGGGGCGTACCAGGAATGAACCCTGTATTACTGTAGCTGGCAGTGGTTTGATGTGTGTGTATTAGTCAGACACCTTCTGTAGTGTTTTTTCTACCAGCAATCCAGTTGTCAACCAATCCTGTAACATAGGAATATACACCTAGTTTACTGAGTGTAGCTGGAACACAGTATGGGTGATGGTGTTATAAGACGTGGCAAGGTCATGATATGCTGTGTGAATCAACATTACTGTCATCTATATCTGTACTGACTACATCAAATAAGTTGATCAAGGTTCATGGCCTTAGAGACCAGACTCAGCAGGGTAGTAGTGCACTATTCCCCATTATCAGTGATGACTCCCCCTTTGTGGGGTGTGATAACTGTTGCCGTGCACCCTTCAGTGTGTACACAGCCTGACATGAAGCTATGATTGAACATGATGTGTACATGGAGAGCAAATTGTTCTGATATTTCTGCAAAATACACCCTGGAATGTTGACATGCCCCATGCAAGCTGTGTGTATGGCTCTAGAGAGTGCAACTTGTACCTTTATAGTTGTTATTAAAGGGGCTCTGTATTGTACATGGATATATAAATATGTGTATCATTTGGGGGGGAGGTGAAAGTGGGTTTAGGTTATCCAAGACCCTATCTAGATGAACAAGTGCTATTTCTGTAGGTGCAGTACTTCTCATGCCATAGTGCTGTGAAGCACGGCAGGTCTTGTTGTTGCCATTACGATTCATGACACAGCTATAGAATGCCCTGTGATTGGCCTCCTAATATGTGGCTGATTAGTTTCACAGTAGCTTTGTGTGGTTTAATATGGTGTATCTGCATCTTACTGAGGCTGACCAGGGATCACCTCTACTCATGTGTGTTCACTCTTGCAACAGTTACTACCTTCTGCGGTACAGTTTAAGGGTACCACCTGTTTGCTTTCCTGTTTGCATTTGGTTGAATATGGTTCTCTTTCAATGGCACAATCACTGCACTTATGTGAGTGTTTAGAGTGCATTTGTGTAGACTTCAGCATTTGCACATGCATTGTCCATCTGCATGGGTGCCATGACAGTCACCACGGCGCTCTTAAGAAGCATAACATTGGCTTTGGAGACTGACTGTGTAGCATACTGTTAGTCCTGTTTGTGTGACTATGGTGATACAGGTCATTGGGGTCAATGAAATCCAACATGCATTGAGCACAGGTGTTGGTACATGAGGAGTCTTCCCAGTTCATAATGGGATAGTTGAGAGTAGCCATTATTATGGTTTTCTGTCTCAAACATAATATTCCCCATCACAGCACAATATGACAGTTGGGAAATCTGAGGCATGGTGGGTGATCTGTCGCAAGGTGCAAATTGGATTCCACTTTGGCACAAAGGTAGTTGCTCAGCTTAATGCATCTGAAGTTATGCAAGTGCAACTAGTGTAGGGGTGTACATTTCCTTCAGGAATATGGACACACCTGTGGCCTGTGTGTTCCAATAAAGGATAATGGCCAAGAGGTGAGGTATGTGTTATAACATGGTCATGCAGGGATGCTCTCCAGAGCGTTGAACCATATCACAGTCACTACACAAATATGTTCTCCGTATTAAGGATTGACGTAAGTGAGTCTATATTGAGTTTCTGAATTGTATCACTGAGTAGCGAGACCCGCTGTTTATTGCTGGGCTGTCCCTGTTACAGCAGTGGACTTTCACTTGAACTTTGCATGATGAAGGCACTAGCCAGTATCCAGATTCCCAGGGGTGACAGGTGCAGGCCCTGTCTGGCAAAGCATCATGGTCTGTCAACCATGTTATCCCAGGCAGAGAGATACTGGCTAGCCTTTCAATTACACCAGTACATTAGACAATTGTGGAATACAATCCTTTTGTCCCTGTACTGCAGTATCATTCTGGCCAATGGCAGAATGCGACCAAGGCCTTGGGACATACCTGCATGGGCTACAAGACCTGACAGTTCCTACATGTGTGTTTCCATGCAGTCCAGGCTGCTGCATCACAGGTCCTGCACAACAACATGGAATATGCCAGAGCTATGTGTATAGTTCAAAAGGTGGTCTGAGTGTATGGGTATGTGGCTAATCATGGCAGACCAGCAGCTGACAGTATGTTTGCTCTTGTATAGCTTGGTGTGTAACATAGTGCTAGAGTTTGCATTTACAAATGAGTATTGTTGGGCATGTTTCTGGCCACATGCTCTGAGGGGTGTGCACAATTTGGCAAACTATGTCATACAGTTTGTGTATTATGTTGTCTGCCTATTCCAGCTTGGGAGGTCTCTTGCTTGGCCAGATACTTAGAAGCCTCTGTGAATGTGTGTGATTTCTGGTGGTATGTGTGGGTATCCTTACTGTGTTCTGGTAAGGGTATGTGTTGGTTGTGGTATTGAGATGCATGTGTTAACCTACACCTCATGACTGTCCAGTCAAGTCATGGCTGCAGACTGGACTGCCTTCCAAGTTACCCATGTAGCTGCATCCCAGACAATGTGTGGGGTGTGGTGTTAGGTTGGTTTGGCAGTGTACATGGCATAGAGATTACATTCCGCCAGGATGGCCACATACACAAAGCTGACATTAGTAAACACCAGTAGCTGACTAGTGGACATGCATGTATGAGCATTCAGTACTACAAGTACCAAGTACCATTTTTAGTTTACTTATTGCTTATGAAGATGTTTTAGACAGTGATGCTCACATGTAGATATGTGTGTTATGGATGTGTCAACACTGGCTATTACAGAAACATAGTAGCTACCTTTAGCAGCAATCCTCATCTGAGGAGCACATCACATCCTGAGAGTTGATTACAGATGATGCAAGTGTCAACAGGTCTGTATCCTTTTCTGGGTATATACTCACATATCTACCAGAACCATGAGCTCTGTGGGGCATGGACATCCACTCCCCCAAACAGAGTCAAGTATCAATAGACTCTGCTGCCACTATCAACATGATCAGGATATAATCAGATAGTGTAAGCCATCACCTATGAAGCAGCTATTACACATGGGCAGCAGTCTCCTACATCTTACATGCCTACTGCAGACGTTACACTGGAGTTAAAGATGATATGCAACTTGTTTCATTACCAGTATTGTGTTCAACCTTACATACAGTATTTGCAAGTGGCTGTTAGTTTGGCAATGAGAGGGTAGGCTACACAAACCTGAATGTTCAACCAGTGTGTCTCTACTCTCAATATCCACTCTATGTAGGTGTGCACATAGCCATTTGTCCCAGCACTGTAACAAGGGTCACAACACATTTGCATAACATGTACACATGCACAGCTGTAATTGCTTGCAAACAATACTAGAGAAGTGGATATTACATGTCTTATGTGCATGGATAGTTACCTAGCTCTTCCAATTGTCTTTGCTATCATGCTGCTAAACTGTCAGATGACTACAATTCATATGTATCCTGTTACTGAGTATTGTAATTGCCAATAGACATAACTAATGTTTGCAAAACATAGCAGAAATGCTATGTAAAATGGAATACAGATCTGCCTAGAATACTGTACATTACAGTTATTGGCACAATATCCCACAATGCAAATCATATTTGTGCAGTAAGCCCACCTTTGACATGTTCCTCTCACTAATACACCCATACATATGTCTACTGTTACAATATATCAACATATACTATCCCCTGTTATAGCACATACTTGTTGGACAAACCCTGACACTGACAGTGGCTGGAAAAGAATTGGTGAATTCCAAGCCCATATATATCATCCCTTGTGGTGTATGAGGAGTTTGCCTTGTGACCTACAGCAGTACACACATAAAATACTACAAGCATTACTACTACTCAACAATACATCACTACAAGATAGCTATTTCCATTATATGCATTGATTTCACTGTAATTATCACAGTACAGGTACTACATCCACAGGTATACTAAATGTTATACATACCGTCTTGGTAACTGGAGGTGTTATTGACTGGTATTTTAATCTTTTTCGGTTTGAGTTTCAATCTTCTGTTTGGTATTTTGTACTGTTCTGCAGGTATATACAGATGGTTTGAATGTGTGACAAGGCAATCTTTTATAGTTAGAGATCAGTAACATGTGCTATCCTGATCACCAATTGGTGTTCCGATGTAGTTAATTACATGCACATTGGCTGTGCAGCTACTCCATTAGCCAATACCATGGCAACAGTGGAGTATAACTGAGTACTCCACTTGGGCATTGTGCCTTTGCCTTACTTGTGAGAAAGACAGCCTGGAAGTGTTGTCTGCAATCTATTGCAACAGCTGTATGGCGACAAACGTGAATATATTGTGTGTAATGCCTAGAGGATTTGGTTTAAATGTGAGTACTGCTGTTATATATCTGAACATTGCTACTTGTGCAGGGTTTGTCTGTCCCTAATACTTCTGCATATGTTTCAGTCTGGCCAGGATGTTTGACCCTCAAGGCTATATGGCTATGCATATTATGTTAGGGGGTTTACAGTGTGCTCACCAGCCATCTTTAGTTTGGTTTAAATGTGTATCATACTGTGCTGATACTCAGTAATTGGTAACACTTCCTGATGTAATTACTTTTCAACCCTCTGAAACAGGATTAGTTCAAACAAATACTGTAACACCAGCAGCTGTTCCATTGTATAACAGCAATTATTTCACATAGGGCCATGTTAGTGTGTCTCTGTCCAGGTATGTCAAGGTTTCAGCAGATGTCGTACAGTGGGTGAATAATTGGTTATGGTATGACAGTATGTGTTGTTGTAATTAGTTTGGGTGTAGGGGAGATGTTGGTGGGTGTACATAGCAGATGCAGGTGTGTAGGAACTGCGTTTATACATATTCTATATGTGTGTGTGTTCTTTCCCTATGTGAACACCTATCCCATAGTGGACTAATACTATGGTAATTGCAGGCTAATTCATTAAGGCACTGTTAAATGCTTCCTGTATAGCATGCAGGTAATGTTAGTCCTTGAATCCTTCTGGCAATACATCGGAATGTAATAAAGTTTTGCTAAATGAAAGATATCTGTGTATTTCTGTCATGGATATTTGCAGTCATTGTAGTTGTGTTGGTGACTAACCCTATTTGGCTCATGTCCATAGAGCATATTTGTAATAGTGTATTGGCATATACTCTTCATATGTGTGGCAGAATGTGTGTTTGCTATGGTCCATGTTATACTCAGATTTGAACACTTCAGATGCTGTATACACACATGCATGTATGTATATATATATATATATATATATATATATATATATATATATATATATATATATATATATATATAGCTATAGATATAGATATATCATATATATTATTGCATACGTTTATATGTTCCTTCTATAGATGTGTAGATGTTTTTAACCTATCTATATATCTACATATATGTATATCTCTATATATTGACATGTATCTCTGTATCTCTCTCTATCTCTCTCTTTCTATAAATATATATATATATATATATATATATATATATATATATATATATATATATATATATATATAGCATGCACCTTTCATTGGGTACATGGCGGTTTGTCCTATTACCACACAATCCTCCCTTTTGTGTTTTAACCTCTCTGAATACACAACTAGCATATGTACAACGCAGGTAGCTTACTGGTAGGTTACTCTGAAGATGGTGTACATGTTTGCGGGTTCTATTCCTGGAAGTGGTTATTATTTTACCTATCAGAGCAGGCACTGGTAGGGAAAGTGGGATTAACGCACATTAAGCAGTTGTAAGCAAGTTTGCCCGTGATCTGCTTGACGGTAAGCAAAGGTTACACATGTGAAGCGCTTATTCATTTAACCATGTTTAAGTGCCGCATACCATCGCGCAAACTCATGCAAAACCATTTATAACTGCTTAAATCCTTAATCAACCTGCATCCAACAGCCCTTATTCTGGCCCTCAAAATAAATTAACAGCCCTTGCACCTGGAACCATGAACACCACAGTCACTGACTTTACCACTAAGGCATCTGAGATATGTACAAATGTTATGGTGTTTAGAATATACATTTTACTACGGGCTTTCCTCACTACTGAAAACAAATGTGACAGTCAGTTGATGTACATATGTATGATACTTGTTAATGTTCATATGTTGTTCCCTTCTATGGTGAATTAAGTTAACATTAATAGTTATAATACCAAAGCTGCATGTGTTTTGTGTACATTTCAATTCCTTTGGATTGCTTCTGTGTTACGAAGTGTGTTCATAGATGTTTATATATATATGGCTATAGATGTAACTGTGTATATACATATATATATATATACATACATATATATATATATATCTATATATATAAATATATATATATATATATATATATATGTGTGTGTATATATATATATATATATATATATATTTATATATATATATATATATGTGTGCAGACATCACCGACATGCATATATATATATATATATATATATATATATATATATATATATATATATATATATGTGTGTGTATATATATATATATATATATATATATATATATGTGCAGACATCACCGACATGCATATATATATATATATATATATATATATATATATATATATATATATATATATATATATATATATATATATATATATATATAGTATTAATTTGTAACAGTTATACATATGTAGACTTGGATATGCTGATTCACAAACTACAGTACATTACAATGTACTGTACATATGTACACAAAGTGACTGTCCCATTTCTGGTCAGTACTGTGGATTGTCTATAGTAAAAGGTGTAGTCTAAAGACCATGAAACATGTATACAGCTCAGCTGGCTTAGTGGTAAACTCCATGACTATGGTGTGCATGGTCCAGGGTTCAAGGCCTGTGATGCTTTAAAAATGTTTTTTACTCCAGAATAAGGCTCATTTCAGCAGTTGTAAGCATGTTTAAAAGTGTTTGTGCGGCATTAAAACAGCAGTTAAACACAATTTAAAAACTTATAACCTGTGCACACAAACATGGCCACATCTGCTAACTACTCAGGATATATACATTTCAGTGAAGTAACATCTTACTATGTGCTTACATAACATTACATTCTCTGTTGACTTTACTCTCCAGCACACATGGGTTTATATGGGTGTTTCAAATGTTTAGTATACTGAAGAATACTGCATAAATATGCATGTTCTGGTTATGGTATACGTTTTAACATGGAAAACATCTCTAACTTTATTGGGATTTGAACCACAAATGCACAGATACTATGTGACTGCTGTAACCATTACACTATTGACATTAACGTTGCTTTTGCCTATTTCCTATTTAGATGATTTTTATGTGTAAGCTAGGCTAAGCAAAGGGTGGAGGTGCCCAAACCCACTGAGCTTCACTTACTCTTGAAATCAAAACATAACAAATGAAATGAGAGACTATAAATTAAATTCCTAACTACATTAGGCATAGCCCCTCACTGACACACTTCAAGAGAAACCTTGATGTGTGAATGGGTAACAGAATATACACCCCTGGGATCATGTGTCCCAGAACCATGCAGCCAGGGGGAGGGGGAGCCCCTCCAGTTTTATAGCTGCAAGACCTGTTGGGGAAATTGAATGGTGTTGATTTGTCATGTTAACATGCCCTTTTTAGATCACTAAGTGCCCCTATCACCCTCCGCCACCCCAGTCTTCAACAGCTTCCTGAAACTCTGCCTGGAATCACTTCATTGGCTATGCTTGACAGAGGCTCAGTTACTTCATCAATGGTGCAGAGAAAGCCAACACACTGTAGCTATGCATCTAAATGCCCTTGGGCAGATAGCCTAATACCTATCTGTGAACCTCTAAAGTGCAGGCCATCACAGAAATAATATGTGAATAAACAGAGCTTTCAGATCACAATATACAATGAAAAATGACCATGCAGTCAGAAAACAGTTACGTACAGTAAGAACATGCACTACACTTATACTTAATCACTCCAAAAGCCTATCTTGGAAGCTAGAAGACTTGTATCAGTTTAAGGCTTTCTATTGCTTACCAGTAGGTTACCTACAGGAAAGATGAGAAACAAGCACAGATGGGAAACATGCATGCAACAATACGATACCGACTTGCATGTGTCATCTTTAGGCATTCGAATACTGGCCAAGGCTATTGGCCTTTTTTAGGCAAGTCTCAAAGGTAAATCCCACCTCCATAAACAGCACAATAGCAAAATCAATGAGGGTTATGCTGCTCAACGCCAGGAGTTGTAATCACAAAATGCATGCACTCACAGCACTCCTCAGTATGGACAACGTCAACGTCTGTGCAGTAACTGAAACTTGTTTTAAGGCTCCTGAGAGCACACCAGCACTACCAGACTACAACCCATACCACACATTTCAGCCACAGAACATGGACTGACACAGACATGGAGGAGGGGGGTTCAGTCAATAGTCATCAGGGATACCTACATCTCCAGGATAGTGGGGCAGCATGATACCTCTGAGATCATCCATGTGCAGCTAACATCAGCCACAACTGCAATGCAATCTGTGGCCTGCTACAGATCACCCTTCATGACCCAGGACCACCACTCCACCTACCTGGAGACAGTGGAAAACATGACAGTCTTGCCAAACACCCTGGTATTGGTCGATTTCAACTAACCTACCATTAACTGGGAAACCTACTTGAGTACTCACTTCCAGGCCCAGCACTTCCTGGAATTTATCACCTCAAATGCCCTGTATCAGATGGTAAACTGCCTAATCAGAGGTGGACACATACTAGAAGAGGTAATCACGAACATGGGTGACAGGTGCACCACAGCAGAGGTAAACCGGTCACTGGTTAGATCCAGACATGAACTATTCATTAATGATTTCCACACCCAACCCCCCCCCAAAGTAACCACAGTGAAAACCTTTCCTACAGCTAACTTCACACTACTAAAGACAGAGGTGGGAGGCTTCACAGCCCCCATGGCTAGGGAAAACACTGCTGAAGATACAGAAAGATTTACAAATGCACTCTATAAGCACCTACAAGGATGTATGGATCATGCCATCACTGGTAAACTAAGACTCGCTCCTCCAAGATAAGGACACCAGTCTGGTGGACCCCTGCAATAAACAGGCTATACAACAGAAGTAGGTCAGTAGTCCAAAAAAACAGCAAATCCCAAGAAGGGCAGACATCTGTGACCAGTATTAGTAAGAAACGTAGGTCCCTCATGAAATCATCCAAGGTTAACTTCAACAGGAAAATAGGCAAGGATTCAAAAGATAACCACAAAGCCTTCTTAGGCTATGTCAAGGATTTAAGTGGTAACTCACACATTTGCACTGTGCTGGAGCAATATAGCATAAAATATACTGAACCTACTAATATCATTAACATCCTTGCAGATACATTCATTGCGAACTTCACCCCTTAAAGAGCCCACAACAATACCCGTAAAGTACAGTATCCCAGACATCAGAGACACACAGGTGGAAATAGCCCTCTCAAATGGTAAAACACATCATCAGTGGAGGCAGATGGTGTCTCAGACTGTGTCTTCCAAACACTACAAGATGAACTAATCCCCCACCTAATTAGGCTTTTCAACCTCAGCCTCTACACAGGCTACATGCCCATACAATGGCATATAGCAACGGTTATTCCACTCCACCAAGGTGGAAACACAACTGACCATGGTAACTACCACCCCATAAGCCTGACTAGCCTGTTCTGCTAAGCT
Source organism: Protopterus annectens (assembly GCF_019279795.1). Classification (NCBI taxonomy): domain Eukaryota; kingdom Metazoa; phylum Chordata; order Ceratodontiformes; family Protopteridae; genus Protopterus; species Protopterus annectens. The sequence goes on from NC_056746.1 coordinate 52,508,474, forward strand.
ATGGAGCACATCCTCGTGGCACTCATTAACAAATCATTGGTAACCTCCAAACCCTTGACCCAACCCAGGTTAGCTTGGCTGAGTGCAGATCATGTCTACTGAACCTGTTTGACATCTTATAGATATTCACCAAGGCATTAGATGAGGGGAGAGGGGGTTCACACATACTATCTGGACCTCGCAAAGGCTTTTGACACCATTCCCCACTCAGGTATTATTGATAAACTCACCAGCCTGTGCATGAACCCATACATCACAGGATGGGTTGCCAACAGGCTTACACACAGAACCCACATGGTAAGGCTAACAGCCTCCAGGTCCAACTCTTAACCAGTCACAACTGGTGTCCCACAGGACTCAGTCCTGGGACCCCTACTGTTTGCCATATACTTCTCAGAGGTACAGGCAAATACAGGTGGACTATGGCAGACCATGTTTGGCAATAACTGCAAACTGGGAGCCATAACTGACAGTCCAGCTAACACAGACATCCTTCAAAGGACCTCACAGAGACCGAGACAGGGTGTTAAAGTCATGGCCTCAAGCTAATTGCCACAAACTGCATGGTCATTCCATTTGGAAAAAACTAAACACCCACATATTAACACATAAGTGGCAGCAACCTTAATACAGACAAGGTAATAGAGGATCTGGGGACTAAGGTAGAGAGTGATCTCTCCTTTGACGATCATACCTCCAAAATAGTTAGAACATCCTTCTATGTAGACCATCTGATTACTAAAGGGTTTGCATCTAGACATACTGAGGTCATAGTGCCCCTTTACTCATCACTCATCAGTCCCATCATAGAGTATGATAAACCATTCGGGATGTACCTCAGAAGACACTTCCGACAGCTGGAAGGTCCACGAACGTACCTTGCCAAGAAGATTACTGGCCTCAAACATATGTCCTATGCAGCCAGACTGAATAAACTCCTGCTTTACTCAGTGGCATCTCGTTTACTCAGAGATGATCTCTGCTGGCCAACAATGCCATGGCCATCTCAGGCTTAATGGATATACAACACCTATGGGAATCCATGTCACAGTGAGCCACACACTGTAGTGAGTAAAACCTTGCCACAGCAATAACTAGAACATGCTGGAGGGACAGATTCCTGTCACAGACACTCACCATGCTTTGGAACAACATCCCTAATTACATTATACAGAGCCCCTGACTAACACTCTTCAAGAGAAACCTTGAAGAGTGGATGGGGAACAGTAGATACACCCCAAAGATCCCATCATTGGATCTGCTCCATGGAGGGACAGTTAATTAGTCAACGGGGTGGCAAAAGCTGACACATTTTGGCTAGGCTTATGAATGCCCTTGGGCAATTAGCCAAGTACCTACCTATGAACCTATGAACCTATGAACCTATACATACAGTAACAACACATGCTGATAGCTTAATTTACTGTTCAGGTATTGACTTACCTTGTGCCAATAGCAGTTGTGTGTGCAATAGTTGAGGGCTGCCTATGTTGGATGCACTCAGTAGACTGCTTATAGATGACAATTTACAGGTATCTTGTGTGTGCCATCCATTTTTACTGTGTGTGCAGGTGGAGAAAGGTGTCATTCCCTAGGTGCCTGTCAGTGAGTGTGCTATACGTTCCCTCCTTGCCAGGGCAAGGGCATACTGGGCACGCCTCCATCTGCCTACTGGGGCTGGCTCAGTGTGTTCATGGTCTGAGTACCCCTGTGCCTGTGGGGCCCTTGGCAATGGTGGTGGGCTGTGAAGGCCTTCACCATTCTGTCACTGCTGCAACTGTTTCCACAGGATCATGTTGTGTAGCATGGCACGTACTATGAAGATGTGGGCATGTGTGTCTGGAGAGTACTGCAAGGCTCCACCAGATATGTCCAAGCAATGGAATCGTGATTTCAGCATCCCAAACACACACTTTATGACGAGTCTGGTTTGTGAGTGTGCCTCATTATGGCGTTTTTACATGGGTGTGTGTAGATTTCTGATGGGAGTCATCATCCACGGTTCCAGTGCATTGCCAGCATCCCCCACCAGGTGGCCATTTGGGATGTCCCCCCTGGCAAATACCTGATACAGCTGTGAGGCATGCCAGATGTGGGAGTCGTGATAGCTTCCAGGGCTGCCAGCACACACATCCATTATAATGCCCTGGGCATTGCACATGACCTAGCAGTTGATGGAGGGGTATCTCTTGTGGTTTATGTAGTGCCTACTCTGCTCACCAGGTGGTGACTTGATGTGTATGTGCGTGCAGTCTATTGCACCTAGTACCTCCAAGTATTCTGCCACACGGTGGAAGAGACGCATATTGCTGGCCATCTCCTCCTACATTTGGGGGAAGTATATGTGCTCATTGACATGTGGTAACATGGCATCCAGGAACTGGTGAAGTACCCTGGATGCTGATGCTTGGAGATCCCCATGATATCCCCAGTTGGCCTTTGAAAGGTACCTGTGGCTAGTATTCTCAGGCTTACACATACCTTCGTTTCCACTGGGATGGGTTCCCCTCTGTTTGTTTTGTCTCTGAGGTGTGGCTGGCACAGCTCCACAAGTTGCTGTAGGGTGTCCCTGTCCACCCTGTAATGCTCTACTATATCCAGATCATGTAGCCTCTATTAGGTTACCCTGGGTCTGAGCAGCATCATCCTCCACACCCCCTTCAGTCTCCAACACATGCTGGTGGATCAAAGCTATGGCAACCCCTAACATCTACATATTAATATTTCCCCATATGTATACACCAATGGTGCAGAGTGTACGGGAATACACAAGTGTGTGTGAGGTTCTTTCACACTTTATACTATTGTGCTATGGATGCTGCTGATGTCATTGGCTGTGTATGAGCAATTCCAGCTGCAGGATATCTTAATTATGGGTTTTACAGTGAGTACTGCAAGTGTGGGGCCTAACCCAGCCACTGGGGATGCACAAGACAGTGCATTTCTTTATGCCGGTCCCAAGCCCGGATAAAGGGGGAGGGTTGCATCAGGAAGGGCATCTGGTGTAAACTTGGCCAAATTATTCATGTGGACACCAGTAAATACTTACATACCGGATTGGTCGAGGCCCGGGTTAACAATGACCGCCACCAGTACTGTTAGCCAACAGGGTGCTGGCAGAAATTCGGCTACTGTTGGCTGAAGGAGGAGAGAAGGTGGAAGGCATGGCTGAAGGCAGGAAAAGAGGAGAAAGGCTAGGACTGTGGTAGTGAGGGTTGGAACTTTGAATGTTGGCAGTATGACTGGTATAGGGAGAGAGCTAGCCGATATGATGGACAGAAGGAAGGTTGGTATATTGTGTGTGCAAGACACCAGATGGAAAGGGAGTATGGCTAGGTGTATTGGAGGTGGGTTCAAATTGTTTTATCATAGTGTGGATAGAAGGAGAAATGGCATAGGAGTTATCCTGAAGGAACAGTATGCTAAGAGTGTTTTGGAGGTGAAAAGAGTGTCGGATAGAGTGATGTTTATGAGCTGGAAATTGATGGTGTAATGATGAATGTTGTTAGTTCATATGCTCCACAAGTTGGGTGTGTGATGAACGAGAAAGAAAAATTTTGGAGTGAGTTGGATGAAGTTGTGATAACTATACCCAAGGGTGAGAGAGTGGTGATTGGAGCAGATTTCAATGGGCATGTTTCTGAAGGGAACAGAGGGGATGAGGAAGTGATGGGTAGGTATGGTGTTAAACAAAGGAATGCAGAAGGTCAGATGGTAGTGGATTTTGTGAAAAGGATGGACATGGCTGTGGTGAATACATATTTTAACAAGAGGGAGGAGCGTAGGGTGGCATACAAGAGTGGAGGAAGATGCACACAGGTGGATTATATCTTATGTAGGAGGGCCAGTTTGAAGGAGATTGGAGACTGTAAAGTGGTGACCGGGAAAGTGTAGTTAGGCAGCATAGGATGATGGTTTGTAAGATGATGTTGGTGATCAAGAAGAGGAGGAGGAGTTTGAGGGCAGCACCATGGATCAAATGGTGGAAACTGAAAAAGGGTAATTGTGAGGTGGAGTTCAGGGAAGAGTTAAGACAGACACTGGGTGGCAGTGAAGAGTTACCAAATAGCTGGGTAACTACAGCAGAGCTAGTAAGGGATACGGCTAGAAAGGTGCTTGGTATCACATCGGGACAGAGGAAGGATGACAAGGAGACATGGTGGTGGAATGAGGAAGTACAGGAGAGCATACAGAGAAAAAGGTTGGCAAAGAAGAAGTGAGTTGTCAGAGAGATGAAGAAAGTAGACAGAAGTATAAGGAGATGAGGTGCATGGCAAAGAGAGAGGTGTCGAAGGCTAAGGATAAGGCATATGAAGAGCTGTATGAAAGGTTGGACACTAAGGAGGGA